>NW_027210672.1:0-382500 GCF_029030835.1 Brachyistius frenatus | reverse complement strand
CCTGTGTGTGTTTCCCCTGCCACATTTTAAAATGGAAAAAGACAACAGCGTGACTGAAACCTCCCTTCAGGGTTGTTGTGGTTTTTTTTTTTTACTGCGCCTGCGGTTCCACGTGTGGATCCCCCAGTGGCCTTATTTTTGGTTATTTATAAGGATTTCTTACGGCGTGTTTATCGTCAAACGTTTTATTTACGTGTCGATTTTGTAGACCAGTTATCCAAACGCTGCAAATGGCAACGGCTTTTCCCAATTTTCGATCCAAGCCGGCCGACGGTACGATTTGGCATCTTGCGCAACCCGAGTCGAACGAATGAGATCAAGTGGTCAGAGGGAAGCAGCTGTTTGTGGTCAGCTGAGAGGGCGGGGGCGGGGGGAGGGGGGGGGGGGCACACCGGCGGTCAGACGTAAGGCGCTAAAAAAAAAAAAATCATACCGCTGATGTTGTGGTCGAGTAAACGACGTGCGCCGACCAGCACTTCTTAAACTGCTCTAATTGACGTGTTATTGTTTGTTTGCTCAATCGGTACAAAACCTCAAGTAGGAAAAGCGGCAGTTCTGCGTTTTAAATCGGAAGCACTGACGTTCCCAAGTATTTGTCTACATATCCGGGTCGCTCCGCGAGTCGTGTCCGGCGGTTGCGTCCGAATGGGGCGACGACCTCGGTTTCATTTTTGAAAGCGTTTGTGGAATAAAAAGGTCTTTCTCGGTCTCCAGCTCCTCGCCATTCACCGGCGTCGCTGCGAGCGTGTACCGCGTCGGCCTCATCTCGCTCCCCCGCCGTTTTTGCCGTCCGGGGACCGCGTTTGTCGGTGACAAGCGATTGACTTTGGACGTCGTCGCGCTCGGCCGCGCCCCGGGCCGTAACGTTTGCTCTCGGCGGGCCGAGCCAGCCTAAATGTTCGACGCTTCCGTCGCCAGAAAATCCAAGAAGAAATCAAAACGATCCGAAATGTTAAAACCGTTCCTTTCAAAACATAATCGACAGTTTCCCCGCATTACGTCCCGACCCCCCCCCCCTCCCGTGTGACCCGAAAGCACCTGCCAAACTTTTGGATCCGTCCCGGGCCGCGGTGCAAGCGGGTCCCTCGGCGACCGAGCACCTGTACTGGACCGAACAATATGTCTGCCGGCGACGCCGTGGCAGGTTCATGGCAAAAATCTCTCCCGCCCGTCGTCCAGTATATCTGCCAGTCCTGAAAATGAAACGTGTGTGTGTGTGTGTGTGTGTGTGTGTGTGTGTGTGTGTGTGTGTGTGTGTGGTCGGTGGGGATTTCTGGCAAGACTCGTGTTTCAGCAGTGAAACCCACAGTTGGGGTAGAGCAGAGTGATTTCACTTTGTGCCTCTGCCAATAATAAGGTTAGACAGAAGGAATAACAACGCAAAAAGTTTGACACCCAATGAGTCACGAGGAGAACAATCGGCCCGGAAATGTTTATTTATTTATTTATTTTTTTGGGGGGGGGGGGGGATAAAATATTGGCTGCAGAGGCGAGCCAACAGCTACGACGCTGAGCAGCATGTGACATCGCAGACAGATTAACTGGCTCTGCATGCGGCGTAACATTCGCACGACGTCGTTCAAAATATACACGCGATTCTATTTGGTGTGGGTTTTAAATTTGAAATTATGTCTCATTTAAACTGCTGATTGAGCAGGATGCCGCCGCCCGCCCGCCCGCCTTTCCATTATAATCAAGTTCACCCACGGTGTCAATCAAATACCGGCCGGTGTGGTGTAATTCACCGTAGTGCTATTAGAATGATGAGATTTGAGTTTAATCATAATCGAACTGCGTGGGAGGGAGGGGGGGAGAGAGAGGGGGGAGGGAGGGGGCCTCATCAGCTAAACAGGGCTGCTTTAAATCACCGCGGTGGACCTCGTGATCCCACCTGCCCTCTGTATACACACACACACACACACACACACACACACACACACGCGCACACACACACAGGTCTTCCTCTCTTTTACCCTCCACAGTCACCCTCCTGCTGGCTGCAGTTCACCAGGTTAATGCTGATGGAAGCAGAAGAAAATAAGAGTGTGGGTGTGTGTGTGTGTGTGTGTGTGTGTGTGTGTGTGTGTGTGTGTGTGTGTGTGGGGAGGGGAGGGGGAGGGGGGAGACAACCCTGAATGCTAATGATCCGCAGCCAGTCTGGCTTTGTTTGTGTTTTCTAAATTACAACTAACCCTCGCCGAATGCATATAACCGCTCACACAATGTTCGGGTCAATGCAATGTGCTCCACGGACAAATCGAATATTGTTTTGAAGAGACAGAAACGGTTCAAATGCTCCGTCTTTTTGTATCTAATTGTTTTTTGGTTTTTTTTTGGTGCTTATTCGGCAACTTTTGCAAAAAATATCTTGAAGGTATTAAAAATAACTCGAATTCTTTCGTGACGCCGCCGAGTGTCGCTGGAGGTCGGCTGCATAGAGGTCGCCTCCGTCTCCATAGACTCCCATTCAACTTCTCATTAAAAACAAAGTCAAATCATTTTGTTGTGCTGTTGTTAGCTGAAGTCCCTCCGTCTTACTAGTTTTTCTGATGGTTCAACTGAAAATAATCATTAAAGCCGTTTTTTTTTTTTTTTCCCCTGTGTGTCTGTTTGATTGACAGGCCCGTGGCGTGGTCAGGTTACGGCGGTCGGTGGGCGGGACGTGGCGTCTTCAGGTTTCCAATCAGACCCACCGCTCGCTCCTCCCCCGGCTCCTCCCCCAGCTCTGGTCATACGCCCGTGCACTTCTCACGCCGAGGGCGACGCAAAAACGTGACACCGACACGCTGAGCGACGGCTGCGTCGCACACTTCGGCGTGACACCAGGCCTGCCGAGCGGACGCACCTATCCAGGGTGATTAAACGCCGTCCGCATTTACACACCCACATCGAAGCGAGGCCGCGCCCGTCCTCACACCCGTCCGTCCTCACGCCCGTCCTCACCGATTGAACTTTTGACTGATTACGTTGGGGAGATTGTGCCCTCAGACAGAGACATGCATATTGTCTGCTTTTCCGCATGTAATGCCATTAAGACGCCCCGAAGTAAACAAATAAAAACCAATGAAGAAAACAAACGAGGAATTAGACGTGTCACTTCACAGAACCGCGTCCTCACCTTGTAATTAAACTGGAAGTCGTCCCAGATTCAGCGACTCGGCAAGAAGACGATCACTTTGTTCCCGGGGGACAGTCGGTGCGGACGGACGTCTCCGACGGACGCCTCGTTCTGTTCTCGGACCGATCCGGTGACCCGATCGTAATGAGACGGGGACACCGAGGACATTGGCCCGCAGACTCCTCTCACTGCGTTGTCAACCCCGGGAAGTCAAACACGCCATCTGGTCACCGTTTTATGCTTTTAAAACTCCCGGCGGAGATCTTTCCTCTCGACATTATCTGACTGACGGGGGACAAAGCGGCGCAACGAGTGGCGTCGAGGTTTGGGAAGCCGGCGGGCGGCGCGGTGGCGCATATAAAACACATTGAGAGATTCCCGGCAGTAATACAGGAACTGTATAAATGAGCAGCATTGAACGTGACAAGATGCTTTAACTGCGTCTTTATGCAACGGGGTGAGTTTGCAGTGAAGCAGCCGGGATCATCGGCGAGCACATCGAGGTCCAACGTCAAGAACTCCAGGCAACTATTTCCTCTCGTTCGCGTGGCCTCACAAACGAGGAGTTACACGCGTGACCCCCGTTTCAGTTTACGCTGAGAGCTGAGAATTATATCTGGTCTTCATGAACTTTCACTCGGCACCCGTCTGCTTCTCTTCGAGACGACTATAAAGTTGTTCTTTTGTAAACCAAATGGGAACGTTTCCAAGAGCGCTCAGCCAAGTAAAACACAACACTCACTGATCAGGGTTGTACCTTCTTCCCGCTGCGGCGTCCACTCTGAACTTTATGTTCGCACTAACTGCACCTTCGATCACACAGGTTGTTTGTTTCTGTGATTAATTTGCACTTTGAGCGTGTCGGGTTGAAATTAGATCTTCGCGTTCCAAGAAATAAGATCTTTTATTTACAATACTGCAGACGGGGCTTTTCCCGCCCGTTTGGCCTCCGTTAAAAGCAGCCGGCGTCTTGTCCTCCTTATTGTTCTTATATTTTACCTTATTTAATGTTGTTGTTTTTTTTTAACTTCTTGCTCCTTTTTTTTTTTTTTGTCTTCACATCGTAAAGTGTCCTTGGCAACATAAACCTGTTGTCGGATTAAGCCTTTCAACTCTGACAAGTTTTTATTCATCTTCTGTCACAACCAGCTCGCTTCAGCCGCCGGGTCGGCATAAATCCGCCTGCCACTGCTGAGACACACACACACGCACGCACGCACGCACGCACGCACGCACGCACGCACGCACGCACACACACACACACACACACACACACACACACACACACGCACGCACGCGCGCGCACACACACTCTTATACACAGGGAGGGCAAGTGGATTTGTTTCACGCTAAAAGTCAAAAAGAAGATCAGAAATAACTCCCCTCCGCGGCGCAGACGTCTTCTTTCGGGCGCCGCGAGGCGGCTTCGCTGCGAGGTGACTTTTGTGAGGAGGGAAGACGAAGACGAGAGGAGGGAGACAAGTGAAAGTTCCTGCATCTCCTCGGGGATTACAGTAGTCTGCTGTTACTGTCAGCAGCAGGAGTGGATGCACGTGTGTGTGTGTGTGTGTGTGTGTGTGTGTGCGTGTGCGTGCGTGCGCGTGTGTGTGGTTTGAGACAGCTGCAAAAAGCAAGGGGTGAGGTGGGGGGGGGGGTGCAGTTTGTTTTGCTGTGGTCGAGGGGGCGTGTCCCTGCAGACGATTGGCCCAGTGGGCTGATTCCAGTGTAAGTGACATCACAACTTCGTGGCTGACCTACTTAAAAGTGGCCGTGACGTCACCTGCCTCTTTCGCTCCGTCTCTCTTTCCCTCCCTCTCTTACACAACTCATTTTCCCTTCTGTCTCTTTCCATTTCATTTTTTTGTTTTGCATATTTCTCCACCTTTTCCACCCTTTTTTTTTTGTAGTCATACAGAGGCGTGGGGCTAATCAGGAGAGAGAGAGAGACGGCGAGGAACGACGACGTTGCCAATAACCCAATTTCTAGAGATTAAAGCTATATTGATGAATATTAATGCGCTGGCCGCGATGACGAGACAAAACGAGGCGGCAAGCTTCCACCATATGGACAGAAAAGAACTGTGGGAAGAAAAAAAACAAAAACACAAGCGTGTGATTTGGTGCTGATCTGCAGTGGAGGAAGAATTATTCAGATCTTTTAACTGAAATAAAAGTACCAACACAGAAATGTAAGAATAATCCAGAACAAGTCAAAGTTCGGCATGAAAACAGGACAGAAGGAGCAGCAAAATGTATTTCGATGTTTTCAAGTAAAAGGACGAGTTTGGTCCCTCTGACTGTTTTATTATTATAACAACAAAAAAACTGAAAGTGTAAAAATGATTTATGCGTTGACTCTTTCTTGTTGCCAGGAAACCAGAGCAGACTCCAGGAAGTTGCTTGTCCAGCTGTCGTTTCATATTCACTGTACTGGCAATTATCTTATTCGAAAGCAACTTCAGCCTATTTTCCCAAAATGTTGAAATACTCCTTTAAGCACGATTTTCAATGCAGGTTTTTTTTTTTTTTTTTTTAATCCTCGTCATGCAGTAGTTTAATATTTCCCACTTTTTACTTCATTATCCCATCAGTGATGTGTTTTCGACTCCGTTCAGCCAGCAGCAGCAGCAGAGCGCTGCACACGTATAAATGTATTACGGTGGGAAAAAAACACCGATGTATTGCCAGATTTGTATTTATTTTTTTCTTGATGTGTGTGTTCCTGAACACAAGCAGACTATCTGAGAGGAGCAGGAGCGCTGAGGGCTGATTAACGCTGCGGGGTCGCTTCTAATCTGAGGCTGCCCGTCAGACCAGTCACCGATCGCAGCGCAGCGCAGCGGGAAAAGGAAGGAAGGAAGGTGGAGAGAGCGGATCGTCTGTGATGCTTTTACAGAGTCGAGGGACGGAGGTGGAGATGGGAGGACAGAGATACGGGAAGTCTGAGGGTTAAAGGGAAGGACGAAGGGGCATGAAAAAAAACAAACCGAGATGAATAGAGGAACAAACACGTGTGGGAAACAAAAAGAGGGACGCCGTGAGAGAGAACAGAGGAGGAGGAGGAGGATGAAGGTTGCCGAAGGGAAGAAGAAGAGGCAGGAGGCAAAACAGCCCGAAGCAACAGTTCCTCTTCCTCCTCTTCGCCCCCCCCCCCTTCCCCCTTTGTGGTCCGTGGAAACCCTCTCTTCTCTCTCATTTATATTCACACCAGCTATGGGGCTAGTCACAGGGCAACCACCGCACAATACTACTGTTCAAAACACACACACACACACACACTGGTACAGTCGGGCTCGTCTTTGTGAGGCCAAATTAAGTGCGATCGAGTGCAGCCGCAACAGGCCGAAGCAAAGAGGCACGCACTTTCTGTCATCGCAAACGGGTCGCTGTGAGTTGTTTGGTTCGGGTAACATGAATAACGTGCTTCACGTGGCTTTGATTGACAGTTTATAGCAGAAATGTTTTGAAGCGCGCTGTTTACATCGTTTAGCTGTAAACGTGAGCGTCTTAACAGGAAGTGCTTGTCTTTCTAAAGTGCCAGGAAGTAACGCGCTCCTCGTCGCCAACTCGAGACGATGCGATGACCGAGGTGTCGGGTTCTGTTCGCCGTGTTCCTGTTTTTTTTAATGCTGCAGTTTGGAAAGTAAAAGTGTTCCTTTTGATTTCTGGTGCCTAAACTTCAGACACCTTCTGCTTCGCAACACCGACATAGTGTCTGGTGACGGTGGCATTGCGCACTTTGGAGTGTCATCGCGTGGGTGTATTCTCTTCTTTTTGTAATCGTCGTGAAAACAAGCGGCTCCGAAGCGAAGTTGGTTTTTTTTACGATCGGTAGTTTTACAGTGCAGATCCTCCGAGGCTCGTTACTGCTGCTCATGGACTGGAAATGAAGTGTAGGACCACAATTAAAACAGGGCTGGATTTCAACCTGGCTATTGCTGCTTGTTTTACAGTCATGCAGGCATTTGCAAGCACACACACACGCACGCGCGCACGCACACACACACACGCACGCACACCTGTTTTGTTTGAAGCCAAACTGAAATACACCCACAGGCGGTGAACTTTTCTCTGCCCCATGTTTAACTCACATTTCATTGTGTTTTCGCAACTCTCTCTCTCTCTCTCTCTTTCTCACACACATACACACACTCGCTCAACAGAACACACACTCACTTTTATGCACACGCGAACACACTCGTCCGATTCCTCTGAGACTCAAACTCACACAGGCTCGGCTACTTTTATAGGTGTCTTTCATTTTCTTGTTTTTGTTTCACGCTCCCCATCTCTCGCTCTCTCTCTCTCTCTCACTCACTCACTCACTCACTCTCTCTCTCACACACACACACACACACACACACACACTTACACTGACACACATTCACACACCGAGCTGGGAGTGACACTGATAAATCACCCCGGAGGCTCACAGCTCCATCCCTGCTTCTCTCCCCGTCACCTCTCCCCACGTCCCGACCTCTCTGTAACACTCCTCGTCTTCATCTCCCTCCTCATCTTCATCTTCCCGCCCCGTCTCGTCCTCTCTCCATCTCTGCCGTGACCTCTGTTGACCCAGATTATCGCTGGCCTTTTATCCCTCCCCCGCCCGTAAGGTCAGCTCACGTGGTACCTTTTTATTTTTGCATCACAGGTTTGCATTGTTGAAGTGTTTTTCTCTCGCTGGACACGTCGTCTCGGTTAATTCATTGTTGCGGTTAATTAATTGTCCGGCTTTGATTTATCTGCGTAGCCTTATGTATAATTTGTTGTTTTTATTTCAGCGGAGTCCGAGGTGGCACGAGCGTTTCCCGCAGTGTTTTAAAAGCCAAACAAAGAAGACGGAGAGTTGATCGCTTTTATCGGGGTTTTTTAAAAAAAAAATTTAAGAAAAGCTGATAAAAGAGAAGAATATTAACAGAGAAAAATAATCCCGCTTTTTTTCACCAAAACTTTCTACCCACGTGTGTGTTTAGATCATTAAAACAGTTTAAAATCAAAATAGTATTTTTGATCCCGGGAAAGTTGTCATAGTATGTTCGGTAATGTGCAAAAGTTGAAGGCACTTCCAGTGCCTTCAAAAAAAAAAAAAGAAAAGAAAAGAAAAAAAGCTGCTTTTAAGGATATCGCCGTGAATAGTTTGTATTTAAAGATATCGCCGTGAATAGTTTGTATTTAAAGATATCGCCGTGAATAGTTTGTATTTAAAGATATCGCCGTGAATAGTTTGTATTTAAAGATATCGCCGTGAATAGTTTGTATTTAAAGATATCGCCGTGAATAGTTTGTATTTAAAGATATCGCCGTGAATAGTTTGTATTTAAAGATATCGCAGTGAATAGTTTGTATTTGTCAGCTTCATTGAAAATGCCGTAAACAGACTTTGAAGGATTGAGATGCCCTTTTATTTTTTTTATACTGCACATTTACTCATAACTGATTCAGCTGAACCGGGTCATTGTTCCTCCAAGTGGGAGCCAACGTCGCCCATTAGTTTGTGAATGTTGCTGGATTTTGGCCATTTTGTTCGTCGTTCGGAGGAAGTGACCATATTTGGACGAGGCGGGGAGCGGTGGATCTGACTGATCTGATTGGAAGCTAGACGATACGACGTCCCGCCCACCGATAGCTGTAATCTGACTGCACCGCAGGCCTGTCAATCAAACAGACCCCCCCGCCCTCCCAAAAAAAGCTTTTTGAAGCTGTTCTTTTTCTTTTTAATGACGGGATTATTTTCAGATGGACGGCCAATAAATGAGTAGGAAGCAGCGACTTCAGCCAGCTGATGATTAGTTTCAGCACTACTTGATGTTGCGCCACTTTTAGAAATATTCAGCGCTTCTTTGGAGCAGTCACGACGTCGAGTGCCTTCGAGCACTCGCAGCCGATATTTGCTGAAGAGCAAATCGGTGTAATTTGATGTTTCGACTCGGTGATTGCCTCTCTTAACTGGCGCCTCCCGCTTTAACTTTTAGCTTTTGATTGATTTGAAGAGGTGGGGGGGACCTGTACGTGCACATAACGCAGCCACAAGGACTACGAAGGAATATGTCATTATTTTAAATTCTTAAATATGTAGAGCTAAAATGGCCCCAAAATCCACACAAACGAGACCAAACATTCGTCATTTGTTTCGTGTTTGAACAAAGCGTTCTTCTGTAAATCGCTCTCTTTAACTGTCACACCACTCCCCCCTCCCCAGAATCTTTTCCGCTCTCCTCTCCATCTGTTAGCCGCTCCTCCATCTGTCTCCGGTCTTCATTGGCCCGTCCGTCCCTCCATCACGTCCCTCCTCTCGTTATCCGTCTCTCGTCCCCGTTGTTAATCCCTAATCGCCCTGAAGACGGCTGCTCATCGATTGGCTATCCCGCTTTTCCCTCTTTATCGCCGCCGTGCTCGATGTTCTCGCCTCCAGCAGACCCCCGCCGGCGTAATGTATATTAATAAGGAATGTGGGTGTTAATGCAAATTAATGCATTTTTTTTTTTTGCCGAAGAAAACAAAACGTAGAGCCAGGAAACAGAAATGGCTAAAAAGCTAATTTAGCCTTACTTTTAATGGTATCTGTTTACCAGAATGTAAACAAACATACCAAACCTTAAAAAAAACCAACTCAAAACCTGTAGCCACCAGCTAACAAAACAGGAAGTATAATGTTGCAGAGGAGTCGGCTCTGCAACATTATACTTCCTGTTTACGTCTCCCAGAGCATTAAAGGAACTCTAAAATTAGAGCGTGATTGTCCCTCAAATCTAATTAAGACACAGATCGACTCACAAGTGACAAAATGTAATAATTGACTGTAATTGATAAATATTCACCTTTTCTTATGACTATGGGCGGCGGGAGGTTCACGAGGAAACACCGACCCGACAAGAGCTTTTGATGAAGTCCTAAAAACACAAACCTGCTTGTTCTTCTCTCATAACGCCGCATCAACCCTCAAACTCTCATCCCGCCGTGCAATTCATAATTTCTCAATTCAGCGTATCGATTTCGCTTCCACCTTCACGTCACACCGGCGGTCCGCCAACTCCTCCGTGGGGGAAAAAACAACAACAACAAATGCTCTCGTTTGGATCGTACGAAAAGCTCGTCAACACGTTTATTTACTTTCACCAGTGCAATCGGATGAGAAACGGCAACAGAAAGAGATAAACATGGAGAATCGCTGCATCGCACAAGTTCAAGGTCGGCTGAGGTCGTATCGCCTCGGCAACAAAGCGGACTAGTATTCAGTGCGCGCGGGGGGGGGGGGGGGGGGGTTCGTCTGAGTCTCTGCAGAGTCGTGAGATGTTGTCAATGATCGTGTGGAGCAGAAAGGAGAAGAATTTAACAACAGAAGAGGAGTCCTGGTGGTGTTTTGTGCGGCTTGTTGTAGTGATGTGCCGCCACCTGCTGGTCAGGAGGCGGCTGTACAGCAAGCTGCATCAGAAACATGTTTTCAATTTGTTTTCTCCAAATTTAAAGCCGGGCGATTAACCTTCAATTCAAACCGTTGTACTTGAGCAATGAGCTGCCTTTTTTTTTTTTTTTTTTTTTTTTTAACATTGATTATATTGCGTTTAATTGAAATGAATTTGCCTTTTATCTGAATGCAACACATTAGAGTTAGCGTCTATAGCAAATGCCTACATAAAAACTAAAAAAAAATAAAAATGGAATTTTCAAATTACCAACTCGAAAGAAAATTCAGAAACATGTACTTCACATATTAGTGAGTTTGTGTATGAGAGGAGTGAAATCTACAACACGCTGAGTGTCTGGTCAGTTCAGCAGGTATGAGCACATGACATCCGTGTACAAGTAACTATCGTACACAAGCTGTCTTGTGTACGAGTGTGTGTGTGTGTGTGTGTGTGTGTACACGTGTGTGTGCGTGTGCGTCTGCGTGTTCACAAATCGTCTCCGTTGGTGCTATCGCCGTCGTCCTCGCCTTCCTCCTGCTCGCCGTCGTCATCGTCATCGTCTCGGCCTTTCATCTGCACAGAGGGAAACGTGGAAACGGGACAAATAAACGACTTGTTTTTATTATCTAGTAAACATGTAGGAATATGCAAGTCTGTGATGCATGTAGATTGTTTTGATTAAAACAAGATTATGTGGAATTAATCATTTTGCAAAAAAAAAAAAAAAAAAAAAAAAAATTCCCACTAATTCATTTATTCAAGTCATTTATCAGGTTTAAAAAAAAAAATTAATGTTTTATTATCCATGAAAAAGTAATTCTTTTGGATTTTGGATCATTAATCAAAAACTCATTTTAGGCTTTGGGAAATTAGTTTTTTTCATTATTTTGGTGATTTTACAGACTAAAACTGACTCAGCGAATAATCTGCATCGCGATCAACAATTTTTTTTTTTTTTTTTTTAAAAAGCAAAGAAAATGATTGTGCCAACTTGCTTAAAAAGTCCGCTGCTGTCTCCGCTGTCCCTGCCTCCCTCCCTCCCTCCCGCTCCTCACCTCGTCCTCGTCCTCCAGCAGGTCCCCGTCCTCATCGGAGTCGTTCAGCTCCTGGATGTCTCGGTCCCTCTTCAGGCTGTCGGCCTTCTTGCTGGAGGTGGATGAGTGGAGCGGGGAAACCTCGCCGGGCTCCGCTTTGGAGCTTTTCATGTCTGATGCAAAGACGAGAAGAAGAAAAGGAGAAGGAGAAAAAAAAAAAAAGGACAGGATGAGACCGAAGACACTCTCGGGGCTCATCTGCTTTTCTGAATGGGGTGGAGAGGGGGAGGGGCTTATTTGCTTTGACACCCGCATACGACCCTCTAACCCAGTCCTAGCTGCTGCCGGTACCTCGTAGCCGACGACCCAGATAGAGCGCTGGGCTCAGGCCCGCTCGACGTCCAGAGGGTTGTGAGGAGTAGAACCCCCGGGCCCTCTTCCTGTGGAACCGGCTCCCGGTTCGGGAGGGTGACACTTTTTCCATTTTCAAATCTCGGTTTAAAACGGGTTTTTTTCTTTCTTTTTTTTGTCATTGATAAGTCAAATAGAGTAAAGCTGAGATGTTCATTGACCCCCAAACTTTGGCCTGTTACTCTTTTTTTCTTTCTTTTATTATCTAAATTCCTGCTGCTACGTTTTTACAGTTTTACACCTGGAAATCCTGTCCAATAGAAGGAGGTGGGTGGATCCCACCTAAAATAATCACTGCAGCACTTTTTATTGGATGAAATGTTACACATTTAATGACATTTTAGTGCAGTTCACTGAATAGGAGTCGCACGCGGTGGAAAATGCATCTCGTTTAATATTTAGCAGTGGTCGTGATGGAGTTTGCTTCTGTGATGGCACGTAAATAAGCATAAATGGGACAATGTGAAGCTTCCTGATGTCACTTAAGAGGATTTTAAAAATTTGTTTTAAAAAAGAAAAGTGCACCGTTCCGTCGTTTTATACATTAACAATAACTCTCCTGCACTTTGCGCTGCTGCATCTTTAAAAATGCATTGAGCTTTCTTCTATATTTTAACCCTATTTGATTAATGTCTTGTGTTTTAATTTGATCTGTTCTCATGCATTTTTAAATTTTATTTTTTTTTTTTAAATATTTTTTTATAACATTCATTTGGAGCCCACCTGACTTCTTGCTGTGGTCCTTCTCCATGCGCTCCAGACTCTCCAGCAGGTAGTCCACCTTGTGTTTGATCAGCGTCAGCTCCCTCTTGATGGTCTGCAGGTCGTCCGCCTTCACTGCAGGGGCGAAACGGGCGCGTGGATCAACCGCTCACGTTGCTCACGCGAGACGTGGAGGGCGACCTGGCTTTTTGGATCGGGGGGGGGGGGGACCTTACCTGTGCGTGAAGCCCTCTGGCTGGTCTTGGAGGAAGAGGGGAAGGCGGTCTTGGTCCGTCGGCTGCCTCCGCCGCTCAGGCTGACCCGGGGACGCTTCGAGGGGATGACGGCGCGAGACAATGGCGGTGGAGGAGGAGGCGGCACGCGGGACTGGTAGGAATACATTCTGAGACGGAGGACGGTCGTTTGTTGTTGTTTTTTAGTTTTAGCCAATTAATAACTTTACCTGCTGCAAAAAAAAATATCTTTCTATAATTCAGCATTTGTTTATTTCACATCATTTAACTTCTAAACGGAACATCGCTGAGGAGCAAACTGTGATTTCCAGCTCGTAAAATGACAAAATATTTCCACGTAAACCATTAAAATTGCAAACTGGATAAACGGCTGAGCAGCAGACAGATAGCTGACAATTGAACAGATACAAATATAAGAAATTACCCTTTGAAAAGTCCCTCCGGGAAATCGCGATCTTGCGATCGCGGTAATTCACGCAAATTCACGCAAACAACGCACTATTTGCGGGAGCTTGCGATGTTTTGGAATTCGCGCGATTTTTTTCGCTAAAAATGTCGTCAGCAGCAGCTGTGCTGAAAGTATTACGGCATTAAGTACGTCTTTTCCGACTAAACTCACTTTATTAACACAAACAACTCCGTATTTGCAGTCAGTACGGTTCGCCTTTTCTCATCTGCTCACCAAAACAAAGTCTGTGTACCGGAAGAAACCGGAACACGCAGAAGAACCGGAAGTTCCGGGGTTTGTGGAAAATGTGGCCTTCGCAATAAAATGTTCGAATGAAATGCTTGTTATCAATGGAAGTGATTACATCTTACTGTATGCTGGAGAAGATTTATACACGCGTCAATTTGTAAGAGGCTGCACTTTGTTTTTGTGAATACAGTAGTTCTGTGTTGAATTAACATTAATCCCGCAGCATCTAAAACTCTTATTCTGACAGCTGATGTAGTGGTTGTATTCTATATTACAGTCTGTTCTGTAAAGATACGCCACTTTTATGATTTATTTTTGTAACTTTTAGCCCCATGGTTTTCTAAGTTAAATGAATTAATTTTAAACTAAAATAGTTCTATGATGTGCAGCAGGATTATTACCACAGGAAGTGTTTACATTAGGTTTATTAGATAAAGAATGAGCTCACCTGTCATAGTAGTCTCTTGGAAAGTCATAGTCCAAATCAAAAGAGGAACTGTGGACAGAGTATAGAAATAATAACAAAATGTTGGCATGTTTGTTAAAAATCCCGTGTGAACATCTCAATGTTTTTTGACTAAAGTCGCCGCGACGTTGTGAGAATAAACACCTGTACATGTCTCCTGCAGATCGCTTCGCCGTCTTCGATCTGTGAGGCTTCGGCTCACCTGCCAGGTTGATGTCTGAGGGAGGAAAAACACCGAGGTGAGCAAGGGACGACTCGTCAGGAGAAAGAGCCCCCCCTTCACAAAACACCAAACATGTTATGGATAAAATATGTGATACTCCATCAGCATCCATTACTCATGTTTACTTTAATCTGCTTGGAGCACCAGGCAGTTTAGAAAAATTAGACCAGAAACAGCTGTTTCCATTTCTTCACTCTCATGTGACATGTTACTGTTTAATCCTTTAATACCATCTCATGATGTCTATTTTTAAAGGCCTGTTTTTTGTCACGAGAGGGCAGCACACTGGTCCCAGTGTTTGAGCTGGGAAACAGGAAAACAATCCTGTCTCTTAATATTTAAGGTGACCTGAAGAGTGTAAATTGGAGATAGATGCAACAGATATTTGTGGCCAATCTGTGGGGTCTCCATATGTTTTAACTGATCCACTCAGGAAGAGGAAAATAGAGGAATTTTGTTTCCATGTTTTGCAAGATAACAAGATGGCCTGGACCAAACCACCCCACCAAGAGGGTTCTTCAAGACCTCCCTAAAGATCTTAAAGAACCACTTAAGGATCTATTTAAATCCATTTTAACTGACACAGCAGTCATGAAGTCTTGTTTTTTAGTTTTTTTTTTTGAATAATAAAGTAAAATATCAGGATGTTGTGGTGAAAAAAGTTCAATATAGATTAACGGGATGTTAAAACAGCTTAAAACTGTTTTTTTATTTTTTTATTTTGTCCTCTCGTTTTCAAAAAGAGAGTCCACGTCTGATTTCCAAGACTAATCCTGGACTCCTCTGACTTTCACTGCGTCATCCCCGTCCCTCCGGCTCACCTAACACCTGCCCCACGATCATGCGCCCGTCCTCCCCGTTCACGGCGGCCCTGGCGTTCCTCTCGTTGGCGTACTGGACGAAGGCGTAGCCCTTGTGCACCGAGCAGCCCACCACCTTGCCGTACTTGGAGAAGATGGCCTCCACGTCGGCCTTGGTGACCAGCAGGGTGTTGAGGTTGCCGATGAAGACGCGGGAGTTGAGGGAGCGGGGGTCGGTCTTGTTGGTCACGTTGCTGCTGGCCATCAGGCTGGTGGGGGAGGACGACGACCAACTGAGGGAGGAGGAGGAGGAGGGAGGAAAAGGAGGAGGAGGACGGAGAGTAGGTGAACGAGGAGGAGATCAGAGGTTCGAGGTTAGTGACGTTCGGGGAAACAGGAAGCAGCAGAAGAATTGTGACGTCAATATTTTTGTTTGTCTCGCACTATAATTCGTAGATAATCTGTGCCACGAGGTTAACGTGAGCGTTGACCTCCGAGCTCTTCAATAGTCTGGCTTTAACCACACCGACCAAGCTTTCAACCTGGGTTCAAATTTTTTTTTTTTTTAAACATGGGCTGAAGGGGGAGAAAGTATGCAGAGGATCGCAACTGTCGAAGACCTTTTTCACACATTAGTCCATAAAATATCAGAAAATGTCCTTTAAAATTTGCCAGGATCAAAGTTGAACAACCAACGGGGCCAAAGAAACCCCGAGTTGCTGTCCTGTTAAAACTAAAGAAAAGCAGCAACGTCTCAAATACGAGAAGCCGGAATCGGCAAATTCGCGCCTTTTATTTTATTCACATTTGATCAAAATGTATACATTTTCTAACAATACATTCACGTAATGTCCTTATTAATTCACGACAACCGCACGTAACCATCTTCGGGTTAAGAAAATGCCACGCGAGTGACTGATTCGCACTCCAAACTTGGAAGCTGTGGCTCCTCCTTTCTATCTCCTACGGTGCAGGTGGATGAGTTGCGTTCGCTTATTTTACGCTCACTACGCACCGACTGCGTGTTCATCCACCGTAAAAACAGGAGATGGGAGCTTTATATATATATATATATATATTTTTTTTTTAAATAGCTGGTTTTGTGATCGGGGTGACGACGCGGCCAACACTCACTCCATCGTGTCTGCGCCGGGCTCGCTGGACGTCTGCCTGCCTGCCTGCGTCTGCCGGGAGAGAGAGATGCAGTCGGATGCAGTCAGCTAGACATCCTGTTACTGTAACACCTCCCCAAAAAAAGACGCTTCACAATTAATCATGAAAAAAAAAAAAACCCTGCGGGATAAACGGTTGTTTTTGGTTACGACAAAAACATAAAAATCACTTTCCAATCAATTCACTTGTCTTATAATCTTCTCACTCGGACGACAGCTGATCAACGATGCTTTTTTTGTTTGTGGTGGTAAATCCTGGTATCGTTTCAGGGGTGTTGTATGTGTGTGTGTGTGTGTGTGTGTGTGTAGATCCACTCTGGAAAACCCTCTTGATCGCTGACTGGGAAATTGGATTTTAATATCCTCCTGGTGAATAATTCACAAACCCGAAACATTATGATGCCGTTTTCTCTTCATGTTGTTCTCACTGTGTCTCTTCTGTGTTTACAAACTTTCCACGAGTCTTGTTTCACTTGTGCAGCTCGCCGTGTCATTAAATGTTCCCTTTTTTTGGTGGGGGGGCGGGGACTGATGCACCAGCAGTTTTTAGGCAGACACACACACACACACACACACACACACACACACACACACACACACACACACACACACACACACACACACACACACACACACACACACACACACACACGTGTTAGTTACAATTAGCAGTGTGGCTGGAGACACTGCAAAGTTATGTAACATTGCAGGAAGGGGGGAGGAGAGGGGAGGCGGGGGTCCTGTGAGAAGTCAAAAGAGAGGGAAGCTGCAGCGCAGCGACGACCAATAGGAGCTCCGGCTCATCTTATAAGGTGTTTCTGTTATTTTGTCCACCAGGTGTAAGAATTGATCTGTTTATTTTTTTTTTTTACTTTGGCAAACTTTAAATTCCATATGAGACGCCGCAGAATGAGGAAACACCGCGTGGTTTTTACACCGCGACCTTTTTGTGAGTCCGTCTTGTGTGTCTGTGTGTTTTTGTTTTTTGCTGATTCCCTCTCAATGCTGAGAGGAGATCATCATCATCATTTTCGAAGCCACGTCGTCTCACCTGTCGAAACACAACACTGCAGCAGCAGCAGCTCCCTCTCTGGACCGCAACGACCAGCAGGAGATTACACGGTTTCCAGCCGGCTGTCTGACCAAAGCTTTTAACTCGCCGCTCTCCTCTACATGTTTGGTTTTTTTTGGCCGGGGATGTTTTTCCAGCGCCTGGCGAGCTGACAAAGGGTGTCGACAACACCGGGTGTGATCAGGAGGGCGGGGAGGGAAGGGGCAGGGAGGGTGGGGGGTGTAGGGTGACAAACACAGGCCTGCTTAGCAAATGTTTCTGATCCCTTTGGTGGGGGGGGGGGGGGGTTCAAGCAGGGACTTCCAGGCTTGGACAGTGAAAGAGGAAGAGTTTATTGGATTATTTGCGGGTGTTACTATTTACAGTGGGTGGACAAAATAACGTGAACACCTTGCAGAGAGCAGCTGTTAGTATTTCAGTTTCGTTTGGACTCGATCGGGTGTTTCAGGTGGAGCCCATCGACTTGTAAACGGTGTCATTTTGATTCGTTTGGGACGTGCAGCTCAGTTTGGGGGCTTTTTTTTTTTTTTTTTTTTTTAAATGTATTCTTTTCCTTCATACTGATACAACTCAGCACTGTTACAGTTGACTTCCTTTAAGTTATGACATTAAAAAAAAAAAAGATGTGGAAACATGGTATTTATTGCATGGTAGCGTCTACTCCCTGCAACATTTAACACACACACAGGGGCTCAGTTATCACCTGAATCCGTTTGTTGCCACTCTGGAGCTTATTTCTCATCCTTTGCCTCATCTGGGCCTCTTTTTGTTGTTATTTTGAATAAGACTTCTTCAGTTTTAATTTGTGGCTGGAAAGTGGGTTCATTGCTTTTGCTGTATGTCGGTTACGTGAGTGATTTGTCGGTTTTTAATGATTGTGCTTCGACTGTGAAATTCAGTACACTGCAACCGCAGCTCTCGGGACTCATGCTTGGAGACGGGCGGGACAGAAATGAGAGGAAGAGCAGCTTTGCAGTGGGAACGGACGGGTAGCGTCTACGCAGCTGAGAGGAGGTCGTGTTTCTTTGACACAGATTTAAGGGAGTAAAAGAGAGGGAAAAACTTTCAATTTGCGGAGGTTTATTGATTTGGTCGTATTTGTTTTTATAGTAGCTTGGGGTTTGATGATGGTGACGATGGGAGTGGGAAAAAAAAAAGCAAATGACACTTGTGGAAATTGATCATATTAGCACTTGATTAAAGTTTAAGTTAGTCACTGTTGGTATTTTGTTAGCATGCCGCAGTGATGGGCAAAAAAACCGTCTCTCTTGGGGCTGAAAATGTTGTTATTAGGAGAAAGTGTGTTTATGTGATTTCTTAAAATGACATGCACGCTCACAAAAAGAAAAAAAAAAAAGTACCAAAAGCAAAGGCAGGTATAAAAACAGGCCTCACTTCATGAGCCAGTGTTCGATCTAAAGACTGTGTGCAGGAGGACTTAAGGTGGTGTTATTCAGGAATTAGCTAAAGTCCAAAACTCTAGTAATAAACAGTGAACAGGATGAATTTGATGACCATCAACTGGGAACAGGAGGGAGGTTCATTTACGAGGGTCAAACAGTTTGAAATTGAAGTGCTTGATTTTCTACGTTCACAGCACCAAAAGAAAAAAAGAAAATACACTACATGCTACTTTTTCTAGGAAATCTGAAAAAAAGGGGAGGGGGAGAGAAATGGGGGTGAAAGCAAAAGTGAAATATTAAAAAAATGATGCAAACGTTGAGGTGAAAAATAACAACCCAAAAAAAAAAAGAGGTTGAGACCAACTTACGATTTGCCGCTGCTGAAAAAAGTGGCTTCAAAAACTAAAAAGGGGGGAAACAAAAAAGGTCATATTAGAAAAGAAATGTCCAAAAAAATGAACTTTCATTATAACAAGCAGGGGGAGGAGGTGAGGGGGCAAAATATGAACTCCACTAACACGTCACCATCATGAAGATATATTAAATCCAAATTTACTGTGGCATTGTCCTGAAATATGCAAATTATTAATTTAGGTATAAAAAAAATGTTTAGATCTTAAACTAATGAAATTGACGTGTATATGAAAAGATTTCCAAGATGGCAGACAGAGACGTAGCAGGTGGGCTACTATGAGACTGAGCTTGATTGATTGTTTTTAGGAACAAATACTATTTATTTGATGAACATTCAACCCTCTAGTACCCATTTCTTCTGATACAACGGCTCCAGATTGAACTGTTTAAAACTGCAAATTATATAATATTTTTGAAAAAGACGGGCATCGATTGTTCTCCACACTATCAGGTTAGTGTCTCCTTTTGCCAGCTCAGATGACGCTGCGTAGCTTTGATAGAAGTTCAACCGGGTGTCCAATGTTGTGCAAAAGAAAAGGGAATTAATGTAAAAATTCACCGTATTTCTTTACAAACTATTTATTTGTAAAAAAAAAAAATAAAAATAAAAACACCTGCTTATTTGTGCTCGGCCTCTCATACAAATGCAAACTGACATTCGCTAAGGTGAGCAGTTAAATATCAAACACGGGCGTCAGCTTCAAACCGGTGGCTTCCCCACTCTTTCCTCCTGCCTTGTCGGGGTCAGATTCAAAAGGTCAGCTGCAGAACAGCGCCCCCTGCAGGGGCCTGGAGGGACTCCTGCTCAAGGACACTTCCAGAGGACACACTTTGGGCCAGAGGGAGGGGGGGAGGTGGGGAAGGTAGAGAAGGGGAGGGGTTGTCAGTCTACACTGCCTTCCCACTGTAAAACTTTGCTGCAAAGTGAATTAGGAGAGTTCTTTTTCATTAAATCAGTTTACATATCATCAAGCAAAATCAAATAAAGAAGTCTCGGCCCGCTTACAGCTCCTTGCAGGCCCCTCTGCAGCAGGCCTTCCTCCATATGCAGCTTGCACAGCTCAGAGTAAACTGCTACTGAGTGAAAGGCTTTCCTCCCTTAATCTGCAAATAAACTTTAATAATTATAAGAAAATTTACCAAAAGCACAAATTATGTTGCACCAATGCTACAGAAAATGACCGTACAACACATCAAAACACTGTGGAGTTATTGTTCCTTAAAAAAAAACAAAAAAAAACGCCCCCACTTCTGACTGGGAGGGGGGACATCTTCCCTGGAAAATGACATCATTCCTGAGAGATTTGCTGCAGAAAATCAACAGCCTTATAACTAAAATATATACGTGCTAGGACTCGGTGTCAACGAATGCAAATCAAATTTAAAAGCACAGGAATAAAAAATAAAAATAAAAAAAAAAAAAAATTAAAAACATATCTCCAGGAAAAGGGACGACCCGTTTGGAAAACTGTCCAGAAAATCCTGGAACTATCTTCCATATTTTTCTCTCCCCGGAAATGAGACCACAAATCAGATAAACAACAAGGCAACACAGCAGCCCTGGAAAATGGACGCTTTTAAAATGTCTTATTCGAAAAATAAAAGCCCCCCCAAAAAAATATATCGCCGTGGGAGCTACTTTAAACTAGTTTCTGCGCTGTTTATAGGCCACTGTCATCACAAAATGTACGCCACTAAAAGCCAACACAGCCTCTGGAATACCAGCCAGGAAAAATATATTAAAAATGAAAACAAAAAGTCCCGAAGACGGTTCAGAGTCAGGAAAAAAAATGTAAAAAAAAAAATAAAAAAATGGAGAAAAAAATCTCTCGTTTAAAAATACTCACCAGGAGCTTAACACTAAAAATGAGAACAATTCAAGGCTCTTTCTACTTGAGACGGTAAAGATCCGCTTACGGCTCTGCTGCCTGTGTGTATCACCTTGAAACCAGTGGACACGAAATGGCGTCGACTCACTCAAACACACACACACACACACACGGAACAGGAAGGCCACGCCCCCCGCTGCTGCCTCTCGGTATCGGATTGGATACTTTAACCGCCCCGTCTTGTGTATACGCTTCACTGATTGGCAGACGCGGTCCTTCTCGTGAATGACGACATCCGCAGACCAAACTATTCGAGTGATTTGAATGACAGTTATCGAAAGATGAGCGGAAAGCAGAGCCGGACCCAAACGATTTGGTTTCCCCGGTAACCCCCCCCCTACATAATTTAAAAAAAAAAAAAAAAGCTCTATTCCACAGTATAGTCAATTTATAAACACCAAAAAAAGACCTAAATAATCAGGTACAAAACATGTATTAAATGAGGACTCCCCTTATGATGCAGGCTGTTTGCTGTGCAAGTAAACCTACTCAATAGTTAAATGTAAATGAGGACATAAAATAATGAAATTAAAGTGATGTTGATTAGCTATTTATTAAATAAGCCTTCAAAGTAATAACACTCTGATACCTATGCAAAAGATAGACTATTCAGGCATTTAATTTGTTTTGTGATATTTCTAAATAATACCATTATTTTTTTTTTTTTAACAGTAAAAGTTAAAAAGTAAGATTTTTTTCTTTTCTCTGTGGACAAATGCCGCCGCCAGCATTTTCCTGATGCCTACAAAAGACTGCTGACACCTTTGACGCGAAATTGACACACTTAAAAATGTAATATCGGTTCTATTACTTTACAAACATCAGCGGAGGCACAGCTGTAGTTAACTGCAACTATTTGACAGCGAGATATCCAGGAGTCGAATTCAATATGAGGACACGCACCAGTCTTTATTTTGGCAAAATGCCTCTGTTGATATTTCTTTTTTCCCCCGATACTTTATTTAAGATTTGGCCCATTTTATTCTTCACTCTTTCTTCATTTCACTTGAGCACGCACACAAATGCACAAATATGTGATCCAGTTCATCAAAACAGAATTTTTAATGCATCTTTTAAATTAAAACTCAAAAACATTTTTGAGAAAGTGAAGGTCGTGTGAAACCTCACGCGCTTCTTTATTTCTTACTGCTAAAACAACATAGCGCTACAAAAATGTAACTACACTGTCACCAGGACGTCACAAATAACGATCACTTTTGAATGAGTCGATCCGCCGGGTCACCACTTCAGTTTCCGTGAAAATGGACCTGAGAAGTAAACAAACGAGGTTCATTAGAACACATTTGGTGACTAAAAGAAGGGGGAAAATTTTTTTAAAAAAAGAGGTCGAGAGTAGCGAGTCGAGTTTCCGAATCGTGTTTCGGTACCTTGGATGTCCGTCAACCTCCTGCGGGTTCGAGGCAGAGTGACGTCCAGCCTGGAGATGGACTCGGGTGTTCTCAGCACCTCCTCCAGCCGGCTCTGCTCGTCGCTCTCCTGGTGAACGGACAGGAATCTGAGTGATAAGAAGTCTATTTTCTCCCTAATTTCATCCGTATAAAAGCATCTGAAATAACCACCTGCGATGGAGTTTGTTGATATTTCCTCCTCCCCGCGGGTGTGTTCGGGCCGCCGCTCTCCGCTGCGCTCCTCTGTCGTTCCCGCTCCCTCTGCAGCAGCACGTTCTGCCGGGTCGTCCGGTACTCCAGCGAGAAGTTACTGATGGTTTTACAGAAGTCCTCCGCGTTGGTGTCTCTCACCACGGATCGGGAGTAGCCCAGGAACAAGAGGAAAGAGTGGAACCTGCGGAAACGTGGAAACTTAAATACTTAACTACAGATGTAAAAGGTTTTTGGCTTCCTTTTTGAGGTTATTTCTTGTAATAATTAACGGCAGGGCACCTGTTTATGACCCGGCGGTGGACGGCTCTCAGGACCTTCAGCCTTTCCTCGCACTCTTTCAGGATCTTGGGCAGCCGGCGACGGAGCGAACCGTCCGCCGTCGAGGCCTCGTCGCCTCCTCCTCTCTTCTTTTCAGTCTTCCCTCCTTTCCTCTTCTCCTCGGCCTTCTCCAGAAGCTTCAGCTGCTCCCACGCTGCTTTGCACCGGGTCTCCAGCTGAGTAAAGCTGGACTGTACTTGGGAGTAGTCGCACTGTAAAGAAAAGGGAACCGTGGATTCACACTGCGTCTATTCAGATTTGACTTCATTAATAAAGTCAAATCTAGTCTATTTGAAATACGGATTGCATTTGTTTGTTTTTTTAGTCCCCAGTTTGAACCTGATTTTAATCGCCTTTGTTTTGTTCTCCTCCCTTCGACTTATAGATGCTAGCGCTCACCTTGCCAGCTTTGGTGACGGCGGTGATGTCGGAGAAGAGGTCGGAGGACTGCGGGTAGAGCTGCAGCAGCAGCACGCAGACGTGGTGCAGCAGCGGCTGGCGGGTGTGCGTATCCCTCACCTGTGACAGCTTGCCCAGGTAACTCAGCTCGAAGCCCCGCGCCTGCGGGGTGTTTTTTTTTGTGTTGTGAGAATTTGGAGTGAAATAAATAAATTGCTTCAACGAGGAGTAAAGTAAAAGTTTGCGGACTCACTTTACATCCGTTGAGAAAGTTCCCGATCGCTAGCACCGTCGCCAGAATGCACCTGAAGGTCTGGTTGGCGGCCAGCTGCTCCATGGCCAGCTTCAGATGGAAGAGAGGCTCGGCGATTTCCTGTGAAGAGGAGGAGGAGGAGGAGGAAGCGGAGGAGTAGGGACACGTTTAGAGGGCACAAGCGGTGATTCATGGAGACACGTTGAGCTGTCAGATCTTATTTTTAGTCTGGTGACATGTTTGCTGAGCACTGCGGTGTGTTTTCCTTTTTTTTGTTTTTTTTGCACTGCATTTCAATGCCGCCACTCGTCAGCGTGATGCGTGCGTAGGCGGGAACGCTGACGCAAATGACGCTAACCCCTCCAAAACAGACGTCTTTCTCTTTCGGTTAAAACGCTTCACGAAGTGCTTTTACCCTCTCTAAGGAGTCGTAGTCCAGAGCGAAGGCCCACAGCTGAAGCCTGCAGCTCAGGTGAGGGATTTCCCCCAAAGTGAGCAGGCAGAGCTCGGCCTGGGCCAGCGGGGAGTGGGGGCTCTGGGCCTTGGCCTCCTCGATCAGACGCAGCTCCTCTTCTGTCGGGATAAGAGCTTGAAGACGCTGTTTTAGGAAGAAAAAAGTGAACTCGATTTGTGTCTCTTCTGTCCTGTTTCACTTAGAGCACGGTCGAGGACTCGAGCCGCAGCGTACCTGAACGTCCTCTCTGTCCAGCACGCTGCCGTCCATGCTGTAGATAGCCGGGGGGAGGAGGCGCGGAGGGGGCAGGCTGCTCAGGGCGATGGTGATGATGTTACTCCGCTTCATCCCCAACACCGAGACCGACAGCTGCTTCTGCCGTTGGGATATGAAGGAATACGGGGCAAGTTTTAACCGAGACAGAAGATTTTGTAACATCTTCTGCAGCTTTGTTTCTGTCTATATTCCTCGAATCGTCAGTAAAAGTACAATAAATGTAAAGAGATTTCATGTAAAAGGAGTTTCAGTAGATGGAAATGTTGCACCATTATATGCTGAAAGCCCCAGAAATAAGTGAATAAAGGAAGCTGTAATTGTTATGTTTGCTACTTAATAATTGGCAGCATCTGTTAAATTGTAAATCAAGACAATGGCCCTTCTCAAAAGCAACAATTTAGCAATAAGTTCAACAAAAGTGAAGAGTTCGACGCATCCTCTGCTTAAAAAGTTCAAAGTTTATATTTAATGACTGCAAACAATTGTCGCACCTTCTTTTTTTTAATTTTTTTTAAAGCATTTACACGTAAAGAAATATGATGACTATCGAGCCACATGAATAAATGGGCTAAAAATCTGTGGTGGCTTATTTTGCAGTCGGAACAGATTCCCTGAAGGCGTCTCATCGCTCTCACCTGCCGTCCGGAAACCGCATTAAAACCGGCGCCGGACCCCTTCGATTCAAACAAGTACTCCAGTCGGTTGGCGTCCAGGATCACCGGCTCCAGTCCGGCCCATATCGTCTGAGTCCCGAAGCGCGTCATCCTGGGAAGCGGGCCCAGACTGCGCAGTTCCCTCCAGTGGAGCTTCAAGGTCCGACTTTTAATGGTGGCACCTGTCGGGGAAGCTGAGGGCGAAGATGGGGCAAGAGGAGGAGGAGGAAGCGGAGGAGGAGGAGGGGGAGCTGGGGGGGCTTGGAGACATGTCGATGATTCGTCAGTCTTATGAGTTCCTTCGTCCTCTGCGCCGTCTTCCTCGTCCCAGAGGTCGGAGAAGTCAAAAGCGTCGAGGCGAAGGCGCGCAGACGGTTTCAGGAGTGAATCCCAGGATTGGTCGAAGTCCCAGGACGGGTCTTTGGTTTGATCCGACTCCTTCATTGATCCTTCGAAGTCGTCTCAAAAAACATTCGGTGGCATTACGTCGACGAATCCGGGTTGCGGCTTCTTATCTTTTTCCTAGGAAAAAGTGTCTCCAAAAAGTGCAGTTCCTCCTCGTACTAGACGAAATACGATCATTTCAGGTGTTTTTCCTCCTCATGTTCCACGTCAAAAACTTGATTTCCTTCCTCTTTTCACAGCTCAGTCAACAACCACCTTCTCAGCGTGAACGTCAGCGGATGCTCTGCCTCGCCGGGCCGCCACAGACGCACATAGCTCACACGCCCCAAATCACAATCGCCCCGAACCACCTCTGGGTGTTCTCGCTGCGCCTCAAACCTGCAATTGCCTCGGGCTGCAGTTATCAGATCTAAAAACGACGAGTCACGTTCGATTCCAAGATTCCGCTGTTGTGCTGCGTGCTGCCGCGCCAGAAACCTGCAACCTCGGTCAGAGAGAAAAGAATTCCTCTGAGGGCTTGTTTTCAGTCCCACCAACGCCTTTTTTTCTGTGGCGCTTCCAAGAACATCCAAACAAATCTCCAAACGTCTCCGTTAGTGGCGGTGAAGTGAGGGGTTTCGGTGAGAGAGCAGGAGAGCGCTGGATTGGTCCGTTGGCGCATCGGTTTTGGTTTATTTGAGTTGCACCCTTTCCCTTAATTTCCTTATCGAGGCTGCATCTCCTGTTTGTATTGCTACTTGTGTATACACAGGCCTCTCTATCTGCCTTGGAAGATCTCTTCCTACCCCCGCCGCCCACCTTCTGCCCCACGAGCACGTTAAAAGAGTTACAGATGACCAAATGTTGCGCCGCGATCTGCAACTCTGTGTGTCGGTTACACCACGATCAACAAAACGGGTGCACGGTGCAGGGAAATCTAAATTCCGTATATATTTTTGTACATTTTCGGTGTCGTTAAAAGCTCGTTACGCAGAATGATTGCGGCGCACACAGCTGCAAAAGCACCGCAGCGGCAGCGTGTGACGTAAACTCGCCGCGGGTAAATGCCTCCGTGAAGTCGGTGCGGTGTCGTCTGCATCGCCGTGTTCTCGGGGGGTCGCTCGCACGGTCGACGTGCAGCTGTAATGAGGATCCCTCCCTCGGCCATTAGGTCTCCCCCTAATTACGCTTTATCTGGTTCGGTGGCCCCGCTGTCTGCAGGCGGCGGCGGGGCTCCTGGGACCTCTGGGGCCACAAAACGGGCTCCATTTGCAAAGCTTGAGATCATTTAACAGTTATTTATCAGCGGAGGGGTTTTTCACCGGGCGGCAAAATTACTGCACACGTTCTGTTTTTTGGAGCGTCGTCTCTTACGAGAGACGTTATTTGAAGGGTCTTTTTTTTTCCCCCCAAATTTAAATCTATCTCTATCTGTGTAGAATAGAAGGTGTTCAAATGGACACAAAGGAATATTGAACTGGCCTCGATCCGGACGTGCTCTCTCGACTGTCCCGGCTGTACAGTATGCGGGTGATGATGTGTTACTGAAGCAGACAGATCCTCCCCCGCCCCCCTCCCTCCTCCCCCTACCCCTCCCTCCCGCCCGACCTCCCACCCCACCCCCCCGTCCCCTCCATCTCCGACGGGAGCAGACATTTCCGGGTGATTTCCTTTGATGAAACTGACCGGGACCTTCTACGTTTCCGTATGCGTGTGCGTGTGCGTGTGCGTGTGCCTCTGTATGGTAGTCGGCTGCATAAATGCATTTGTGCAGCTCGGAGCCAAGATATAAATCAAGGGCAAAAAATTAGCATGTAATCCTTCCCCTCTTTGCTTTGGGAATATGAACTGTTTTATGGATGTTTAAAAAAAAAAGAAAAAAAAAGTGAGTTTTAGGAATCAGAGCTACAATTTTTTCAATTAAAAAAGGTAAAAATTGACCACATGCAGTTTTGTGAAACTGATGCACCTGATTACTTTTTGTTGTCGTTTTTCATGATGCTGCGGCATGAATTAATGGGCTACGATGAAAAAGCTTTGGACCCACAAATCCATAGATTTATTGCGTTGGAGTTGTGAGTTTTACGTGTTTCTCCGTATAATGTCATCGCCAGACCTCGAGTTCGATTCAAACCACTCAACGCGTACCTTTTGAACCTGCGCTATTTTTTTTCAGAGCAACTGAACGTCTCATTTTCCTGAAAGACAATTACACACCGGCCCACCACACTGCTGAGCACCACGCATTTATTGCAACAATGCAGCGGCAGTCGCGACTGGCGATGGTATGTACGTGGGCTCCCTCCTTTAGAGCTGAAGATTGTTGGGTTTCACAAAACCACTTTGAGATCCTGATAAGGGAGCGAGAAGCCGGCACAGCGTAGAATAGGAGCAATAAAGCATTTAGTGATGGTGTGTTTGTAGGTAGCAGTATTTGTTTCAGTGAGTTCATTTCCTTTTTTGAGCTCATTGAATTGAAAGAAGTCCAGTTTGAACAGATATGTCCTCAGGTTCGGTCCTGCTTTATTTCCTAATCTTTAGTTCTTCTCAAAATCTAGTTTTAAGACCTTTTTCTTCGCATGCAGCCTAAACATATTCCTGATTAATAAATAGTAATGTGATTCACCAAATAACTGGGGACAGGTCATATTTTAGCATTCAGAACCTGTGTGTAATGCATACATTAAATAGGGGGTCAGGAGGTCATATTTGACCTTATAACCTTTTGTTACTATGGAGAAGTTAAATCTTACTTATCACTCCTTTAACTTTTGTAGATAGCTTAGCATGCATTATTTTTGCAACACAATCAAAGAAACACATGTAACAGGCTACACAGTACTTATACAAATTGTGCTCAAACTTAAAATTTGAATTTGACAAAAATTCAAGTTAAATTAGATTTTAATGCTCAGGTGTGAAAAGCAAACAAAAGCAAAACCAAAACAAAAACAAACGACGACCGTATCAACACGACCCATTCATACCTACACATAAAACAAACGTCATCTTTCACCGAGTTCGTCCGGTCTGCTTTTATTGTGAAAGCTCTTCAACGGAAGCGGCTCCTGCCGCGTCTGCGCGCTCCCGCGTCGGTTTGCGGGAACGTTCGGTTATCCCGGCGAGCGCGCGCTCCCCGGACCGTAGCCGCCTGTCACCGTCGGGGCTGACATCACACCGGAGGATTCTTTGCTACAATGTCAAACATCCAGAAGCAGCGCGAGCTCGCGGCTTCCCCGCGCCACAATGAGAAGCATCACCGCGTCCTCCTGCTGCTCATCCTCTAAATACCGAACTCCGTCCACCTCCCACGGGTTTGTTCCATCTTCTCGGACAGGATGCGTTTGAGGTAAGATGGGTCACTGTTCTTTTTTTTTTATTTTTTTTTTATTTTTATTTTTTAACTACCGCTTATATTAAATAGTTATTTCTAAATGTTCTCATCATATTTTAATTGAGGTCGTTTCTTTTGTGTTTGGACATCATTTATTAACTCGATCTTGAGAGTGACGACACGCTCTTTATGTGAAAAGTTCTCTTTAACGTTGATTGTCGTAGGCTGTTACGTAACGGGAGTGCGGACAGAGGCCGGCAGATGTTACAGTGAGCTGCTGTGGTGACAGATCTCTGACACACCGCAGCATCAATTCTTTTGGACTCCGCCGTTTATTTGAATGGGCAAACGACACAAATGTCCTCACAGGAATAAATAACTTGACATTTTACACGTTTGTCATTGGAGGAAAAAAAAAAAAAAAAAAAGCATTACTCTGAAAATGTTGTTTATTGGGCCTATTTAATCACCAAAAAAAAAAATATATATATATACAGTTTAATATTTAGTTATTCAAAAGGAAATATTGAGTAACACATGCATCAAAGTCTTTAGACTTTTTCAGAGGTTTCACTGATAGTTATGGGTCATAGCAACAAAACAATCCTATTTTATCTCCATACACTTGAGATTATGCACTTACACTTTATAGCTCTTTGGCTTTTTGCATAAAAATAAATATCACAATATTAATATTTGGAGCAGTTTTCAATAGAGTTCCTGTTTTAGCTACTTCAATAAAGCATTTTTTTTTTTTTTTTTTTTTTTTTTTAGCCATTAGTGTTAAAGAGTGAAAAATACAAAGGCTGGTGACGCCAGTTTGTGTTTGTCCCAGCAGGTCTATGTGAGTGTGTGTGAGCCAGGGTCAGAGGTCATGCTGCGGAGGGAGTCTGACTCCCACGGCCTCTTTACCTCCGGAGAGACGTCTGACAATGACTGTGAGGTGAGGTTGTTTATTTATAGCCCACCTTGCTCCCCGAACGAAACCCGGATGTCCCCTTTAAAGTGGACCCGGGGCCTGAATGTGCTGCCCTGCGGTTCCGTTTCTGCCGCTCTCTGGAGTCGGCTTCGGAGGACACGTTCCACACATGCGCAGTCGGATCGGTGTCGGTGACATATATCCCCCTCCCTCTCTCCCCCCTGACGCTCAAAGTCAGACCTCAGACCACATTTGATTTCTTTTTTTTTCTTTTTTATATCATTTTAAAGATTCATTCAAATTCAACACCTATTTTAAGTTGTTTTTGGTTTTTTTTGTTTTTTTCATGAGGCCCAGACTTTGTGGAGAGTTCATTTGTTTCCCCACCTGTATTCCTTTAAGACCCCAACTCTGCTTCTGATTGGTCCTGAGGATATTCTCGCCCATCACCATCACTCCCCTGGTGCCGAAACCTAACAAAACTTAACCAAGTAGCCAATCAGAGGCCGAGTCTGGCTGGTCTTAGAGAAACGGGTCGGAACACAAAAACGCCTCTGCGGACAATTCTGGTAGTACGCCGATTTTTTTTTGTGCTTACATACCGTGATTATGAAATATATGTCTTCACATACTTGCGGATGCAGAAAGTGTAATTCCAGCGTCGGTGTCCCGTTTTATTGCCTTTAATTGATACAAGATTACATTTAAACAATAGCGACAAATAAGCAAGTATATCCAGTTTTTACTGTAGTTCAGATGTTGTTGACCTCTTTGATTTTTTTTCAGCTGTCAGAACTCAAATTTCCAGCAGCGGCAGCTGATTTATCCACTTTTGAGCAATTAAACATGCCAAAAGAGGAAAAAAGATTATGATCATACACTGTATATAAAAGTGAACGTGAAAAATGAGGCCAGTGCAGAAGTGCCGTACGGTGCAATACCACCGAGGGCCAGTAGGGGTCCGCTCCGTAGACTCCAATTCAACTTCTCATGAAATACAAAGTCAGTAAATTCTTCTCAAGATAATTCCGTAATTGATTAGATACTGAGTGACGTCTTTGAGAGGGGGAGGGCGAGGGGGGGTGGGGGGGGCGTGTTTGACTGACCGCTCGCTCCGCCCCCATCTCGTCCAAATATGGTCACGGCCGGTCGCCGCTTAGTTACAATCCAGAAACCTCACCTCCGAGCCTCTCCCAGCGACACGACATCGTACCGCATTATATAAGCAGGCGTCCATCAAAGCTTTCTTTCTTCTTTTCTTTTTTTTTTTTTTCTTTATTCCTTTCCTCTAACTTCGTCAATACGCTGCTGGCTGACGATAAAAGGGACGAGGCGCTTCGATAAGTCAACAGGTCGCCGGTGTTGATCCTCTCTTGTCTCTGTCTCTCTGTCTCAGATGGGGGCGAGTTGTGGAGAGGTGGATGTAGTGTGTCTGTGCGAGGCCGGTCCCTGTACACTTTATTCAGAAGCACACACGCCTACGCCGGTGAGTGCTCCGGCTTCCCACTTAAGTGTCTGCGGACCGTCGCTCAGCCCGCTCGGATCGTAGCGTTTCTTCATCTCCATCTCCTGCCTTTGGTTTCCTGCTAACCTCTCTCTCTTTCTCTCTCTCTCTCTCTCTCTCTGTCGTTGCTGCCTCTGTTTTTTTTTTGTTTTTTTTTACTCTTTATTTTAAAAGAACTGTTCATCTTCAGATTTGTGTATTTTGTCCTTTTCACAGAAGTGAAGTCAGTCAGTCAGTCAGTCAGTCAATCTATCTGTGCTCTTTCTGTTTCCTCAGGACACACTCCTGTGTGAACACTGTGGGAAAAAGAGAGTCACGATAACCAGGTACTCTGAGGGATACGGCACGGAGGTAATGTGCAACATATGTGTGCGTTTCTGTGTCCTGTTTGCGTGTCTCGGGGGGACGGGGGGGACGGGGGGACGGGAGTTGCAGCCATGTCGTATCTTGGCGGGAGCCGGTAGATCTTGACATCTTAACGTCACAAACAAAACACTTTAAATGTGCCCCCCCCCCAAAAAAAAAAAATCTCTAGCACGCAATATATTTAACTTTCCACTTTTTTTTTAATCGAAAGGGATTGTTTGACATTCTGGGACGTGAGACGGAGACGATCGATACCGCTCGGACAAAAATAGGAACGCGATGGCACCCGATTTAAAAAGCCTCCGGAGCTCGTTAGTCATGTTACGGGTGAGAGGTGTGAGCTGATTCATGCCCGGTAACAATGGCGACGACACCACGTTGACGCATGAACGCGCGGGGGAACGGCATCATCGAGTGTAGTTACCGGTTTACGAGCGGCGACGGTCGGCGGTGACTCACCGGGGTTCCGTTCGACAGCTACAAAATAAAAGCCCCCCCCCCCCCCCCCCCACGTCCAATAAATGTGGGAGTTTGTGTTTCTGAATGACTTTCGGTTTTTTGTTCTCCAATTTCAACTTCAACAGCTAATATGTGTATTTTTTTTATTGATTTATTTTTCTATGACATACGTTTCATGCGTTTGGTTGTGCTTGCAGGAGGAGTGCGTCCTGTCCGACCCTCAGGGGGAGAGCGACGCCGACGCCGACATCGAGGACACGGATTGCAGGTCCGTACGTCGTGCACGTTCGCCGCGCTTCAGCTTTTCCGCCTGTAGTCCCGCCCCCCCCCCACACAAACGTCTTGACGGACCTTCTTGTCTTTTCGGCTTCGCTCGGCTCAGACTCCAGGAGCCCGGTTCTCTGCAGCGAATCAGCTCGCGGAGACGCAAGCGTCCTCGGGTGGCGCGTCAGGACACCACGGAGAGCGAGGACGACGGTGGGCGGAGCCACAGATCCCATCGCTGGAACCTCCGGCTCAGTCCTGACAGAGCGCACAGCAGGACCATACTGGAGGTAAAAAACAAAACAAACGACAACAACCAAACGTGTGAGGTCCGATTAGTTGCTGTGCGCGTCTGCTCCCCGTTATTACAGATCATTCAACGTCACAAAGCACCGCGACAGACGAGTGTTCCTCATCTCCCCATCCCCGTTAGTCAGGTGAAGTTCTGCTGTTCAGAATTGATGGAAACAGAAACATGAAATATGAACTCACCAGCGGTACATCTTCTGGTTTCATGTGCTAAATTTGTGATCGATCACGCTCTCACTTGTGATTTTTTTTTTTCCCCCCCGGTCCAGCCGGTGATGATACCGATCATGTTCACCAGGAGATCGATGTTCGTGCCTTCGTGTGAATGCGGAGAACGTTGTCGTTTTTACCCGAATCCTCGTCCTCGTCCTCGACCTGACCGATTAGTGTCCGTGCCTAAGCCCAATCAAACCGCGACAATTTCGCAAGGTCAACCCTTTCTTTTTATTTGTCGTTGCCACGGCAACACAGCTCCAGCGCGCACCCGGTGCCGGTCCCCTCCACCGGTCAAATGACCTCACCATTCAGGATGCGTTTGTCCCACACGTCACTTCGGGATTCGGCGGAGGTTTCGACGGCCGATGCACGGGTGGAACATTGAGAGCCGCTTCTCGTCCTCTGCTGTGTTTCAGGAGAGCGTGTCGCAGGTCAGGCCGCTGGTCATCTGCCGGCCGAACACGGAGGGGCAGAAGAGCCCGGCCGAGCTGCCCCGAGGCTCCAAGCTGACGTCTCTGTGGCCGTCGTCCCTCTCGCTTCCGCTCGTCCTCCTCCTCGCTCTGCCTCTCTCGCTCTCCCTCGTCATCGTCATCGTGTCCTTCCTCCTGCCGTGGGCCAGCGCTTGACGACGGCGATGACGGCGACGACGACGTCTCAGTCTGGTTTCATTTCAAATATTCTTCAAAGTTTCTACCAAACTCGGACAATATTCTTTAAAAAAAAACAACAACAAAAAAAACAGATAGCACGCAAATCAAATACAATAACAAGAACAAGTTAGAAATATTGAATTTGAATTTTTTTTCAAAAGAAGTAATGACCCTCTGGAGGCATTTCAAACATCTAGATTTCTGTTCATTTACATGTAAAGTCAGAGCTCGCTTCTGTCTCAAAATCTCACCTTCCGTCTCACTTCCTCACCCCCACGTTTGTAAAAATAGACCTCTCATCTCGCTCCTTATTCTAACGAGCCACCGGAGCCCCTAATAGGAGGAGGGAGGTGGGGGGGGGCCGGGAGAGGGGGAGGAAGAGGGGGAGTGAGAGGGGGAGTGAGAGGGGGTGGGATTTCACCGCAGGTTTCAGGGTTGTGCAGGTAAACATATCAAAAAAAAAAAAAGGAAACACTAACCGGCTCGATGGGGGAAGAACGTGTGATATAAACAACAAAAATAAAATGCTGCTGAACTATGCAATTCCTCCGTTCCTACCGGCGGCGTACTTCACCGCTGCTCCAGAGCGTCCCCCGTGTCCTCGGCACCGTCGTCACCTTCCTGGCCCCGTCCCGATTTCCTCAGAGGAATACACTTTGTGAATGCAGGGAGTTATGCTTCTAAAATAAGAGCGTGGCCCAATTTAAAAAAAAAAGCAATAGCAGGAGAGATCTGATATAGCTCCCGTCGCGTATGATCTACGGCACATCTGTTGTTTCAGTGAGTGGATTACATGTATTATTTGACTTGTTGCCCGTCCTTCCTCCTGACACGTGCACACGTCTGTGATTTTAGTCAAATAAGCTGACCTCAAAAAAAAAAAAAAAAAAAAAAAAGAAAGAAAAAGAGCTTTAGTGGAATTTACCGTAACCGTATTAAAGCAATTTAAACACAATTTAACAACCTTACAGTTGACATTTTACTACCATGTTTAAGAACGTTTATCTTATTTATGTTTATGTTTAAAAAAAAAAAAAAAAAAAAAAGATATTATTATTTAAGAAAACCAAGCTTGACAATCAGTCATGCTGCTTATTTCTACATAACTGAGGGAAAAAACAGCCATCTTGGCTTCTCTGCAACGTATGTTTAATGTTGTTTTTGTATGTTTTTTGAAGTTATGATTATGTTTTTTCACACCGCACTGAAGGTGCTTGCATCCCTGCAGAGAAACGTTCCTTTTAAATTAGCATCGGGTTGTTCTGTGTTAGGTAGTTTGACTCTTTTCTTTTTTTTTTCTCTTCCAGCCTGCTGTACCGCTGGTCTTCATTTTATTTCTGCGTGTGTGCTCACCATTTGTGTTTCATGGGGTCGTAGAAGTTCAATAAAAATAGATTGTATTTTGACAACAACAACAACAAAAATGTTGCTTTGTATTTACCGCTATTAAACAGGCGAGTTGTGGGTTTAGCATGCGGGACAGTTTCTTAACCGGACACGGACACCTTCCAGAGTCTCTGCTGGTTGCCTGGCAACGTGACACAGCATCAAACTGCAACTTCAGCTCCCATAAAAAAAAAAAAAAAAAAAAAAACACACAACTTTTTATAGATTCAAAACAAAAACGATGTCATTTTATGGTGGTGGGAGGATTTCGGTTTTGCTGCTACCTCCTGTTTCCCGTCTTCATGCCAAGCTAAGCTAACACGGTGCGAGCTCGAAGCTCCATGTTTACTCGACATGAGATTTCTTTCAAGTTTTGGTCTTTCACTGTGAAACGGAAGCGTTCGTCTCAGCTTACAAAACACGCGCTTTTAATTAGTGGATGACGACGCTCCTTCCCGCACCGCTCGTACTTCTTGCGCTATAATGGAGCCTCATGTCCCAGCCGTGTTGCTACTCTTGAGGAAAGGGCCCGAGGGAGAGGGTGTCGGGGGGGTGTCGGGGTAAGGGGGGGGGGTGGTCCCATAACGAGGTTAGCGCTCATCACTCCTCCTCTCACTGCATGCGTTGTCATGGTAACAGTCGGGACTGCGGAGGAAACCGACTTCTCATAAGTAGATTTGTGAGCTGCCGCCCGGAGCCAAACGCTCGCTGTGAGGCGATGACGCCAAAAACGACAGCAACATCTGCACACCTGCTGCGTTACAAACTCGGGGTGTGAATGTGGCCGTGAACAAAATGTTTGCTCGTTGTTAAAGAGGAGAAGGAACTGCTTATGTTTTTTTCCTAGTCGACATTTACAGAGAAGTTGTATTGGATTTGTGTCGCGTATTTTGTTTTCCAGATCTAGTAGAGCTGTGCGACGGCTGTAATTGTCCAAGTTTTTTTTTTAGTTTTTTTTTTTTTTTTAGAAAGTCTCATTTTGATCGAATTTGTGGGTTGAAAATTTGAATGCCGACAAACACATAACAACGCACTAAGTCTGAAGAAAAATGTTCACGATGTTTCCACTTGTAAAATATCGAGCACACATTTTTGAATTTATTTCTCTCTTTGTGTAGTGTTGAATAAGGACCTGACTCACTGGTCTGTTTGTCTAAACCTCTCCGCAGTACTTTTGCATGAGATGCCTCACGCGTGAATGTCTGAGAGAAGAGCAGAGTCATTGTGTCCTCAGGTTGGAGAGGTGTTTTTTTTTTTTTTAAAGCGAAGTGTTGCCCACCAGTTTCACTTCCAGCTCACCCACTCACAGCTCTTAAACTTCAAAGCCTTTCAGCTGATAGACTTTCATTACAAAACTCACTCTGTGCAGAAGACCAAAAAAGGTGTCGCGCCAATGATCTTGGAAGAAACGCGAGGCCAGATTTTGATGTTAAAGAGGAAAGACCTTCGGATCGGGGGCACCGAGTTGGTGCAGATTCATGAAAAATAGAGACATGACGAGATTAACCGCCTCGCAGGTGTCTCCCACTGCCGATCAGTCAAGTTGCAGTTTAGTTCCTGAGTTATGTTGGCCAATAATGGCCAGAAAAGTTGTTTTTGCAAAATATTATGATGCCACTGTAAAACTGACCTTGGAACTTTTGGGTAAAAATAGTCATCACGTCACCATTTTATCCTATTAGACATTTGTGAGAAATGTTATCAAAATGAATGAATGAATTCTGCTTTTGTTGTGAGTGACCTTCGACCTCGGGCATCAAACTCCAACCAGTTAGTTCTTGATTCAAGTAAATATTTGTGCCACATTTGATGAAGTTCCCTCAAGTCGTTCTTCATATATCGCATTCACAAATTGGAGATGGACATGAGGTCACGGTGACCTTGATGTATGACCTTTGACCCTCAAATATCTCATCAGTTCATCGTTGGGACCAAGTAAAGGTTTGTGCCAAGTTTGCGTTGTTGAGATGTTGTATTCACAAGATCAGTCAGTCGGAAGGAAGGAAGGAAGGAAGGAAGGAAGGAAGGAAGGAAGAAAGGAAGGAAGGAAAAGGCAAAAACATAATTTCTAAGGTTATGAAGTTCGCTGGCGTTACGGTATAAAAACAGTAACAATATTATGGTCGGTCTCCTCAAGCTGTCTGTAATTTTTTTTGGCAGTTTTGATACAGTTTGATATGCCACAGAGATTTCCTGTTTGTGGAGCTGACCGCCTTTGATGCAACTGTTTCCAACTGAAAGTACTGAAGTCGTTATTAGCGAAGACGATACCTCACTTGATTGGTGCACCGCGACTTCGTAAATACTTGACACTTGTGTGAACTGTGGAAAGGCAATCAATTTACAACTAGCTGGATCCGGTTGCCATTTCTAACAATGTGGTAACTTAAGGAGGGGAGCATATAGAGTACAGTATGTGAGGCTCCATTGTCAGCTGCTTGTGGCGCTATCTTTCAAGTCAAGGTTACAGTGCGACCCGGCCGCTCACTTTCTCAGCGTGCTGAAAAGCTGACCAGCCGACAGGTGTCGTGTGTTTTGTTGCCCTCTTAGCCTCCGTCTTAACCCTCACGCCTCTCGATCCTTGACCCAAATTCCACGGTTTTTGGACGTGGAGGAGCAATGTGATTCCACTCTGGGCATTCAATACTGATCCCCAAGTCATATGCCCCAGAATAAAGATGCCTGCCAAAGCTCTTTGCGATGTCGCAGTTCGCAGACTCAAGACGGGCACCGATCCAGCTGCCTGCAGGTCTAGATCCTTGTTTATTAGTTGCTTGGGTCAAATTTTGACAGTATGAATATTATAACTGTTCAACACGATCACCGCAGTAATACACTGCAATGTGGAATAATTTCAGAGCATGAGGATGAACTGCAGGGCCTGTGAAGATAATTGTCTTGATAATGAACAATAAATAATCATAAAGTGTCACAACAAAGCAAAAAAAAAATTAAAAAAATAGACACCCCAAATATGACCCGACATTTAGTGCATTCACCCCTCGCAAACCTTTGTTAGGTCTCCTAAAACTGTCTTGGATGTAAACAGGCTGTCATTCCTGTTTAGATGGCAGCCTGTTTAGTGATATGAGGAATTATGAGCACTCGGACATTTACATGGAGGAGGAGGGAGGCAGGAGAGGTAGAAACAGACAACACAGCTGAAGTCTGTCGACAGGGAAAGAAGTGGAGCTGCTTGCAACAATAACAGCAACATCCCAACAGTGGATTTTTATCGGAGACACAAAGTCTGCTACTGTATGTGCTTCTTTCCTCAAAAACTGCAAAAAGTAAGTAATCTGCAAATTCTTTGGCAGCCGGAGGTGTGAAGGCTTTGACAGGTTGAAGGGATCAGTGCAGATTATAGGCGTATCGGACAGGATGGCCTTGGCTGATCCGTGCAGCCAGAAGGAGTTGGGTAAATGGGAGAGAGAGATGGAGAAGAGGAGGAGACGATGGAAGGAGAAGGCTTTGCGTTGGATTAGAGCGGAGGACAGCGATGAGGAAGAAGAGGATGAGGTGGGAGAGGAAGGCGAGTACAGATACAGCGGGGAAGGGGATGTCAATGAGGAAGAGGGAGAAGGCGAATCAGGAGGAATCTGTGGGAGCGATCGAGAGAGGCGGCTTAAAGAGGACAAAAGGGAAGATGAGGAAGGAGATGGGGAGATGACTAAAGCAGAAGAAAGGGTAGCTGTGGAGGAAGAGGAGGAAACGGAGGTGGAAGTGAATGAGGAAAGGGAGGTTGAGGAGACGGACGAGGTGGATGAGGAGGAAGAGTGGAAGGTGAGGGAAGCAGAGGAAATGGAGAAGAGGAGGAGACGATGGAAGGAGAAGGCTTTGCGCTGGATTAGAGCGGAGGACAGCGACAGCGATGAGGACGAAGAGGATAGGGTGGGAGAGGAAGGCAAGTACAGATACAGCGGGGAAGAGGATGTCAATGAGGAAGAGGAAGAAGGTGAATCAGGAGGAATCGGTGGGAGTGATCGAGAGAGGCGGCTTAAAGAGGACAAAAGGGAAGATGAGGAAGGAGACGGGGAGATGACTAAAGCAGAAGAAAGGGTGGCTGTGGAGAAAGAGGAGGAAACGGAGGTGGAAGTGAATGAGGAAAGGGAGGTTGAGGAGACGGACGAGGTGGATGAGGAGGAAGAGTTGGAGGTGAGGGAAGCAGAGGAAATGGAGGAAGGAGAAAATGATGTTAGGACGGACGCTGAGGAGAGTGAGGAGGAAGTAGGGCAGGTGAGCGAAGAACAAGAAGAGGAGCTTCAGGAACAGGAGGAAAGTTTAAGATATTGGCTTAAAGAGCAATTCGGAGAAGAGGGTGAGAATATTCAGCAAAACCAAGAAGATGAAGCGCTCGAAGAGGAAGAGAACCTTTCAAGTTCAGTGCATGATGAAGATTCAGACTCGACAGGACCTGAAGCGCTCAAAGAGAACCTTTCAAGTTCAGAGGAATCAATGCACGATGAAGATTCAGACTCGGCAGGACCTGAGAATGAAAATTTCAACTTGGAAAGACTCGACCTTGAAGACCAATGTGTCGAGAAACAACTTGAAGATCCAGATGAACGGAAAGATCCTGGTGAAAAGCCACGTAGGAAGGAAAATGGTGCCTTTGGAGCCCGGACCTCTCAGGAGAGGGACGAAGAAGAAGATGAGAGTCAGAAGTTGACGGATGAAGCGGAAACAGTCACCGAATCGTGGACAACTCCAGAAGAGTTTCTAGATGATTGTGAAGATGCTCAAGAGGGAGCGGAAGAGTCTACAAATGACGAGGAAGCAGAAGATTCAGGGGATGAAGACAGTGACGAAGAGGAGGAAAAGATTTACTGCAAAGACGATTACCCCACAGACGTATTCCGCACCTTGAATGAGTTCAGGGACTCCTCGCTTCTCACCGACATGACTTTGAGCACAGAAGATGGGAAGAGTGTCTGCGTGCACTCATCCGTCCTGGCTGCTGTCAGCTCCTTCATCCTGACATATTTGGGTCGAAGCAAAGCAGAAAACTACAGACACAATAGAGGATTCGGTGATGATACAAGTGCTGGTGTTCACACGTGGTCAGTGTCTTTAGGACCAGAGCTGGATTCCGTTGGGCTGGAGGCGATTGTGGAGTTTGCCTACACTGGACTTGTGTCGTGTTTGAACGAGGACAACGTGAGACGGATAAAGGCTGCAGCTCAAACACTGGGCGCACCCAGGGTGATGAAACTCTGCACCGAGGAAGAGGAGCGGCCCGCCACAACCGAAGGGCAGGAGAAAAAGGAAAAGATCACTGCTGCAGAGCAAATGAAGATCAGTCTTCAGGCCGTCAAACAGCTGTGGATGGACGGAGCCGGCTGCGACGTGACTCTGGAAGCTGTTGGGGCATCGCTGAATGGTGAGTAGACCAATGAGTGAATTCACAGCCGCCTACGTTGGATCGACCCCCCCCATCCCTCGCTGCCACGGTCAAATTCTTTCATCTGTATGATTTGTTTCTTTGCCATCAAGATGGCACTTAATGAAACTTAAAACCATCTCCGTCATCTGAGAGTGACCACGTTAGATCTCTATTTATTTATAACTTTGGTATCCAGAACACGATGCCCAGCATTTCTTGTTATTTGTAGCTCTTCTAAATATGATTTCAGTCTCTGTTTGTTTACAAGGTAACTACTCAGTTGGACCTTGATTACATTTTTCAAACCTTAAACCACCAAGTAAGACCTGACAAGTTTGTGTTGTCAATAATGCCATGATACGACCATTTATAAAGCACTTGGGGTACACGTGCAACAATCTCTATGGGAATTGTCTTCAACTCAGCCCAGTATCATGCCAAGGCATGTAATACACCCGTCTGTCCAGTAGAGGAGGCCGTGTCAGTGTCACATTTTGTCTCGCCGACACGTGAAACTTGCACGCATGTATGACCAGGGCGAAAATGGAGGAGGTCAAGTGGTTTCTGTGTCCAAACCTAAGCCACTTTACTTTCCGTGCAAAGGCGAGGCAAAACTTCAGTGACACTCTATCGTCTAGTGGGCTAACGGGTGTATTACTGTGGCGTCATATCAGGATGTTTTAATGACATGCATAAAAGAAATAAATGAAATGTCAGTTGAGATGACAGGATATTTACCTGATTACCATCCTTTGTAAAGTCCACAGAGTCATCCTGGCTGTAAGTAGCGACTACTTCCGCGGCATGTTCACCTTGGGAATGAAGGAGACCAATCAGTCTCGTGTGAGCCTTCCCTTCCTGTCGGCGTCAGAGCTGGAAGTTCTCATTGGCTGCTCCTACAGCGGCGCTCTGCCCCTCAGCTGGAGGTGCATCTTCGAGATCACCACCACTGCTCTCCAGCTCCAGTACCGACCTGCCCTCTCCCTGTGCCTTAACTTCCTGAGTCAAGAAATAAACCATCTCTCCTGCTTGGATGTGGTATCTTTTGCCGAGGCCTATGAGATGGGACAGCTTCTTGAAGTCGCAGACGATTACGTCCTGCGGCAATTTCAAAAGGTGGCGTGCACCTCAAAGTTCAAGGACCTGCCAGCCAAACAGCTCCTGGGGTACCTCAAAAGTCGCTCGCTCTGTGTTCCATCCGAGCTCGTTGTATTCAGAGCTGTGGTGACCTGGATCCAAGCGAAGCCCAAGTTCAGGCTAAGACTCACTAAAGTCCTCATGGAAACCATCCACTTTCCCCTGATGACATTCAAGGAATTCAAAGAGGTCAAGTCTCAGAACATGTGGTCGGATCACAGGTTGGCAGAGCTGTATGAAGCGATCTTTGAAGATTTTTGCAGCACCGAGACCGCTCCACACTATCAGTGCCGCATCTATCTGCCGAAAGAAAGTTTAGTCTTGATTGGAGGCGACCACATCTCCGAGGACATGGGTAGCCGCGCCATCAGCAGAGACCTGTGGTTCGGGAATTCCCTGCGGAACCATACCGGGATAAAAAAGGCCATGGAGTGGATAAAGTTGGGTGAGATGCCGGAACCAGCGAGGTTTTGTCATGAGGTGGCCGTGCTCGAAGGACAACTGTACGTGTTTGGAGGCAAGAAGTATTACGGCCTTGGCGACACCCTGAATTCTGTTCACAGGTGAGAGAGAGTAACCACTGGTCCTAACTAAAAATATAACAGCTTTACTATTGTTTCACCATTTCTTTACTTATTTTTATTTTTTTTTAATCTCATTTTATCACATCTGTAGGTATAACCCTCTTCAAAACAGCTGGGAGTGCCTGGCTGAGATGCAGCTGAAGAGAAGCTGTTTCTCTGTGGTTGTCCTGTATGGAAAGATGTACGCCATCGGTGGACATTGTGACCCCGACTTCATTGACAGTGTAGAACGATACTGCCCCAGCACAAACTCTTGGAGGTACGTTTGATGGGACATTAATCTTTCAAATCAAACGGTGCTGTTTACTTTAAGGGTTTAAGATCTTGCTTAGATTTGCCCCACGACCATCTACCACCACACTCAATGATTTGCTTGCTACGAACCTCACAAAAACAAAACATTGAATCTGATGCAGTGGCAAAATGTAGGCTGCTGAGTTCTGTTAGGAAATCCACAGTTGCCAAGAACCCCTAATTCTTACAATACTCCAATTGAAGTAATGTAAGTGTGGGCTTAATAATCTGTTGCGCAACAGATCCAGGGTTTGTGTTTTTTGGAGGACAGGTAATGTAGCTGGTGCCAACATCGTCAGTCTTTGCTGATAAAATGGATTGGCCTGATTCGATACGCAATATTCTTCTGTAGAATATACAGTTGCAATCAAAACTGTTCAAATTCCTCGAACCTGCGAGACAATCTAGCTTATTGTTACGATTTATGAAAATATATCAACTAAACCTTTGTAAATAGTCACAGTTTAAAAATCGAATGGAGTGATTTTTGAGAACATGACATTCTTTTATTTCTCTTTTGCTTTTGTGTTGCCGCTGCTTTAAATCTCACCAAAGATTTTCAGGTAAAACAAACAAAAACAACCTTGTCTCTTTCAGCTTCACCTGGCCCCTGGATCTGCCGATCAGCGGTCACGTAGCAAAAGTTTCACAAGGGCAGATCTTCGTGTCAGGAGGGCGAAACGGCGACTACTCGTGTCTCGCGTCCATGTTTCTGTACCGCCCGGACACGGGAAGCACCTACCTGGCAAACATGACCAAACCTCGAGCTCACCACTGCATGGAGACCCTGAATGGATTTCTTTACGTAGCGGGTGGGATCACCACAAACGATGACGTCACTGTCGTTGACCAGCTGGCCTGTGAAGTGTACAGTCCGGCGACCGACACCTGGTATGCGTTTACGTCTCTGCCGATGCGGCACGTAGGGGCGGGAAGTGCAGTGTTGGAGGGAAAGTTTTATGTGCTGGGTGGATACAGCCAGGAGGACTGCAGTGAGACTAAAAGTATTCATCGCTATGATGCCGCCACGTACAGATGGGAGAACATGGGAAGGATGCCTGGGCCAAATAACGACATACGAGCAGCTCTGCTGTGTTTGCCACAACACTTCCGAGTGTGAGACGAGGTGACAAATGTCGTCACTATGTTGTTTCAAACAAGGTTTACTGATGCTGAGGCTAAGTTAAACTAAACTGCATGCACTTAAACACACATGTTAAACACGAGTGGTTTTGCAATTTTGCATTGTTCCATTTTAGATTAACTTGATGAAGACATTAATCCTACACAGTATATGATATTTTATAGCTTTTGAGTTGCCAGTTTGGAATATTTCATGCATTTTCAGTGTTTTAAAAGGCTCAAAAGCTGCAGCAGTAAAAGAGGTCGTTTTAGTTAGTAATAGTATGATTTCTTAACAAAACAAAGAATTAAAATGTGTGATTTGTCGAATAACAAACTGTGAACACAAGATGGAGCTGCTTCCTCACGTGTTCATAGTTTAGGTAGGTTAAATTAGGTAGTTACTTTATTAATCCCCGAGGGGAATTTTTTTTCGCTACAGCAGAATACAGAAGCAATGAGATAATAATAGAAATAATAGAATACAATAATAGAATAGAATTGAATAGAATAATAGAAAAGCAATAAAATAGCAAAAATGTGTTTGCCTGAGGCTGGTGAACACGTTTGTTATTGCAGGTGAAGAAAAAGGCAATGTAATATGTTCTTAACATTCACATGTTCATTAAAATGTATTATGAAATTAAGAACAAAACCATGCCTTTATTAGTTCCTTTATTATGACTGTTTTCATTGCTATTGCTGGAGATTTTATTTTATTTAGGTAATTATGAGGAAAGTATTAGCCAAGGTGATTATATTTTTGAATTTTCATATCAGCATAGGGACGATGGCTTTGATCAAATACATTCAGAATGCCCTTATTGTTGAATGAGCATCTCTTCTCAACAATCCTTTACACTGGGAAGAGGAGAAACCCGCTGAAGGTGGTGTGGCCGTTCAGGTTGTCAAACACTCTGCCGTTTTCCCACAGCTGCACGTGCACCTCATCGCCCGCAGCCAGCTGCAGAACAGCTGCGTTGCTGCTGCTGTCAGAGCCGTCGGCCGTCGGGCTGTCGTAGGTGGAGATTTGCAGCACATCGTTCTTCGTCAAGATGGCCCCCACTGTGTGAGTGTTGTAGCCATAGGTAGCGAAGGTGAAGTAGTAGAGACCGCTCACTGGGGCCGTGAAGACGCCTGCAACAGAACAAAAGGGAAGGAGTGGAGTTAAGTTGCATGTCAAAGGCAGATGGTCATCACAATGTCACAGTCATCACAATGCTGTTTTCAGGTGTAATAACCTGTCAGCAATACAATCAGCATCGGAAAACATCGAGTCACACAGCGCCGGTAAATTCTTCTATTGTTTGATCTTGTTTGAAATACCAGAAGCCAATTTTCACAGCGGGAGGGAGATTTAGTGTCTTCAGGAAGTGGAACAACTATTTATTTACAAAGGAAAATCTTCTGTGGAAGATACATTTCCCCATAGAAACAAAAACAAACAAAACAATTTTTTTTTTAATTAATAGCCCATTTTAAACACAAACTCAGTATAAAAATGATGTCGTGTCATTGAATCGCACAGTACCTGTGTTTGAATTGTAACCGTTGCCGATGTTTGAGAAGACCCTTTTGAAAATCAGAGTCCTGTCGGTGCAGGGTCCTTTGTATATTTCACCAAAGCTTGCCAAAGAGGCCGAGAATGCAATCTGAGGAGCCGCTGTAGAAATGAAAATGGGGAAAAACAATAACAGAGTTTTAAAAAAATAAACGCTTACAAAATGTCAAAAAAACAACATTCAGACAGTATTTTGCAAGAGTTTACAATTCCTTACAGTTTTAATGTGAACAATTATATTAATTAAATTCCACTTCAGGGATTTCTTTTTTTTTTTTTTTTTTTTTTTATTCTTGGAAGATTTGACGGACTTAATTTAGCATTGGAAACATAAAATATGTGTTGGCTTAAACAGTTCGACCTTCTTACCTTTAGCACTTATGTTCTGTTTCAGCTCATCAATCTGCTTCTCTGTTGCATCCAGTCTGATTTTCAGGTCTGTGCAAGTTTTGGAAAAACGTTAAAAAAAAAAAGCAAATTTATTTAACTCACACTTTTGGGTCAAAATATCTGTCCTAATATTTCAGACGTCATCTCGTACCTTCGTTCTCCGTCTTCAGTTTGTCCGTTTCAGCTCTCTGTCTCGTCAGCTCGTCCACAGTCGCGTTCAGCCTGGAGTCCAGAGCTTCCACATCGTTCTTGCATTGCTCGACGTTTCCCAGTTTGTCCTCCAGATTCTTTATCACCTTCTCTTTGGCGTTCATCCACTCGCTGATGTCCGCGTCGCCTCTCTGTCCGAACCCCGGCCCCACCAACACCAAACCCAGGAGGGTCGGCAGAATCAAACCTCTGAACTCCATCTCTTCTGTCTTGAATTTGTGTTGGGGGTTTTTCTTTTCCCTCGCTGGATTATATATCTGTCCTCTGCCACGAGGACGGCCCTTGGATGTCGTTGAGCGAGCAGTGTTAAGGCCCACGGGGATCCCATGTCCCGACAGGCCTGCTGGGAGGGTTTTCTAAGTGCGTCTGCTTGCAAAATATCAACAGGAAATGTGACATGTACATAAAACATGAAGACAGACTTAAACCACCGAAGGGCCATCTCTAAATCATGTTGTGGGGTTACGAGTTGCACAAAGCAAAATCCGGTTTAGAAAGCCAGATGGTCTTTGTCAGAATCTGGAGTGACGTGAAACACTGGTTCACATCCAGCAGGTCTTTGGTGAAGGAAACGGTTTTAATGATATGAAAGATAAAAGTAAAAATGAACTCTGCAATGTGTTGCTTGCACAAATACTGTAGAATAAGCAGCCAATAAGGTAACGTTATGTAAAATAATGTTTTGATCTTCCACTTTTCTTCGTCAAATTCATGATAAGGGCTCTGCCATGTTAGAATAATGTTGTTCATCTATTTTCTTACCTTCTACATGGATCATCAGCTGGTGAGGATTCTTTATTTTTTGTGGGCTGGGAAATCCATGAAATGTGTATTTTCTACAGACTTGTAGTGCGACCGGGGTTAACTCAATTAACCAGCGAGGTTCGGCTGATCAAATCTGACAGTTTAATGACTGGTAGCGGGCAACAGAAATGAGACGGCTCGTAAATTTGTTCTCCTGTTATTTGGCAATGCCTCAAGACTCAAAAATTACCCCGCAGCATGACCTGACCGGAACCATAAAAAAGTCACGGTCTCCAGTCAGGATGAGTGAAAAGCGCCTCGAGGGTGCGTAATTCATCACAATCAAACAAGTCATCTCCATGATGACGCTGCGTAGCAGTGAGCTTTCAGATTACTCGCCCTCATTGTTTTCAAGGCAACATTTTTTTTTTACCCACATTTTACAGGACGTTGTTATTTGTGCTGCACCTCTGCAGCGCAGCAGGCGGCCCTGTATTTTAATGCAGTCACAGTCAGGACCTCTGATATGTTCATAAATATATAAACAAGACATTCTGACATAAATGATCACAAATAATACATATAATCATATATTATATATATAGATATTATCATAGATAATTATATGAATAAATACTCACATTTCTTATTAGGGGTGCACAATATTATCGGCACTTCATTTAAAATGAAATATCGGTCCAAAATGGACATCTCTGCCGATACCGCTTTAATCCTGTTTAAATGTTTGATGATTGAATAAATGTCTGACGCCATGTGCTTCGAGCACAAATGTCTGCATCACTTACTGTCACCCTGGTGAGCATTTTTTAACTCTACATCCTGGTTCAACAGCATGAAATGTCAAACTATTCTCTCCCTTACATGTTTCTCATTCCAGACATGGTGGTTTGATAATTGTTATGTTCCACAGAACGGTCGTCCTCCTCTGAGTCTGTTTCTGTTGGAGGTTTCTTCCTGTTCGAAGGGAGTTTTTTTTTTTTTTTTTTTTTGGAATTCCTCAGTGTCGCCCGAGTGATGGCTCATGTATAATTGTTGGGTTTCTCTCGATGACATTGTAAGACTTGGTAAAGTCCTCTGAGATTACTTTATGTTGTGATTTGGCGCAATATAAAGTTACTTAGCTCGCATTGTGTCAGAACGTCGCCCTTTTCGTGTAAATCATCTGCTGTGGCCTTCATCGAAGATTTAGGTCAGGACTTGTACATGTAAATGATTGTCTGTTACATTCAAGCGGTCACAATGCTGAATAAGCGTGTAAGGTGCAACTCGACTGGGTGGCAGAGGCAGAAAGCTGCAAGGCAGTAATTCTAATGTCTGTCTCATATGCTTCTATATAATTGTTTATAATTCACAGTTACTGTTTGCTTCTGTTTAATCATTTGCATCCTCCACCCAAGAAAAGTTTGCTTCAGGTAAGCTAAACCTGTTTTCTGTCTGTTCTTTTCACTGGTAAAATGTTTTGTGATTTATCATTGCAGGGGACTTTTAAACACCTGACATGCCAAGCTCTGAGATTTCCTGCCCTTATTTCCTTGTTCCTTCATAGCTTCCCGGGGACGGCATTACCACCTCGTCAAGAGTGGTTGACAGAGTACTTTTTAATCTGATATGACAGGCACGAAAATTAAAGAGAGACGTGAGATTGTCCCTCACGGGTTTGTCAGCCATTTTACCTTTGAGAATGTAAATCACTTGAAAAATGGTCACGATAATGGCTTTTCTTATTGCAATATGTTGGCTTGTATTTCCCACACACCGAGGCACACGCATAGGTTGGAGCCAGTGGATTCATCCCAAACATTACAAAAACATCAAACATAAGTTAGAGAGGCTGAAGACGAGTTTGAAATAAGCGAGAAGCAGTTGGGAGAAAAAAAAAGCCAGGCTGACAGCTGTTATCTGTATTTGTCTGTTGTTTCTGTAGGGTGTGGTTTTTTTTTTTTTTTTTCTTTTGAAGGAGGGAAAGTTCTTTCTCCAGACTTGTCACGAAAGGGCCGTCCCATCGAAAATAAAAGGAGCTGCCTCATGAGCCTTGTACCCAGTTCTTGCAGAGAAACAAACAGCAGGCGAGTTAGGAAGCAGTTTCATCTGTGAAAATGTTCGTCAAGGTGGTTTTCATTCTTGGTTTATTTGCAGTTGCAACTTCTGTCCTGCCGTTTGAACGCAAGTGTGACCCGACGCCAAAAAGACCCAAAACAAAACCAACTCTTTGCTCAAATTTCTTTAACATTGAGCACATTTATAAGAAGGAGAAAACTCTTGAGGAAAAACAAAGTGGTCTGCAAGAAAAGATTGCTGCCGTTAAGAACACTGGAGACAGCAACCATGATGACCTCGTACGTCTGACGGCACAACTGCAAGCCTTCGAGAAACGTCTGAGTTCAATTGAAGAGGCGAAGGACGACAATTCAGACAAAGGTAAAGGCAGAAAAACAGACTCCACATGTAGTTGTTTGATAGATGTGTATTTCAAAAGAAACATTACAGCCAAGAGCTCGAAACTGAACCTAACGATGTCTTCTTCGGTTTCTTCAGTCAGTGACAAGGTGGCTTTTTCGGCACAAATCATCGACGGTTACAACATGTTCACCGGACTGAGAACCGCCAGCACCGGCTCGACCCTGATCTTCAACAAAGTGTTCACCAACGTCGGCAACGCTTACGACAGCAAAACCGGTACGACACACTTTCTTTTGCAGAAAGCGGACCGATGATTGACATAAGATCGTATCTATTTTTTAAAGCTGACTCGATATTATCTGGGCAGCTACGGACAAACATGCAAAACAGTTTTAGAAAGGAAATCCATGACAATAAGACATGCAGTAAACTCATCAGTTGTGCACATTTTACAAAAGGTAGCATGTTTTAAAACATTTTTTTAATTTTTTTTTATCGATTTTCAAAAGGGTTAATGTCGTGGTACCAATTCTTTACACTTAGAGACTCAACATTTGGGAAATTTGCCTGCTTGCTTTCATACTGAGAGATGAGGAGATCAATATCTCTCAGTGCAATAAACATAAACCACCAGCTGGTGGAATGGATTGGATGGTACACAGGAATGGATTGGATGGTACACCTCAAGGGGCTATTCCTCATGAACAATTTCTAGAAATATACCCTACACTATTTCTTGGGCTAAACCAGTAACATCCTTGCATTTCCACTGGTTGCTAAGCAACCAGTCTGGGCCAGTATACTTAAAAGAAACTAAATATTACCTATTGATTAGCATTTGATTGTTTGATTAGATGTGTTTATTTGGAACTGTACCAATGTTGGCTGGATTATATTTCGAGGCAACATTTCAGTTTGTTTTTTATTCATTAATTTTTTGATTAAAAATGAACTTTTCTCATTAGTAATACTAATCATGTGAAATCACTGCATTCTTCTCTCTTATAGGCATCTTCACGACTACAGTGGAAGGTGTTTACATGTTCTCCTTCATGACTTTTGGCTACTACACCCACACTTCAGGAGCCATGTTGTTGAAAAACGGCAAAGGGGTAGTGAGCACCTGGGAATCCACAGGATGGGGTCATAGTGGCTCAACGAGCAGCACAGTAGTACTTGAAATGAAGGTCAAAGAATGTGTCAGTATCGCCCTGCAGATGGGAGGAAAAGTACATAAAGCCATCTTCAGTGGGTTCCTCATCTACCCAATGAAGTAGATTCATGGGGATAATAATCGTTATTCTGATATTGACTTGTTCTTGTTGAAATCCAGAGAAAGCTTTTGAATTTATTGATATTTATATCCATTTTAAATGTAAAGGGTTTACTTATGTGGTAAAAAAGTTCACTTCAAGCTGCTAATCATTACCCAACCTACCTCGGATGAGCAGTAGTTGCTGAGAATGGAGAGTTTACTTCTGCACCACAATGAGGGTACGTGCCGGTTCTTATTAATTAATGTTGTTGAACCATTACAGTGTTCTTTTATTTTATCTGTGTTTGTACATGGAGGACACAAATAAACACCTATCACAACAACTTGTTATCAATATATGATTAATGTGTGATTCCATACTTTTAAACACAAATCGAAGCCACTGAGAGTGCAAAACTAAATTGCCATGTTTTGTTTGTAATTGATTCTTTGGGTTATTTCATCTTACAAACTGATCATTCTGTTTCTACAATAATAATAATAATTAAAAAAAAATGGTTAACCTGCTGATTTTGTTTACATTATTTCTACTTCTTCAAAAAAATTGTCTAAAACTTTTATAATCTCAAGTGACAATTTTATATTTATATCAAAAAAAAATTCTGAAAAAGTTGTCAAATATAAATAAATACAGATTGTGATGATTTGCAAATCATTAACCCATATTGAATTGAAAATAGATCAAAGACAGGAAATCATGTTGAAAATAAATGTTATTGTTCTATGAAAAACACATGCCCCTTTTGAAAAAACAAATTGTCTGCAAACCCAGTTCAGCATCCACAGTGTTCCTGCCATCAAACTCAAAATGAGCATATATTTTTCATAAAACAATCAAATTTCTCAGTTTCAACATTTTATATGTTGTCTTTGGGCTATTTTCAATTAAATATGGCTGAACATGAGTTACAAATCATTATATTCTCATTTCATATACATTTGAGACAGCATTGCAACTATTTTGGAAAAAGGGTTTTATACAAACAGTTTAAGGCTGTAAAATCTAATGCTATACGTTAATTAAAACAGAATTTTGTCACTCGGCAATAAGGAAGGACATGCAGTTACTTTAAGAATTCATCAAAATATAGTGACTAGTAGTTGGGTACTTTGTTTTATAGTACTGTATTTACGCAATCTAAAAAGTACTGCAACAAAACATAGACTTCTATCTGTCTAAATGAAACCTGTCAATAATCCTTAAAAGTTTACTAGTATATTAAAACAAAAAGTCTCAAAATTTCTAAGATAATTTTGTCATTTTTGTCCCATTTCGATATTTGATACTTTTAATTATAATAGCTACAGTGTCTAAGGTTTCATCCTGAAGCGTCTCTGATTTTGACCAAACCGCTTATTCTCTGAAGCGCCGCGGCAATCGGAGCAGACAGGCCCGGATGTCGGTAACAGCCCCTGTCAGTTTGCCCATGTTCTCCCAGCGCTGTGTGCTGGGATCAAAGCGGTGGACCAGTCCGGACTCGCTGTAGTCGTCCTGGCAGTATCCTCCCAGTACGTAGACCTTCTCCTCCAGGGCGGCTGAGGCCGCACCGACATGGGGAACAGGCAGTGACGCAAAAGCAGCCCAGGAATCGGACACGGGATCGTACATCTCGCAGGCTAGTCGGTCGGTGTAAAACTTCCTCAGGTTACACACTCCACCGGCGACGTACAGGTGACCTCGCAGGGCTTCCATGCAATGCTGGGCCCGGTCGTGGGTCATGTCTGCCAGGTAGGTGGTTCCTCTCTCCGGGTGATACAGGAACATGGAAACCAGACACACGTACTTGGAGTTGAACCCTCCAGAGATGAAAATCCCTTCGTTCATATTGGTGGCGGCGTAGCCACTCAGAGCCTGGTCCAGAGGCTGGGCGAAGCTGTAAACAATTAAAGAACATGGGAAGGTCGTGGAAAGTTAAAAGTCAAATATTATATGGTTTGACAGATAATAATGTAGCATTAATCCATGAGACACAAGAGGCAAATTGTATTTTAGGTGTAGTGGGGTTAAATGTTTCTCCTTACAGTGAATGCAGCTTGAGGCCTGACTCCTTCCTCAGCTCGTCACAGGGTATAAAAAGCACCTGCTGTTGGTTGCTCTCTCTCTCTCTGGCCTCCTGTCCTGAGCCTGCTGTGGTTAGTGGTGCAGTGTTGAGGAAACCCCATGGTATTTGGCCATCTTTTCCTGTTTGGGCAGCCCCATACCAAAGGTGGTTCCTTTTGACTGGTTTTGTATTTGTTGGCTTTTAAAATCATTTTGTATTTAGTTCTTATCTTTCAGAGAAGCTGTGTGTCGCATTGTTGGCATGCCAGGCACTCGTGGCGAGGTCCCTGCACTACTGTGTGTGTGCGAGTGTGAATGTGAAGCACTGGGATACCATTTTGTAAGTTGCATCCTTGTCTGCTGTGAGGTTTGCTGTGTTGCACCAGCAGGTGAGTATTTGGTAGCACTCCTCAACAGCACTCCTTTAGTTTTCTTTCTTTAGTTTTCCTTATTTTGGACTGTAGTTTTAGGAATCTTAGACTTCCCTTTAGATTTTAGTTTTGATTTAAGGCCTTATTTTAGATCAACATGTAATAAAGATCATTTTAATTTCCTTAATTTTAATTCACTGCCATTTTATTTATTAAAATTTCAAATTCAAATTTTTATTTTATTCAAATCTCATTTCCTCCGTTGTGCCCTCGCCACGCAAACATAAGCAACTTTTAAATGTCGTGGCAAATTGGAAAAACATGTCTGCTATTCAAAACCAGCATTACATATCCTCGATATGTTTGACTGCTGACGCTAAGCATCGATACAGCTTCTGCTTTTAAGGTCAGTACTGTGTCAAATAGTTCACTTCTAGCGACATCGCTAAAATTACCTCCAGGAGTCGGTGTCTGAGTTGTACATCTCGACGCTGTCTGTGTTGGTGTTGATCTCCTTATCTCCACCGATGGCATACAGGCGCTCCTCATGTACCACCACTGAGAAGTTACTTCTGAACTCCAGCATGTCAGCCAACTTCTTCCAGCTGCCCTCCACCGGGTCATAACTGGCATGTGTGCAGAGAGAAACAAATAAAACGTAAGACCACAGTTGTGTGGATGATCTGGTAATTGAAAGTCAGAAGAGAATATTATTATTATTATTATTATTATTATTATGCACTAACTGTCTTTGTTTACCTGTAGGCAGATTTCATCATGTCATCCTTGGCATAAAAGTAACATCCTCCAACTACATACAGCCTCCCTTCCATCACCGCGACTCCATGCCTGAACTTTGGCCTGTCGGGAATCTCACCGAGTCTCCTCCACTCTATCCCTTTCACCAAACCCGTGCCAGTGCGAAGGGAGTTCACAAACCACAGTTCCCTGCTTGGTATGCGGTGACCCACATCTGGGTTCAGCTGGTCTCCCCCGACCAGAACCACAGCATCTTTGGGCCGCCTGACCCGACAGCAGTCCTGGTATTGCGGAAGGCTGGAACTAAATTCTTTGAGTGCCGAACCATAAAGTTCCACCTCCGTGTTTCCATAGCACTCCATGCGCAGGTTCATGGCTCTGACCTCCCTGAACTCTCGAAAGGTCATGAGGGGGAAACGGACTCCAGTCATCAGCAAAGCCGCCTGGGCCAATCGCTCCTCTGGATCGGCCTCAATCCATGAGATCACAGCTCGAAATACAAACAACTCGGAGGGCACGCACAGACCTTCGCTGCGAACGTAGTCTAGAAGCTTCTCTGCCGGTAGGTCCTGAAACTTTGCTGTGGTTGACACTTCCCTGAAGTTCCTCAGTACAAAATCATTGGCTTCCTCGAGGAGCTTTGACATCCCATAAGCTTCAGCAAAGGATGCCACGTCCAGGCAAGAGCTCGCCTGTATTTCTTGTTGCATAAAGTTGAGGCAAAGCGAGAGAGCGGGCTGGAAATGAAGCTGGAGGGCCGTGCAGGTGATCTCAAAAACGGAGTCCCAACTTAGTAGGAGGACCCCGCTGTAGGAGCAGCCAATAAGAGCTTCTAACTCAGACGCTGACAGGAAGGGAAGGGCAACACGGGTCTGATGGGATTCCCTCATTCCACAGGTGAACATGCCGCGGAAGTAGTCGCTGGTTGCTGCCAGGAGGACTCTGTGAACTGGAGACAGCCAGAAGAACTGTTCAAACTCTGGCCGCTATCAAACAATCACCTGACAACTGCAGTCATACTAACCATGGAAAGAAGTGCCATCCACATCCAAGATTACGTCACACCCCACTCTGTCTGCTTTCAGCTGTTCGATGGACTGAAGGGTCATCTTCATCTGTTCTAGAGCAGAAATCTCTTCCTTCTTCGGACATCCACCTTCCTTCATTCTTTCCTCTGTGTGGCACAGATCCAACAGTCTTGGAACCGCCAGTTCTTCCGCTGCAGCCTTGATTCGCGCCATGGTATCATTGTTTAAAGATAACACAACCCCAGTGTAGGCAAACTCTACAACTGCCCGAAGTCCGACATGGTCAACCTCGGTGCCCGAGTGTACGGACCATCTGCGGGCATCCTCGGCACGGTCTGGTTGTTGCCCACTTTTTTCCCTCAGTCTCTCCAGAATGAAGGTGCTAACAGCAGCCAGGATGAGGGAGTGCACGTGGATGCTGTTTCCATCCTCCGTGGTCAGAGTCAGGTCGGTCAGAAGAGATGAATCCCAGAGTTCTTTCAGGGCCGCAAACGCCTCTTTAGGATAGGTTTTACTGCGACGTGTGTGGACTTCATATCCTTCATCCCCAAATGGATTGTCGCACGTGTGCTCTCCATTTCCCTCCTGACCACTGCCACTCATTCTGACCTCTGACCCCTCTTTCTTACCCGTCCCACTCTTCAGGCCCATCCTGGAGTCATTGTAGGCAACGATCCTGCTCAGCTCGCGGTTGTCCTGTTCCATCCCTTCTCCACCTTCTTCAATCACTCTTTTCCTCCTCTCCTTCTCTCGCCTCCATTGATCCTCCCACTCCATTAGCAGGTAACGCCGGGTAAACTCCATGTCAGTGGGAATTTTCACTTCGCATGATAACTAAAGTTGTCTTTTCTATGTCTTCCCTACAATTACTGATAACATCCAGCAAAAGCGTATCGTCTTGACGAATATCCTACTTTTTCATGTTGACTTTTTCTGCTCCCACGAACCTTCCCTCTCCCTCTGAGACACGAGTTTCCTCTTGCTGCATAAACAAGCAGCTATTCATAGCTACTGGGTCAGTGAGATTCAGTTTCAACACAATCTTGGCATGCAGTGCAACCTAGTGTTCATCCAGAATGGATCGGTGTTTTGGTTAAGACTTTTATTGGAGGGTCAATAAAGAGACAAAATATTTCTGCAATGATAATTTGACCTTGACTTAAACAGAGATTGAATAGATGTTTTCTTAAAAAAATTATGTATCTGTTAATGATTATTGCTGATAAAATTCTAATAAAAAGACTTAACCTGGGCTCAGCGAGTAAATCCAAAATCCAGTGTTGTCCTCACAAGGTTAGATGAACCAATGATTACTATTGGCTTTAAAAATGTGTCTGTCTCCCTATTTTTCTGTTGCAGAGATTTTTATACTCTTTAAACTTTGTTGTTCTGGAAAAGACTGTCTCGTAACCTCTTGCACTTTACAAATAACTCTTTCAATAATCATCGTTGTTACTCATGGAAGGTTAGTTTTGCTGCACAAGAGCTGAAAGTCTCTTTCCTCTTCCTTCTGCTGGGAAAGGAGGGGCTGGAACCAGTGGTGGCAGACTGAATCTGAGTGGAAACCAGACTGTCATGGTGCAGGTTCATTTAAAAAATTCCCCCTCTGAATATAACTTGCAGGAGCCATCTTGCTGGTGTTTGTCTTTGACCTCGTCAGAGAATCAGTGGTAAAGGAAATGGTGTACGTATTCTTTTAGTGGTTGAAAGATCATAAAATGTGATGTGATACTTTATCATTTTCTATTCTGACAAATCAACCACAGTTTGATTATGCAGGAGTGCTTATTCAGCATTTATTATTGATATGATAACAACTGTGCATCGCCACCTTAATGTGGTGGAGGGGTTTGAGTGGCTCAGTGATCCTGGGAGCTATGTTGTCTGGGGCATCAGCCCCTGGTAGGGTCTCCCAAGGCAAACAATACTCCAATACCTGTAACAGACATCTAACAACTCATTTGCAAATTGTCATTTTATCTTTTTTAATTTCACTTAAAGACACATTACACAGGGTAATTGTGACACAGTGTTTTTTATTTCTAGTCATGCGTATATGTTATGTAAATGAATGGCAATGTTACAAACACTTCTCCTGTTGATCCACTATTTTCTTGCACAAAGAAAATTCTTTTATACTTTTAGAATATTAAAAACACAGTATCTTTACTTTACATTTCTCTGCGACACAATCAACATGGTACAGTCAAAGTATAGTCTTTGCTTTTCACTTGGAACTCTTTTGATTTATTTTTATTTTCACCTAAATGATTCATGCCCAAAAATAAAAGTTTGAGGAGTTATTGTAAACTAACATAACATTTTACAGTATCTGCAGGTTCCAAAGGCAAATTTCTTTCTCATCAAGACATATCCAAAATGAAAAATTTGAATTTCAAAATGATTTAACGAGTGTTTCTGTGGCAAGTTTTAAAATGTCTGTTTATTATGGTGAATGTTGTAATGAACTCAACGCTTTCTTCTAAATCTGTTGAAAGCTTGTTTTTCTTGTCCTAAAAAGTGCTTCTCTGTTGCTGAGAAATGAGCACTGCTTGGAACCAGCTCAGGAAAAGCAATTGTGACACTGACTTGAGAGTAGAAATTTAAGGCAGATTGAAAGGTTGGTTACTCCATCTACAGCAGGGGTGTCAAACTCATTTTAGTTAAGGGGCCACATACTGCCCACTTTCACCTCAAGTGGGCCAGACCAGTAAATTCATAGCATAATAACGCATTCATAACGACAATATTTCTCTATGTTTAAATCATTGGTGAAGGTTTTTGGATGATAAATCCTATTTTAAGGTCTTTCTACAATAAACTAGAAACATAAAGACCAAAAACTCAGACATCAGCCCACTGTTTATCTGCCTGGGCTGTCCTCTGCAGATTCCCTAGCAGCGAGCGCTGCTGCCTGTGGCAATGAGCGCTGCTGCCTCTGGAGCAGAAATCGCATTTACACTGTTTTTGAAGCAATTACTGGATCGATTAAAAAAAAAAAATTACAAAATGTTTGTACTCATAAACCTCCATATTCTCATAGAAATGGAATTTATGTCTTTCTGTAATTTTCACACTTAGCAAAGTCATCCGGCGGGCCGAGCTGGATCCCCTGGTGGGCCGGATCCGGCCCGCGGGCCGTATGTTTGACACCCCTGATCTACAGTAAATACTAAATCTAAAGTATTTCGAAAGGATCCGTTTGACCCCACCGTACAGCACCGAACCCTGATGCTCTCTCGGTCTAGCTGAAGGTGATGAGGTATTCTGGGTAGGCCTGGTCATCGTGGAAGATCACAAACATGGTGGGCTGCTGCTGGTTGTCCACCACGCTGTCGAAGCAGTCGGTGCGGTCCTTGCCTCGAGGTGGGGCAGCTTTCAAGGAGCTGTTACCGACTGTGTAGCGGCCGGTCAGGACGCAAGCGACGTACAGCCGCTTCAGGCCGGACCCGTCTGCCGGGGAATATCGCGTGGCCGAATAACTTGCATCAACTGCGAAGTAAACGCCCTTGCCGTACATGGCAGCTGTGATAGAATTAAAGAAGAAAAGATACGTCAATTTTAAGCAATAATCCTCGACAAGAAGATTGATTAGCTGACGTTTTGACTGATCTACAATTCATGGATTTTTTATTGTCACAGAAACATACTTTACAAGACCTTTGAAACCCTGTAAACACGTACCATGTGCTCCTGCGTAACCCCTGTCAAATCTGTCCCTTTCAATGCAGTCGCAGGACACCGCCGAGGTGCCGTGGTAGAGGGACTTCTCACCGATGTCTGCCGGACCGTTCTTCGCTTTTATGCGCTTCTTACACACACTGTAGGCCTCCCACAAGTAGCGGTTTTGCACACGCTCAATCTGAGTTCAGGACAAAGTCAATTAGTTACTATGTACTGTGGGTTTTTATTGTTTTAAAAGTCTTTGGGTGGAAGGATACTGACCTTGTGAATGTGGTATGTTGCTGTTTTGAGGAAACCCTGAGCTACAGTCTGATACTCCGGCGAGTTTGGGAGCAGCTCCACCTTTTTGAAGAGTTCGTCGTGCATGGGTTCCCAGTATTCCGGCAACTCTAAGGCTAAAGTAGAAGCACCACAAATAAATGTTGAGGATTTGAAACTTGCCTGCAAGAAGAAGTAGCGAGGTGGGGTGAACTTAACATACTAAATTTAAAAGAAAAAAGAGAAACTACACAAAGTGACAAACCTGTTTCGGACTGAGTCCTTTTGACTTTGTATGTGAGGCTGATTTGACTGTCTGTAGCGTGTCCTGTTGTCAGGTTTACATTCAGCATCCTGCCGTTCAAAGTCACTACTTCAACAAACGCTTCTTTCTTCGTGAAAGCCTCCTCCAGGACGTAGTTGTAATGCAGGCTCAGTTCCTGCCACACGCCCTTCGCATCCTGAATCGACCACTGGATGTTGAGACCCAGCAATGCTTCCTCTTTATCTTGGAGGTCTTTGAAAAGTGCTTTTTGGATTGCTCTGTTTATCAGCTCGATGACGCTCAAGACGTCCTCACTGAGGCCTCGCAGCACATAGATATTTTGTCTCGGATTACTTCCGGGCTCCAGGCTGATTCCTGAGACTTTGAGTTTCGCTTGCACAGCGTCCAACTCCATGGCGTCAAGTAAGAGCAAATCCTGCTTATTCAACTCTCTCTTTATCAGCTGCTGCTGCAGGATCCCCTCCAAATCTTTCTTGACAATCTTGACGATGTCTGGACAACAAGTAATCACTCTCATCACAGCCGGTTGGGGCTTTGGAGAGACGAAGGACTGGCCTTGTGGTGCGGAAGATGTGGAGGTTCTTGAACACCTGTCTTGCACCTTCTTGAGAATTTGTTTAGCTCTTTCTATAAAACAAGAAACAACTTTTCAATGGCTCGCCTTGAAGTTCTGCCCAGACAGAGAAAACCTTTTGACTTTGCGGACAAAACTATTGGACGGACTGCTGTGAAAGTTGCTATCGATGTAAAAGGTTCCTAGAGGATACATTGCTATCATTTAGTGGTCATTGACGTTTTCTCTTGTGCCATCGTCAGGTCGAAATTTCCTTTATCTAATAATTTGAATCGTGACCAAATACTAGCAAAGGTGATGATATTTTCATGAGCCACGGCCATGCTAGCTGATTAGCAAACCAAGGGGCTAACTAATATGGAGAACATGAACTAGTAATGATTGTGAACATGTTAGCATGCTGTTGCTAGTATTTAACCTAAAGTAAAGCTATGAGCTACTAGAGAAGCTATATACTGTCTTGTTTTAATAATTTTTTAAATGTTCATTACTGAATTAACATTCTGACCATTTGTATGAATTAGTTTTATCTTCAAATCCATAAGAACTTAATCCCTGTGATTTTGGTTAATGGCCCAGAGTTTATTATCTCTATCCCCAAAAAGTATATTCATATTTAAGGTGTAAACTGTAGAAAGTTTGCAAGAAATTCAAAATGAAAACGAACCTCTCAGACTGAGGGAAGGAGCCGTTAGTCCGAAGCGATTCTCCAGCTGTGATCTGCAAAAACATTTGACGGGACCGGTGATCAGAAGAGAATGCCCTCGATGCTGAAACTCTGAACCTTTCTTTGGTTTGTCGCTGTGTGGACAAGATTTGTTTCCCACCTGAAAGCCTGGAAGACCATTTGTTGGAAGATGACGATGCGGATGAGTGAGAGAGATCTTGGTTTCAGCTCAGTGATGGCTGAGGACATGCCGTCCAGCATGGCTTTAGACGCTTCATCAGGGTCCATACCAGCCTGACCTGATGGGACGTAAACACAAATGTTGTGAATCCACACAGACATGTTACACTGATGCCATTTACAGTGTTGCAGTCACTGGTTGTAGCTTTTTTTTTTATTGTTGTTGTTCGTTCCTCCACCATTATTTCTAGTTAGTCAGCTTTTTTTGATTCATTTTCACCTGAACAAGTTATGTGCATTTTTAAAAATGTCTTACCAGAAGGATTTTAAATAAACTAAACAAGATAGAAAACCGTTTTCTCTTCTTTTTTTTTACATTTGGGTGATGAACATATGCACAAATTTGGTGTTAACAAAATGAAGAAGTACACGCAATCAACATGCACACAGTACAAACCAGTGTTGATGGCTGGGAAGGCCACTGATTGATAGCCTTTGCTCTCACACTGCTTCAGTATCTTGTTGCAGTTCTTGCGGATCATGTCCGACATGCTGTGAAATCTAGCATGTATGATTTCCCTACAACCGAGCAGCCCGGGTCCTGTGGTGCACATGTCGTCTGCTGGATTGCCCACTAACGAGAAAACACAAATAAAACATCATTGTGTGTGTGTGGCGTGTAAGGTGCTTTATTATTAGTATTTTTCACTCCATTTCAACAGCTTACCTCGTCTTAACTCTGCTTGCACAGTTGGCCCTGCTGCAGTCAGAATGGCTTGGGAGACACCTGCAAAATTTATGTTTGTGTATTATTACTATCATTTTATATATTCTTTTTATTTTTACAGTTAGGATCACACCTGAGATACAGTAGACTGTGGTCTGTTTGTATTTTTAAAACCGTTCAAAAACATTCAGATCGTACCTGAATGGTTGTTCGAGAAGTCGGTCGTGTTGACAATGACGTCAGTTCCCCCATTTATGATGTCACCGCGGATGATCTGAAGCTGGACTCCACCCAGCTTGGCTGTGACCTCATCGTTAGTTACGGAGACGTGGCGGTAAAAGGAAGCTAAGGTCATGTCGATAAAAAAGAAAATATGATTATGGATTGATCTGCAGGAATATATATTTTTGATAATAAATAAAAACTTCATTCAAAGTGCTCTGTGGGAAGAGCCGCTGACGGCGACACAATCGAAGCTATTTTCAGCATTTAGATTCAAATTAAGGCCTGTGTTGTTCTGTATCTGCAGGATGTCTAAGTGGCTAAGAATTTACAAGCATATGATTCAATTCTTGGTGGTGATACGGTCTGTGTGGTTTCGCTGCCCCCTTGTGGCCTCAAGTGATTAATGTAGCCTGAAGGATATAGTTAAATTAAACTGGATGACTCAGGTCTTACTGTCTGAAACTGAAAAGGCATCGACACTTCACACCAACCTTGATCTGGGTGAGCGTCATTTGTGAATCCTCTGAGATGCAAACTGTTCTGGACCAACTGCAAGGCCTGTAGTGGGAAAATAAAGGGTTTTATTCTCATCTCTGTGATCTGGAAATCTTCTTGTGGAGAAGATTGGAAGGAACACGAGCAACCAATTTTGAACCTTTGTTGCTACAAGGAACTGCATTTGCATTTCCTTTACCTTGCTAGATTCTTTGTCACTGGGGTGAACGATGATACGGACCAGGAAAGCAGGTCTGCCGATTCGGTTCTGTTCAAACACAGCGACCTCCTCCAGAAGAACCCTTGATGCCAAGCTGTGAAGAAAACGCAGGACAGCGCCGGTCCCCAGCACGGGAAGAGCAACTGAAGTAAAACCTCTGATGTCACAGGAAGCCAGGATTTTTCTGATTCCCTTCCTCAGCGCCTGGAAGATTTAAGGGATTGTGAGGGTTGCTACACCTCTTGGACACGAAAAGACAAACCTGGTCGCACGAAAACCTCGGAGGACATTTTGTGGTATTTCACCTGGACTGCGGATCCATGCGGGTTGTTGTCCCAGCAGAGTAGGTTGAGGAAGATCACGGCTTTACATTGAAGAGGCGGCAAGTTCTCGACCACGACGATGTCACCAGGCAGCGTTGTGCCACCTGATTCGTTGTGAAACTTTGCAGCCAGCTGAGGTCCCGCCAAATTGGACAAAACGTTTCCAACACGGGTAGAGAGAGGATCGTGGCTGACCATTGGAGATGCCACAGCATCCACCTTAGAGAAAACAAGAAGATAACGTTATCCAACTTCTGATGACCACGTTGAGCCAAAGAGTGGAATCTGTAGCTGCAAAGGGACACTTTGTGATCAGAACAACCTGAATCAGGTATCTAAATGGAGCTTTAATATCTCAGAAAAGTTTCCCACCTGCTGGGTTTCGATGGTTCCCTGAACGATCTCTACGCGGACGCCGCCTCCAGGAGCTCCAGGAGCTCCAGCGCTGGCTCCTCTCGCCGTGTCTTCTTCAGCGGCGCCCATCCAGGAGTTCGCATCACTTGGCAGGTTGTTTCCGGTCGTCATCCCCTGGAGAAGCCTGTCACATGCTTGCTGCATGGCTAAATTCTGCCTGCTGGTGTGAGGTTGTTCTCCAAGCTGTATGAGACACTTCTGAGAATCTGCAACACTTAAGATGCTCTCTCTTCCGGAGGGACTATCGAAATACCTTACAGCCCCCGGGAGGTCGATGGTGACTCTGTCCTGAACAATGCAGTCCAGGAAAGGACCCAGCCTGTTCCTGACCTCAGTCACTTTGCTGGACGGGCCTTTGAGCACCACCAAGGGCTGAGAGGAAGATGTTGTAGGATAAAAGGTAACACCTGAATAGTCAAACCTATGTAGCTGCAGCAGCTCTGGAAGAACGTGTACTAACTCTGGGAAAGGGAGAAGGACATTTCCTTCCACGCTTGCCTTGTCCAAGATAAACTGTGTGACCGTTTCACTGAGCTCTTCAACCTCTTTGGTGCGGCCCAGTAACCACACAGTGCTGTCCGGGCCGAACACCACCTGAGTCCTACACTGCCCTTGGTTCATCTCATTCATTTTCGACTTCAGCTTATCCCGAAGCTCCGACGGCAAAGCAGAGCAGTTAGGAACATCAAACTTGAGATCCCTGAATTTTTCTTGCATTTGTTTCTCTGTGTCATTCAATTTATCACGAGAGAGGGCAAAGACATGCAGGTCTGTGTCTGTTAACTCTATTTCCACCTTGTCACCGACCCCTAAAAAGTTACAAAGCGCCCCCAGACCTCCATAAGCCTTTCGTAGGAAGGCCAAAAAGTATGGGCTCTTGTCAGAAACTATCCTCTCTAACACCAAACTCTCCTTATCGGAGATCAGCTGTCCGGCCTTAAGAATCTCCTCCACAGAAGCTGTCAAAACCAGCTGACCTGGGTCTCCCTGTGTGGCCGTCACTCCTGGGAGATGTTGTCCCAAACTGTGCTCAATCTCTTTCCCTATGAGGCGGAGTTTGGCCTCGCCCAGTCGACAAACACTGGTCCGCTTCTCACTTGCACGAGACCCTTGGTGTTTAGCATCGGATCCCTCTACATCGGTTAACCTGGCGTTCACCTGAGAGCACTTCCCAACCACCACGACCATCCCAGCCTCGCTGTACACTTTCACCTCGTCTGCGTCTGTCTGAGGAGCGCTGCTGGACTGGAGCAAAGCTTTGACTTTGTGGGAGTTCAACTCATAATGGCACAGGTAGCCATGAAAAAGTTGGTCCACCACTGCTTTCCAGTTACGATCTTCATCTGCAGCCCCGGGCCGAGCTACCCTCCTGACTGAAACCCTCCCCTCTGGGTAGACCTGAGCAGAGCAGGACACGGAGGCGAGCGCCGTCTGCAGGTCTTTGTCGGCCTTCGGACATTCCTTCAGGTACCTGAGAATGTAACTATCAAGCTGCAGTTCGTACTCTTCGACATTTGGTGGCAGGCTTGATGGAAGAGTAGAGTGCTAAAAAGACAGTAAATGGAATTTAGATTTTTTTATTTTTTATTTATTTGATACACTTTATTAATCCCCAAGGGGAAATGTCTTCACTACAGCAGGGGGGCTCTCAGGGGGGAGATGCTGCAGCAGGCTGCCACTAGCGCGGCGCCAGGTAACCTGACCTGAGGTGCATGTTTTTGGATGATGGGAGGAAGCCGGAGAACCCGGAGAGAACCCACGCAAGCACAGGGAGAACATGCAAACTCCGCACAGAAAGGCCCAGGACCGGATTCGAACCCGGAACCTTTTTTGCTGTGAGGTGACAGTGCTAACCACTGCACCACTGTGCCACCCCAATTTTCAGTACAGTCATTAACATTCAATCGAAAACAGTGTTTAACACACAGAATATAGCAAATGCCTAAAAAGCCTACATTCCAACTGTGAAAATTAAACACTTTTTTTTTTTTTAAATTTCAACTATCAGTAATTTTGGTTCATTTAGGTCATAAAACGAAATTGACATCAGAATTGATTTTGACCGTAAGTGAGGTTTCTATCTCTACTTGATTTCACAGAAAATTGGACACATGCCACTGAAGCACTTTAACAGAAAATCCTTTTCAGCAGTTCCTGGGATGATCTATAATGCCAATAATCATATACGTTTTGTGTCAAATCATTGGACATTTATATTTTTCTTTCCAGGTTTTTCGTGTGCAACATTTACAGAGCAAAGACACATTATCGGGCAACACGTTCCAGACTAACCTGTGATGAGGAGGCTGAGTCCAGATTTAAGGCCCCTGATTGGCCTGAGGTCGAGGCAGCGTTGGAGGGGGAGCTGTGAGCTCCCGAACCGCCCCGCACAGTCAGAACCAGAGGACCACCTGCAAACTCCACCACATGTTCAGGTCTTTGCAGGACTCTCTGCAGTGCTGAGAGAGGGAGAGACGGGGACATGTCTTATCAGTCAAATGTATGACTGTGTTTTGCACACAAAGCAAAGACATTTTATCGGTGGCATGTTTCACAGACATGGCATGCCAGTGCAGTCATGTGATCAGCTGTTATGAAAGATACAGTCGGCCTTGACCTCCTTTCTTCCTTGCCGTTTTTATAAGCTACATTGTTGAGATGTTTGTACTTTAACGGGGCATTTTACTTTCACGCCACGTCAAACTTCTTCTCTACTCACCAAAACATGATGCTTTGTTATAAATTTACCATCAAAGTTCAAACCTTAAAAAACTATTAAAAATCCTCACATCTTAGAAGTTTAAATCATTCAAGTTTGGGGGTATTTTTGCTGGAAAGATAAAAAAAAATAAAATAAAAAAAATCACCATTAAAGTATTGCAGATTAATTTCCTGTCAAAGTAATTGATGTATTGACTGCATTTCATCTCTACTTGTTTATCCTGTTGGGTGTCACTTATTTGGATTATTCGTGAATTTTTACATCTGCTAGATCATATTATTGGTTTCAATGCCGACATTTTACTTGTTAATGGAGTATTTTACAGGGTGGTAGTACTTTTACTTCAATAAAGGATCGGAGTATTCAGACTGAAAGTGAAACTATTATTAGTGCAGCTTTTTTTTTTTCTTCTAATTTACACAGTACCGACAGTAAGATCTGTAAAGATATACTTCAATGTAAGCTCACAGGCAGGAAATCTTTTCTTTTTCTTGAATATATAAATATATAAATCGAAATAATCGAGTGAGATCAGCTTGTTTCCAACATGTTTCATACTTTCACTTTCACCAGGAGGCGACCATTACGACATTTTACGGCGTATTATTATTATTATTATTTTTTAAAGAAAAAGAAATAGGATCCACTTCAACAGACATATATTCCCACGTATCTTACCTTCTTGTTCTTTAAAAGCAACGCTGTAAACTTTATCCTTCACTTTTATCACCGGGCCGCATTCGCCTCCGCCTGATTTGCGGCGAATTTGGAAATAGTTTTCAATCTTCTTCTTTACCTCTGCGCTCAGATCGGCGCCGTCGAAGTAAACGGGATATTGGTGAGCGTCCCCCATGGTGTAAACTCCAGGGATTCAGTGATCGCACACCATATAGGTCTGATCATGACGGGCCGAAGCGCTGCTGGCAGCAGGATAAACCTGCGGTGTCGACTGTGTGCCGATGGTGCGCCCCCTACTGCTCACAGGTTAGACGTCACTTCTGAAACCACCTGATTTACTGGTAAAGGACTCCACATGTTGCTTCAACCAGTGGTGGAGGAAGTATACAGATTACTTACTAAAGTGCTCGTACCACTCTGCAAAAATACTCGACTACAAGTAATAAATAAATAAATAAAATCAAAATTGTAGAATAAATATTATAACAATAAGGATAACACATTGTTATTAATATAGCGCTTATAAAGAGGCTCAAAGGCGCGTTACAGGTTAAAATAATCAAAAACAACACCATAAAAATGCAAGTATAAATCAGACAGCCTTAATCACACATTAAAAGCGACAAAAAATATCAGCAAAATTTACTTAAAGTATCAAAAGCGAAAGTACTTATGTTGCAGTAAAATGCTCCCTTTCAGTGTTTTACTGTTATATAAACCTATGATATTTTTGAATTAACATTACAGCTGCATTAATGTGAATTCTACTGCTGTAGATGTTAAATGGTGTGGTAATTTAACTGCTGTATCTACTGTTGGGTAGTTTCATCTACAGTAATGCATTTTATTCTATAGATATGTTTGTGGCTGTCCTGTGAGAACAACACAAGTTGTTTTCAGCTTTGTCAATTAATTCAAGAAGAGTTTTGTTTCGAAGTTTGGGCTACTTGGTTCAAGAAATAAGAGTGGCCTACTTTCTTGGCCCATAAATGAACATTTAAGCCTTCAGTTTATCAGTTTAACATTCACAGTAATCAGATTTGGAGATATGCACGTATTTAATAGACAGGATGGAAGAATGATAATCTTAAAAGTAACTGAAGCTTTCAATAAAAATGTAGTGGAGTAGAAAGTATTTTGCTCCTGAGATGTAGTGGATTAGAAGTATTGAGTAAAATGGAAATATTGAAGTACAGAACATGTAGGCCTACCTTGAAATTGTACTTAAGTAGGCCGAAGGTACTTAAATAAATGTACTTGGTTACAATTAGTCTTTTGGACTAGTTTGCGGGAGGTTGGTAGTTGACTTTCTGGGTTATTTGTACAGAGGGCTGTGGAAGTAGGGATGCCCTACAGCACCCCCTGGCGGATGGTGGAGGACCTGCACGTCAAAAATTACAATGTTTTTTTTTTGTTGGTTTATTTGAGTTTGTTTTTAATTGTTGGTTATACTTACATCCTAACGCCAATTATATTTTGAAAACAGTAAATAGTTCACAGTTGATCTTTGTTTTACACTTTCAGTCTGGCCGGAAATGAGGTCTGAGAGACGCGGGGTCAGAGAGGAAGGTAGCGGCTAACAGCAGCCGGGTGCTCCGAGGAGAGGCTCAAGATACCTCAGGAGGTAAGGCGAGTTTATTTTGGGGGTATGATGCTGCTGCTGTGTCATTGTTGGGCTTTTGTGTCCGTGTGTGCATACAGCTTAGCCCTGCGTGTTCTTCAATGAGGCAATAGGAGAGATTCAGCTGGTCTCAGGATGTTTATTTATCGAAGCAACAGAGAATCAGGTTACAAGCTTGGAGCTCAGACAAAGTGTCCCTGACTTCAACAAAGTGTGTCAGTTCTCCAAGTCTGACTGGCTATCTGGCCCTTGCTCCTGTATTTGATAGTACATCATGCATGTAGCTCCTTGTGCAGTGTTGGCGTTCGCTGATTGGTTCTTCCTTGGGGAGTAGTTATCTGTGGACACCTGCAGATCATCCTTGAGGAGAAGTTGTTTTGCAAAAGTGCTGGTTTCGGTACGTGACTCTCTGCACGAGACGATGTGCTGACCTTCTGACCTGAGAACACAGTGTACCTTGCATGCATGCAGAGACCTTTCTGAAAAATATAATGCCAACAATGTTTATGCTAAAATAATGCGAAGATATAAATAGATTAATCACATAAGCAAGAGCAATAATCCCCCTTGTGGTCTCTATTAGAGACCAACACACAGAAAAGTAGGGATAAGAAACAATCACACCAACTCCAACCCATCCTCCTCATCATCTTCCGTGGATGGTCTGCCTCCGTCCAGGAGGAGGGGCATCTGGTAGGGCGGAGGTTTGTCGGCTCGTCCTTCGATGGTGGAGCTAATGAGGCGGACACACAAAGAGCGAATACAGGGAACACAACAGCATCCACACGTCACGAAAATAGCTACGAGTACAATAATAATATGAATCGGGATATATCCCGTAACAAGCCAAACATACAGCAGAGCGACTAACCGACGTAACATTTACGTATTGTAAGCTTTGTTTGTCGTTTATCCGTCAGCTGCTATACAAACACACAACTCTTATCAGTTGGATCCCCGTATACGTATTGCAGTTAATAATGAGCAGTAGCGATGTCTTTCCAGGTGTCGCTGTACGTAGTTTATCCTTGTATTGTCAGCAAAAGCGTTTCCCGACAAGACCTTGTGACCCTCTTTGTTATCAGTGACGCCACATTTTCCTGCTTTAAGAGCACACACTAAAAATAATAACACTGTTGTTGTTGTTGTTGTTGTTGTTGTTTTTTATTCAGCACTCAAGCATGCACATGCCAATTGAGCTAAAGCTAACCCAAATATTAATAAAACAACACACAGTTAACGCTCCCAGCACGTACCCTGACATTTCTTCATCAGGGTTTTACTTTATCAGACTTTGGTTGGCCTGTGTTTATCACCAGGCTCCTGTATTCCACTTTGACCACAAAATGACAAAAAGTTCTGGACCAGGTCGCGTTTTTTAAATCGGCGCTGTTCTTTGTCAGCAAAATGAGTTATTTTAAACGGACCCGCTGTAAATGAGTCGGACTACTAAACCAACTGTCCCTGATGAATGATGTCAGCGTGCTGTCAACGAGTGGTCATTTCTTCTCAGTTGGTGACTTGGCCCGTCACTTGTGGGGAGGGGCGCTACTTCCACCCCGTCCCTTCTGGAGTCTTCGGGTGTGTGAGGGTCGACTGCCTCTCTCCTTGTCTCTCCGACGGAGCGGTCGGGGTCTTCTGCTGCCGTGCACCGGGACCGGTGGTACCGGTTCGCTCCTTTGCCGTCCGGCCGGACCGCGCGCGTCGTCCGCTCCTTCACCCGATACGGTCCCGTCCGCCGAGGTTCAGACCACTTTCGTTTCAGGACCTTCAGGAGGACCCGCTCAGCTCGTCCCTGGCTCCCCTCCCCCTTTTGTCTCGGCTACCTGTGGAGAGAAACTTGACACCAAAGCTGTTAGTTGATCGTAGTACGGCTTATGTTTCATCCAGGAACTTGTTTCGATGGTCACCGGGTTTCCTGCGCCTGGACCTGAAACTGCTGTCCAGTCCACAGCTCAAAAGCGGTGAACCCTGTGGTAGAATTCACAGAGCTGTGCACTGCCATCAATGCTACTGGTGGAGCCTCCACCCAGGACATCTTGGTTTGAGCACATCCTTTACTGATTTTATGTTTCAGTGTCTGATTCATTCTTCCTACCCTCCCCTGTGACTGAGGGTTTCTATCACAGATTTCTATAGTAGCCTTTGCTTGATCTTGGATACCACTTATCAGTGTATACTATTGATCGTGATGGTACATTTATTTTCTTCTTCTCCAGAGACATTCATCATAGTTTTGTACCTGGCTGGGCAGGATGTTGATTTTGATTGTGGTGGAGATTTGTATTGCCATAGGCTCTGATGTATTTTTCACGGGTGTTTTATCAGTTATGTAAATTGTGTGCGATGTCATGATAACACTGGTTCAAAATTGGAATTTGTTTAGTCTGTTGTTTGTAAAAAACAATGCGAATACAGAGCAGTTTATAGTCTATCGAGTCCTAAAATAAGAATGATTTCTCAGTCAATTTGATCACTGTTTTTGCATCCTCTTTTTAGCAGGTATTGCCTCTGGCCAGCCAGTGTATGCATCCACGGCTACCAGGAGGTACCTGTGTCCTCCCATGTTGTCTGCCATGTTTATGCCTTCATGTGTGTATGTGCTGTGTGGTGATGTCAGTGTTTTGTCCAGCCTGGTCTGTCTTAGTGATGACATGGTGTGGAGTTCACCTATGCCACGACTGTGTGTGTGGTGAGTACTATCAGGTGATGTTGCATGACCATGTGTGCCGTTTTATGTCAAATTTGAGCCACTCCTGCTGCATGTCTTGTGCATGGTGGGTGTCTGTTCTCTGTAGCATCTAGTGTCACACTTACGTACATCAACACCTTCCTGTCCCCCCCTTTTTCTGAAACAGCACACCATTTGCTGTCCGGGCTGTTTCAGAAACATCCAGATAAAATGGACCTTTGTAGTCAGGGACAGCCAGATCAGAAGCAGCGCTACCAGCGTTTTTGAGTGATATAAACGCCATTGCCGCCTGCGCTGTCCAGAATAAGGCGGCAGTGTTAGTAAAAATAGTAACTCATTGTCAGCGTGTAAATTAAGTTACTGCTATGTGTGCAAAGTTCACGTTAGTCTATGTAGATAACTGTAGTTGAAAGGTCACTACTACATACACAAACCACGAGTTCCTCTCTTGCAACACAGGAACTGGCTTATCTAGTTTAGCACACACATTGATTAAAAGCAAACATACTCATATAGGGTGCAAAGAGCATTGAACCCCTATACACTCACGGTACACAACATGTGACCTCATCTATAGGAATGTAATCACGTGATGTTTTGTAACCACATACATACAATAAAAGGAGCAAAGAGGGAAGTCTGATTCGGAGTTGGCTGATGCCAGGTGAAGAGCTTACAACTCTAAGATTTTGTTCATTTTCTTTTACTCTCCCACACTTGCTGTGTGGCTCTGCCTACTACTGCCATATTATGCAAACTTCTTCTCCTATCCTGCATCTCTTCCTTTTCCTTTTTTAATTTGTTTTTTACTGTTTATTCAACACTACCACACAGTGATAATTCAACACACACGTGGAGATTGAGTGTGAATGACTCCTTTAGGTCAATTTGTGGATCTAGTGAGACAAGCTTCTAGGCTGAATAAATTCAGTCCGGTCTCACTCTAGGGGTCGCCCCAGATACCACAAATCTTTTAATTCACGCTCACTTCTCCACCAACACCACCCTTTGTCCCCACAGAACAAGAACTTGCCGAGACTGGATGTCTCTATAAAACTTGCTTAGTTCTTGGAAGCCACCCACATTTCCCTTTTTCCTCTTTTCCTTTTACCGCATCTTCTACTACAGTCTTCCAACTTCTTCTGTCTTATCTTTTCCTTTTTATCGCCTGCTGCAGTACCCATTCCTACCAGCACCAGCTGCATCTGGTACTCATAGGGTCCCCAGCCACTGTTGTCCATCTCACCTTCAAATTCTCCCTCCATTTTATACTTCCTTTGTCTTTCTATTGCTACCCTTCCCCCACGCCTGTCCTGGCGTGTGCTCCACTTACTCACTTTTATTTCTGAGAGAATCACCACTCTCCCAGTATTATAACTACAACTCTATTTAACACTATTTCTGAGAGACACCGCTCTCCAAGTATTATAACTACAACTCTATTTAACGTTATTTCTGAGAGATTCACCGCTCTCCAAGTATTCTAACTACAGCTTTTTTTTAACGTTATTTCTAAGAGAGATTCACTCTCTGAGCTTCGCTACTGCTCTATTTCGCTTTATTTTGGGAGAGTCACTCCCCGGGCATCTCAACCACTCTTTTTGAGAGATTTACTCCCCGGGAATCTCAACCACTCTATTTTTGAGAGTCGCCGTTCTCTGAGTATTATATTTTACAACTCTTTTTAACCCTCTTGTTCAGATTCACGCTCCCCGGGTTTTCCAACCCCCAGAATTCGGGGGTGCCTGAAATCCCCCCGGGCCTCTAACCCAGCGCTTGCCAAGGCCTCGTCAGACCCTGGTGGGGTCCGCCACCACCAGGACTTAGTTCGGGGGTTTCCTTAATTCCCCCGGGCGTTTCACCCGGCTTCACCAGTGCCCCGTCAGGCCCTGGTTTGGTCCGCCACAACCTGGACTTTACCCGCTTCTCTTCCCGAGAGATTCCGCTCTCCACAACTTTATTTTGCCTTTTTAGCGATTCAGTTTACCCAGATTCACAGAGACTTTTTTAGTAGTAGTCAATTGCAGAAATTCAGTTTAAACTCGGTTTTCTGCTTACCTTCGTGCGGTCGACCTGGTCTCTGAGTGCCTGTGCTTCGCTGAATCAGGTCCGAATATGCCTCTATCCCGGACGAGCCCCCAAATTGTTGTATCTCAAATTATTGTCCCCAATCGTTTTCCCCGAGTCCGTTGATAGAAGCAGTATTTTAGGCATTTACCGGTTTTAGTTGATTTTTATTAAGCATAGTTTACAAGATATCTTGGAGAGCCCAACATCAACCTGAGGTCTCTTTGTTGGATTCTGACTTCCCCCTTTCCGGCACATACACTTATACTATAGGAAGAGGTGTTACCTACAGTGTGGCGGGAACATTTGCATAGTATGTTTGTCTCAGTACTTTTCCACTGTCCTCCGTTTGAACCACATCTCCCTTTTGATCTGATAGTGAGTTGCACCCTACTGTGACCCCAACGTGTTAAGTTCCTGCATAAGCCATGTGTTCTACAATGCTTACAGTCAGTATATATTTTGTGCTTCTGTGCTAGGATATGTTTACAACAATACAACACAAATATATATATCATATCATATTACTTACATATAGGTCGTACCATCACTACCAATCTTAAGGTGTAGACAAAAGGCTGTGTATGTAAATGAGAGTGATACTGCTTGGCCAAACCAAAAGGTCACAGTAGGAGGTCTGCAACCTGTGGGGTCACATACAGTTGTTCTTTGAGGCATTATCAGATGGCTGTCTGGAGGACTCCAGGGGGTGAAGGAAGACAACCCCCACCTCCACCAACCAACAAAGAATACATCAATATACATGACTTTTGGTGGAAGACAACCAAAATTATATTGTATTAGCATACAACATATGAGCCCTCATATGCACTAAGCAGATCTATATTCCACAAAAGATGCCGATCGTGCTCGCAGCAGAAGGGGACATACTTTTATCCTGCAGCGGGACGAAGAGTCGCGCCGTGAAATTCACTCGGCTTTTTAACCGAGTTGTGATGAATTTTGTTTTCATGGAAATTTGGAACACAGATCTTTCGCTGCGATCGTGCGATTTCACAGACGAGAGGAGTTCACAGCCGTCCCGTGAAAAGCTTTTATTTATCGATTCGCCAGCGGCGGATTAAAAGTGTCATCTCAATATGTGCTTCCAGAGATACATGGCGTTTAAGACTTTCACAGTAAAAATCTGACTTTTTTTTTTTTTTTTCATGACTTTCAAGGCCAAAATAATTGCTGTGATTGATTGGTCCACTTCAGCCTTCGGGTCTGGGGTCACAGGTTGTGTCTTTGTACTTCAGCGACAGAAGCGTTATGTTTTCAGGTCCTCTGTATGTACGTACGTACTTACGTAGGCTGTGAATGAAATTACTCACTACTAGATGGGCAACTTGAGTTCCCCATTATTGTCCAAATTTATTGTGAGAAATATAATACTTTATATGGTGGACTCAAAGTATCCCACAATGCATCTTCAAAGCAGTGTACAGACGATGGTGACTAACCAAAGCTTGATTAAAAAACAATCAAAAACAAATCAAAAATTGATCAAAAACAACAAAACACAAGAGACAACAGCGTGAGGAGAAGGCCAGTGGAGAAGAGGCAGAGGCTGTCAACGTCATTAGAAAAGATTGTGGAAAAATGTGAAAAAATAAATCACAGAAAATGGAATGTTTCAAAAATAATAAAATTGTTGTTAAAAAACGACAACTGAGGAGCTCTTTCCACTTGGTTTAACAATGTTATGAAGAGGTTTCAGATCACAGGCTACGTTGTTGTTTAGAACTATTAACACAATTCACAATATCAAATTAAATGATTTAAATTTACATGAACGCGTCTATTCTCTCCTTCATAATCTGGTCTTGGCCACCGTCGCCTCCTCCACAGGCTCCAGTGTGTCTCCATCTCTGAGGCAGATGTTGAGCACAGCGGCACAACAAGAGACGACCTTCACTGCAAACGTACGGTGAGCTTTCCAGAGCCTCGGAAAATATCGATCGCCACCCGGTCTTCATAACGCCGAATGCCCTTTGGATCACAGAACGGGCCTTTGTATGGTGCCGGTCAAACCCCAGAACTTCTCACTGATTCCAGGTGAGGTGTTGTGTGTGTGTGATGGGCTGTTACATCCAGGGATATCCACCAAAGCACTATTTTTAAAGAACTCAGGCATCACGGACTAACCCTCGGTGTCTGTCGGATATGTCCAGAAACTGACACCGGTGGTCACACAAGGCTTATTTTCTGCACAGCATAAAAACAGCTTCCTGTTAAAACAGCACTGAGCCTCTGCAATCAATGCTGCCAACAACCCAGGCAAATGATGCAGATCCAGCTCGACGTGCAAAGCCGTCACCAGTTCTTTGAGCCTCGTCAGGTGGTGGAAAGCAGATTAGCCTGTTGTTTGTTTTGGAGCCCGACTACATGGACATGGATGTCGTTCACCGAGCGACGTGGGATGCCAAATACTCCTGAGGCGACACGGTGAGAGGTTGCGCTTGGCCAGCCAAGATAGAAACACAAGACCGTCGAGGTCGGAGCCGAGCCGGGGTCGAGCGGAGAGCGGAGGAGGTGGAGGTGGAGGTGAAGGTCAGTCTGGATGAAGCACGAGGTCAACGTAGGCACTCGGTAGTTCGGTACAGTGTGCGAAATGTCTGTTTACACTGTAAATAAAGCTATTGAAACGGTTACTGTGGTGTCATGGGATTAAATATGTGACCACACAAAAACGAGCACTTTTATTGGATGTACAATGAATGTGTGCAGCAGTACCAAAGTAATCACGAATAACTTTTTTGCAGCAGCTGGCCGTCGCTCAATATTGGACTAATTAGAAAAACATTTTGTCCCAATTAGTCACGTAGAGCCAAAAATAACTGGAAAATAGAGTCAAGGTTGGATTTAGGAAACCTTCTACTTGATGTGAGTTTCAAAATATTCCTTGGTTTGCCTTTTTGCCTGCTGCCTAAGACCTACTGTTTTTTTTAAATTTATTTAAATTTATTCTTTACTTAAAGTGTTGTTCTGCCCTTGTTGGAACAACGTAGAAATCCTGTCTGTTTTTGAAAATTGTATAATTGAGTATCGCATGTATTTTCAAAGGTATTTCCTGGTTCAACTTTTGCCCGCCTGACTTACACATACAAAAAAAATTCATGTCCTCCTTTTATAAAACAGCAGGAGGTCAGATTGTGGGTTGTTGCTTGCTTTGATGAAACACAGGACCGGCTCGCTGTCAGGCGGCTCTCCCAGTGAATGTCGATGACTTATTGTATGTCCGGTGAGAGAAGAGGAGTTGAGAGGCCTCTGTCCACCCTCCAAACGCTTACGAGTGCACTTTCATGTTCAAACTGCCGAGTTGCTGAAGTGTTTCTGGGAAGATCTGTGTCTCCAAGCAACTGTCAAGTTCCCCACCGAGGGAAGCCGACCATGTGCAGCAGTAAGAAATTAAGTCACTGGTCCCAAATTAACTAAGCTCCAGATGAATTAAACATGAATATCTCTCTTTAGTTGGCAGTCTGCAGAGGCACAGTTACTTCTGTCAACGAGACAGGGTTATCACAGACTCATATTTTGGAAAGAAGCTGCTGTGATTGTGTTACTTTGATAATGTCAGAAAAATCATTTTAATCAAACAGAGGAATCAAGATATTTTTTTCCCCCAATTTGTGTGTTTCTATTTTTCATTGTTCACACACCAACACGTTATCATGGCGAGGCGTGAAATAGACACGCCTGTCCACGACAGCAAAACGTAAGATAGCCACGCTTTGGCCTCTCTAAGCGTGACAGTTTCACGATTTGTAAGCATGAAACTTACAAAAGTAAACGTAAAAGTAACGTAACGAAGGAATAAAAGGACATTTTTCAGCGGTATTGGGGGACAGGAGGGATGGGTGGATGGGGTGTTGGTGTTGGTGTGAATCTAAGACTGCAATGTGGGAGGCAGACAAGTAACAGGAAGTAACAACGATGTTCTGGAGTTGTTTTTTTATTTCCTAACCCACCATGTTCCTTCTCTGAAACCCAACCATGTTTTTTGTCACTAACCCCAACCCTATGCTTTTCCTAAAAGCTGCACTTACCTGTAAATCGCATGGCTGTATGCATGCAGTAGGTTTCGTCCACTACAGGAAAACGTGAAACTGTCACGCCTGGAGAGGCCAAATCGTGTCTATTTCACGCTTTGCCGTGATACTGGGTCGCAACATGATATGCAGTGAAAAGTAGAAACATGTATTGCTTTTCTGTCAGTTACGTGGGTGGACAGTTGGCGAAAGGAAGCATGAGTATCATTAACCACTCGGTTTTTCTGTTTCGTCCAGATAAGCCGAAAAAAACGTTACACGCTTCACTTCCTGTGAGCTGCTGGATTTTCTTGGAGCCAAAAGACACCCGAGTCTTATCCCAACATCCACCCTCTCTCTCACACTGACATGCGTTCCTGAGACGTCTGCGATGAATCAGGAGCTGTCCGACTCTGAAAACACAAAGCGCCTGAGGACTCGCTCTCTCATTTATGCACACTTCCTGTTGGTCTGCAAAGCTGCTGACTCTGCTTGAAGTGAAAAACTCCAGTTTGTCAAGGTTATGAAAAGATGATGATTTGGGTTCAAATAGATCATTTTACTTAAGCGACAGTTCATAAGTTCTGCATCAGTTTCGCTCTTTACTTTAGCATTTAACCTACATAACATCTAATTATGATGCTTTTTCTTATACATTTTCCATGTAGATAGTCACAATACCATTAATAGTGTTTTCTTGTATTCACAAAGTTTGAGTTAATGTCCTTTTTCTCGTAGCATATCACCTATTTTATCATGTAAATATGTCAACTTTATTTTGAACATCACAAATTATGATTTTTGTTTCTCAAATTTAAACGTCACATTTAAAATCTTATTATATTTTAACACATTTCAGAAAATCTCCAAGATGTCATTTGCATCTGAAAATGACTTCTCTGTCCTGGGTTTTGGTGAATGTCAATAAGCTGATTTTGGCTCCATATTAATTAGAAATCAGCTCTGAAGAGGAAATAATCCTCACTTGGTTTTCTGCATGTCCAAACAGAGCACAATACTACGCAGCAAGACTCAGCCATCATTCAGCGACCCCACCAGAGGACAGAAGGTCCAAATAGCAGACGGACTTTGGGAGCCATTTAGCTGCAGCGGGTGGATGTAAAGGTTAGTTTCTCACCCCGCTGACAGAGACCTCAGTGCACCGCGCCGAACGACAGCTCTTCATTGAGACGGATAGATGTGTGACCTTTGTTTCAAGGTGGCGCGGAAAGACGAATGAGAGCACAGGGGGAAGATGGAGCGATCAAGGCGATCATTGTTGTCAGGTCAATCTCCCTCCATCAGCCATGAGGGGAGGCAGTCAACGGCCATTAGGGTGTAATTCCCGGTCCTGGGCACGGGATTGATGAACACTTATTTCGCCCCGAGGCCACTTGAGAGGAGACGGACTTGTTCTTTGCCGTAGGAGTCAAAATATTGATCATTTTGAGATGTGTTATATGTTGTGATTTAAATGTTTTTCAGTGTGTGTAATTTGTACTTTTCACTTGTTTTAAGAATTTTGTTTTCCCCCCCAAACAAATTGTAGTTTGAAACGAGGTTTATTTTGCTTTTTATTTTTAGACCATTTAAGTCAGTTTATGTACAAATAAACAAAAACAAAAACAAAAAATCAAAACCCTCCAACACTTACACTGATTCTGTAGGTTGCATAATAAAATATTTGATCCTGCACCTGAACTAAATGACACAAACATCATGAATGTCCATGAATTCTCTAACATTTCCTCATAAAATATCTACAAGCTGATCAGGCCTCGATATAAATCACTGTCACTGCAGCTGTGTGCTTACATTACACTGTCCTGCATCTCTGATGATCACACACACACACACACCCCCCCCCCCCCCCCCCCCCCCCCCCCCCCCCCCCCCCCCCCCCCCCCCCCCCCCCCCCCCCCCCCCCCCCCCCCCCCCCCCCCCCCCCCCCCCCCCCCCCCCCCCCCCCCCCCCCCCCCCCCCCCCCCCCCCCTCACACACACACACACACACACACACACACACACACACACACACACACACACACACACACACACACACACACACACACACACACACACACACACACACACACACACACACACACACACACACACACACACACACACACACACACTCATTTCCCTGTGGTGATGGATGGCCAGAACAAAAAACAACAACATTTCTCTCTACTGGCCTGAATCCGCTCGGCGTTCAGAGACTCCGTATCACAAAGACACTGACATCATCTCTTGCCGTTTGAGAAAGTAATCCAAATTTTTTTTTTTTTTCCTGCTTTGCTGAGAGAGAGTTGAGAGCAGCGAGCGTACGAGCTGTCTTGTTCCTGCACCGTCACTGCTTGAGCCGCTATGAAGAATACTGTCACGCACAACAACTGCGGTGTGAGCTCGCATCTCCTGTCGAGGAGCTCAGACACCGTCACCGCTCCGCCGTGGCATTTCTCAGTGTCACCACATGCCAGCTATACAGAGGCGTCAAGTGGGTGGGACAAATGTCAGGTTTCTATAACCTTTATTTAGTCGGGAAAAGGTGATTCAACTGCAATAACGTGTTGCTTGAGACTCACACCGGGGGAGTGCCGGACTTAAAATGCAACCTCTGGAGGTTTGTGGATTGAAAAGATGCTCCAAGAGTAACAGATATTTCCCTTCAGTTCAGGATTTGAAGGTAACACTTCTAAAAAATATACCTGTTTGAGCTTTTACTTTGCAAACCAAAATATTACTTTTACCCACAGGGAGGTCAAAGGTCAGGCTGAGAGGCACAACAGCAACACTTTTGGAGATGTGATGAATAAAGTAGCTGCTGTGAAGTAAAAAGTTGCTGGTTTAGTCAAATTTAAAAAAAAATAACACCTGACAGCTGGCAGGATTTATAACATTCATGTGTTAAAACCCGCTTCAACTACAGATATGAATACTGTTGGACCCCCTGTAGCTACAAACAACAAGCAAACACTGGTAAGACATACTGTATATGACAAGGAAGCAGATTCATATTTAAATATAAATTATATTCCAAAAAAACACATGTTTAGCCATGCTGGCTGACATTCAAAAGCACAATAATTTCAAACACCATTTCATAACATCCATTAAACTGAGGTCTTAAGCACGGAAACACAGTGCAAGTGAGGTTCACGGTTATAATCGACGGGCACTGTATTAGTTTACAGCAACACAAGGCGGCGCTACGGCAAACAAATAAACAAAACAACAACAGCAGATCCCTGGTCAGATTTCCCAGAACTATTATTTCATAATCGTGTTGCAGGAGCTCTCACACGGGCGTCCAGTCAGCGCACACCGATACATGGAGGCGGGATGACAGCCCTCCTTGGAAGAGACAAAGCCTAAATTATCCCGAGATGATCCCCAACAGGTGTCGCTTCGTACCTGATGGTTTACGATGCCGCGTTCACGCTGCACGACTGGAATTACAATATATTAGCTTAACCTCCAACCAAACATGAACTTCCACGTCCTCTGACATTTCTGTAAATGTCAGCAAACACGTCACAACTCGTGAACTCGAAGCTCATAGAAAAATGTAGAGTTTGCACAGCTACCACAAGAGGGCGCCGTTCACAGGGACTGTCCTCATGTACGACTGCATTTGAACGCAGCATCAGTTCTTAATATATTTTACAGAGGTGATAGTGGCTGTAATCTACGAATGTGGTCATAAAGAAGACAAACAAAGTCGACTGGTGTCAGTATCTCATGATAAATGATATAAAGTGGTTATGATAACAAAATGAGCTAACGACCTAAAAAAAGATTATTTCAGCAGTTTTCAGCTTTTCAATGTTTTTAGACATAATTTAAAGAAGCTCATTGAAAGGTTGAGACACAAAGAACTGAAATCAATGTCTGTAAAATCTGTTGGAAGGCCATTCTTTTTATTTACCATTTAACGAATGGTTGCTTTGGCTTTCACGGATATTTTTTTCTGTTCACACAATGAGTCTGCGCTCGTCCGTCGTTTGAAAAGACCTCACTAATGATGAGAACGGACATGAGAGGAATGACACAGCATGTCACAAATGGCTCGTTTCTGCTATCGCTACAACAGCCTCTGATTTCGCAAACAGCCTGTAATTTCTCCCGCGCGGCGAGCCGGTGGTCGAGAGAGCCGGCGTAGACCTCACGATTTGGCCTATTTATAACGCGTCTGTGTTTGTATGCGTTCGTAATGAGAGTCAGTGAGTCTGGAGTCGCTTTCAGCTGGGCGGGGATGACTCTCTGCCACCATTAGTGGAAATGTCAACACTGAGGTTGAATTATTTACTGCTACGATAGACACAGTACGCTCGCAGTCACGCCAACTTCCCTCCGCGCACATTTTCGCGGAGAGCGTGAACTTCGTGCGGCCGAACAAACAGACCTCCTTTGTGATCTCTGCTCGTGTTAAAAGGCGGCCCTGAAGCTAAATTGTCTTTCAGGCACACGTCGAAACATGTCGTCCATCTCGATCAGGGGTCGCACATCTCGTCTCTAATTAGACGTCTCGGAGAGACGGGGGTGATGGAGCTCGCTGGAACTGCTGTGACCGGGGTTTTTTATCAAAGCTTTGCAGCCGATGCAAGATGGCATTCTGTCCGCGATGCAGCTTCTGGTGTTCGAATCAAAGATTTCTGAGGATTTATTTTCTTTATTTTCAGTTTTTTTATTTGTTTGAGATAAGTGCAGTTAGCTCCACAAATCACAAATAATTTGACACACGGCAACAGTCATGGCCAAAGTTGGTCATAAAACAGTAATTAGTGTGATTTGTATATGATTAAATGAAAGTTATTTAATTCCAGGAGGAGAGAGATGATCAAAAGGTGAAAGGGAAAGAGGCGAAGGAGAAGAAGAAAATTCCATTAAAAAAAAAAAAACAATTCATAAATGGCATTAATCAGATATTTAATAAAATACCTGGAGCAGTTATCCTCTTCATTAGTTAAAGGTGAATGCCATAAAATAAAAACCTAATAAATGTGAAAACAAATTCCCAGAGTTGCTGGAAAACCAACTAAATTCTCTCTACAATCGATCAAATTTTTAATCTATTTGTTTCCACAATTTGAGCTGCCATTTAATAAATTAGCAGATTGAGATAATATGTTTTTAATGATGAATGGATTGCAAACAAACAAACAAAAAAAAAGGGCCACTGAATGATTAAATACATTTATAAATGAATCAACAACAAAATCCCTCAACCACAGATTAGGATGGTGATGCAGATCCTGTCAGGAGATGCTTTTTGCCATTCAGCCGATCTAATTGCTTCTTTCTGACATCATGTTTCATCAGACTGAAAGGAGACCCACATCTGCCCTCTGAGCACAACATCTCCTCCAGTGCAATGAAATAACGCTGGTCGATAATGAAGAAATAAAACCTCGGCGGTGGAAGCCAATATCCTCCTTGGGTCGGTTGGTAATTAATTTAGATTTGTTCCGTTAACCTAAAGCATCTCAAAGTCAGTGGTGTTAGTGAGGATTATTTTTTATGGTTTCTTGCTTTTTGTTGTGGAGTTTTTGGATCATTAGCTTCCTGTAGCGTCCTGACACGACCTGCTGCTGATAAACACAACACAACACAACTTGTGACTGTATTGAGCAGTGAGCCTGCTAATGAGAGCACTGGACAATCAGAAATGTTTGGTAAAGAGCTCAAATGTCACCATGGTGACCGCTGAGATAATTAAAGTGCTCGTCAGTCGTCGTGACGCCCGCGGCAGCTCACAGAGAGAAGTCAGTCCCTCCATTAATGATAGCAGCAGCAGAAAATGTGTTTTAAAGGTTGAAAATATCAGCAGCTTGCCAGTAATTGTCGAGTCAGGAGTATCGATCGACAACCCAATCAGCTCTTCGCAGACATATCACCATCATTCTGTGCAACGAGGGCCAATATAGGCTGATTTATGTGGCTTTTATAATAAAAAAATTTAAAAAAAACATTCAAAAAAATCAATTGGAAGATAGATGGTACGTTATCAGACACAGGTTACTTAATTTTTGTCATTTGTGAGGACATTGTATTAACTGAATGGATTTTCACAAAGCGAACTTTAACCCTAGTGGCTATAAGCCCAATCACAACCACCGAGGTTTATTTTGTTATACAAACCAGGAAGTCTTAACCCTAAAATAAAGGAACAACCTTCTGGGGACCAGAGTTGCGTCCCCAGATGGATAGTAAGTCCCCACAATGTGTGAATGAGTGTTGTCACCACGCTATAATCAATGCATGTACACACAAACACACACAAACACACACACACACACAACACACACACACACACACACACACACAGTCATGTAAATATGTAAAACTCAGTCTCCCGCAAATTACTTTCATATAAAACTCATTTCCATGTGTTAATACCTTCTGGGAGGAAATGTGATGCGTTCCCCGGCAACAATTTGTTCTAGAGTAAAAAGTCGTAGGAAGAGCGTCGGGGGATGACCGGGCATGCAAAACATATTATTTCCACTTTAGACGCCATCAAGTCTCATTGTTTAAGTCACTGTAAACTTTCTCACTATTACCCTTTTAGTAAACCGTGAACAAATGATGAGCTGCCTGAACAGAAAAATAAAAACAAATACTGTACTTGAGTTGCCGGGAGCAAATATTGTAGGAATAAATGAATGAAAGAATAGAAGCAGAACGCTGCCATGAAAAAGTAAGACAAATTATTTGCAAGAGAGTTTATAAACTGTACATGTAGGCAAAGGGTACAGGAACGCACACATGCATGTAGTGGAGTGTACTTTTATCTAATGTGGTCTGTTTAAACTAAACGGCAACCAGCAGTGACGTCACCCGCTGGTTTTGTGAACGGCTGTTACGAAGCCTCGAGCTCAGATTTTGGCCGGCGCCACCTTGATAGTTAGTTTGGAGCGGTTTGGAGCAGGAAGTGACCATATTTGAACGAAGTGGGGGAGGAGTGACTGACTGACTGATCTGATTGGAAACCTGATGATACTTTGTCCCGCCCACCGGTAGCTGTAACCTGACTGCACCACAGGCCTGTCAATCAAACAGACACGCCCCCAAAAACAGGTCTTTTTGAAGTTTATTTTTGTTTTATTAATGACCGATGGACCTCCAGAAAACGAATAAGAAGGAGTGACTTTAGCTAACAACACCGAAATAACTCGTGGAAACGTATTGACTTAGAATTTCATGACAGAAGTTGAATGGGAGTCTATGGAGGCTTTTTGGAGCCGACCTCCACTGGCACTCGGTGGTATTGCAGGTTCAGGCGCTTTCGCATCGGCTTCATTTTTCAGACCCCAAAAAACAACTTCCACTTTTATATGGAGTCGATGGTTAAAACACAGTTACCTGAACACAAACCCCAAATAACCAAAGATTAAAAAAAAAAAAATGAAGTTCAACAAACTGTTCTCACATCCAATGTCTAAAATAGGTGAAAACCCAGCGATAGCTACACACATGTGCACAGACCTTGTCTTTCCTTTTTGTTCTGTCTCTGACAAACAAACATCACGTGAACTGCCTATACAATTCCCAGCAGTGTTTGATGTCATATCAGCCACGACAACAGCAAACGAGGCTTTTAAAATCACTCTGTCCACACTGCATCTTTAGCATCGCTCCGTCCAACGCGTCACATACCAAAGACAAACGACCAGGAATGCAGCACGGAGGCTAAAGTCTCAGCGGGCCACCAGTATACGTGTCTGAGATGATGAGCACAGTGACATGAAAGCTTCCTGGATAAGTTTTAAAGCTTGTTAGAGCCCTCAGACTTTGAGCCAACTTTCTTCAGAAGGGCTTTGAATTAAACAAGACTTGCTGTTTGCCTTGAGCACAGATCGCTGTCAGCAGCTGCCAAAAGCTCGGGTCTTCCCGTCATCACTATTCGCTACTGACAACAGCAGTGCCTGTCATACACGGGGAGCAACAGACTACAACAAAATGTAGCGTCCACTGAGGCATGGACGCCTTCAGGCTGCTGTGGCTTCGCGACAAACAAGGCTTCTTTCAAAGACACTCTTCTCTGACCAGACCTCTTGTGTGGAAGAAGAGCACGGCGTGTGACTGCGGCTCGTTTGAAACCATCGCTTCCACTTGGGTACGATGCCTCAAGGCTGCTGGGCTGTTTTGTACAGCGGAGCCGCCTTCAGAAACACCATTTCTAGTCAATTCTCACATGTTCTACATACACTGAAAAAAATGGCTGCACAAAACCGCAGAGCCAAACACGGATACAAACAGAAAACAAAACGTTTCTGCAACACTTTGTTTTAGAGATTGCAAAGTCAAAAACAAATCAAAACACAAGTTGTAGTCTGGAACACAATGAGCTGAAAGACACTAAAACGTGTCACTTTTTCTTTATAAGGGAACCCTGTGTGTCTATTTCACGTTTTGCGGTGTTTGATGTGCGTGTCTATTTCACGTTTTGCTGTGTTTGATGTGCGTGTCTATTTCACGTTTTGCTGTGTTTGATGTACGTGTCTATTTCACGTTTTGCTGTGTTTGATGTGCGTGTCTATTTCACGCTTTGCCGTGATACCCGGTCGGTACATGAAGCCACATGCTCCACTGTTATTATAAAAACAGGAGTTAGTGAAGCTTTAATACATCATACATTAAGATTTCAGCTTTTACTCCTTTAACATTATAGACATTACTGCAGTGACCTTGCTAGCCGATTAACCTGCTATCTTTCCACTGTTAAAGAAAAGTTATTAAAGTCATTGGCCTACATATGAGCTGTCTGTTAAGGTATGTGCAGGCTCACTTAAAAAATAAAAATAAAAAGGTGATTTTAAATTGACAGAGTACTGCTAAACGACTGAGGACCAGGAAGTGACGGGGCTTCACAGCAGACTGCAGCACAGATGTTTGATTCTCAGGAGGGTCGAAGATTTGCATCCGAGCGGAGAAGAGAAAGCAGACGGTGCAGAGGGATGAATAATGAGAACTAGGCTGAAAGAAAACCACTCAGACCACTGAGAGACAACACAGCATTCACACCTCACACACACTGGGTATAACCGATTTGTCTTTCATTTAAGTGAGCTGACTCACAGCACAATATTACTCGGAGGAGAAGGAGAGGATGGCACACAGTGCTGAGAAACTAATGCTTTTTCTGCAGGCATAATTCAAATCTCAAATCTCAATCTAAATTCTTCAAGTGCATTTCAATAAATTACATTTTGTGGTCGCTAAAATGTCCACTTTGCATGAGCATGATGGGGAAAGAAAAGACAAGAAATATGGATTTAGTTAAATAAATTGTTGCCCTTTCTGTCAGATTATTGACAAAAAAGCATTCATAACTTTTAAACTATAATTCGAATCACATCAATTAGGTTGATTAAAACAAAGCACCACCACATGCACCCTCTATTAAATGCCACTCAGCATGATTCCCGACTGGGCTGTAAAATATGGTTGCTTAGTAGTTGCTGTATGACAGCTTGGAGTTGCTTGTCAGTTTTCATATTAAGCAAATAAAGTATTATATCAGTGGGCCAGAAGCCTTTTAGAGTATGTTTATGTGGGACAATGTGGGATACGTTACCAAAAGCTGTGAGGTATAGTCTAATGCTGCGTTCTGATTGGCCGCTTGTCCGCCATGTAATGTGCTTTACCGTGGATGGTTTGATGATCTGATGTCCTTGCTTTGCCTGTGAACGCTTACTGTCAGTGGTCGATGCTCTTATCAAGATCTGACTTTTTCGACAGACTGCTGTTGCAACGCATTTGTGTTTCCTCTCTTTTTAGATCAACGCCTGTTTTGTGAGTAAAATGTCGCTCGTCGCTGTTTTACCAACATTTATTGTGTAAATCTGGCGTTCCTTCGAGCTAGATCCGTGCTGCTGTTGTATGCGTAGCCTATATATTTTCTGCATGTTTTCTAACAAGATAATTATTCCTTTCGTAGACAAATATCGTATGTTCAGGGGACATAGCTTATTCTCTGAGGGCACTACACAGTCATGGATGAAAAACACAAACAATGTGCATGCAACAGCATATATCATTTATAACACCCCCAAACCAAAAAAAGCTGTTACATCATCTGCACAACACTGGTTAGAAACATATTCCCATGGCAGTGGCTGACTGTAATGAGCCAAAAATATTTGGTGAATAAACCGTAAACCTATCGGAGAACTGCTCAACCTGGAATCACTTTAATTAGTCTGCACCATGCAGCTTGACACCAAATGAAAAATCAGCGACGTAGAAGTGACTGGAATTAATTATGATGAATAAAATAATGGTATGAGTTGATATAACGTTGTAGAAGAATAGATTCCACTGAATATAAAACTGTCTGTTGGTATTTTTCTCCTCCCCCTTCCTTGACAAAACAAGGAAATCAAATGAAGCCTTTCTATATTTTAAACAGGATCCCCAGTGAATACATCTAATTGTGTGTATTTGCTTGCACCTGTGTATGAATAAGGTGTCAATTAGCACACTGTGAGCTTGTCAGCTCAGCTAAATGCCACGCATCTCCGTCAAAAGATGCACCAATTACTTTTTCTTTGTGTAGAGCCACAAACTGTAATGTCACAGTCTGTGGATCACATTATATGAGAAAGTGTTGTTCTGCCTTTTACTGGTACAGCAGAGAATATGTGTGTGTGTGTGTGTGTGTGTGTGTGTGTGTGTGTGTGTGTGTGTGTGTGTGTGTGTGTGTGTGTGTGTGTGTGTGTGTGCTTTTACATGCTGGTTTCTAGTTAGTGTTAAATAGTGAACCGCTGGACCCGAAGATGAGACTGCTTGTGTTCAAGCTGTACTCTGTTTTTGGTGCGCATTTAATGCTTCCGCATTTACTGACCTTTCGGTCTCCGCGGGACACCTCCGAGTCTGCAGCGAGGAAGAGAGGAGAGGACAAGGAGATTAAAAATAAATTTAAAAAAAAAAACAAGTGGAGGAGAGGAAAGAATGAGAGAAGACAAGAGGAGTGAAAGGAGAGAAAGAGAAGAGATGAGACAGAAAAATGGTCGAGGAGAGAAAAATGTGAGAGGATGCAGTCGAGGAAAGAAGATGAGGAAAGTAAACAGGGAAAAGAAAGGAGAGAAGGTAGTTAATGAGAGAAGGAAATGTTACAGAGGGGGTTCAGGACAGAAGTTAACGTGGCAAAATATGAAACTAAAAAGAATTGCAGACACTTATTTTATGGACAGACATCAGGCTGAGTTGGAAAACCCTCATATGAATAAATTAAAGACAAAATAATATCAGGAAAGGAATTATGGGAAACCCCAAAGTAAAGCCAGCCAGATCCAGACAGCTAATTGTCCTGAGTTTGGACTTTTTACAGCCTCGTAAACGCACAACAGAAATGCATTTTATTGTGCTTAGGGGTTAGATTTGTTCGGTTGAAGGATATCTCCTGTCTAAAAGACGTACACCTGCTGTATTACGCCGACAGAGTAATACGGCCTCGGAGAGGATGCAAATAGTGTGGTTGGGATGATGAAAGTGACTGCAGTCAACTGAGATCATGATTCATGGTGACATAAATATGCAATCTGCTGCAATGTGGTGTCACTCAGAAGGATTGTAATAGTTCCCCTGCTTCTGCTGCGAGGGACAATAATATGGCCGCGGGGACTTTTAAATTCATCATACAATGCAAAGAGCATATTCAGGGAAACCTTAGTGACATACATTTGAAGTTGAACAGTGAAATGTACCTCAACAGAATTGATAGATTCAAATCAGAATTAAAAAGTGGACATATTAATTGTCAGTTGGAACTGAAACTAATTAAGATTTGCTTCAGACAAAAATAACAAAAAGTGCATTTCACACAGTTATCCACTTATTCAATACAAGACTCAAAAAGGTGAAACCATATTGTGTTTTCCATGTCCTCCCTTATTATGCCCAAAGAGACGTCAGACAATGAAATGCAGCCAGTTTTATTGGAAGTTAGACAAAAAAACACTTAAATAAGACCTTGGTGCAATAATGTCCATGAAATAATGAATGTATGTCGTGCGGATTACAAGTTTAAAAGAATGCTTTATACTGACTGACAGTAAATTTGACCAGAGCGCATAGAAATGACCTTCATCAGAGGCCGTCTGGTACCACTGTGACTAAAACAGGTGAAACACTGTCGTGCTTCGGCTTTGTTGCATCAAATTTGGGGGTCGTTATAAAGTTGTTAGTCACTGTATAACTTTGAATTTTGATGAGGCGGAAGAGTTTTTTCCAAATCGCACCTCCGGCCCGGTGATAAGGAAACTTATTGCATTTCAAAATTCTCCAAAGAGTTCCTTATCAACAGAGCCCAACGTTATTAATGTTGTTCTCTGATTTAATTTTGGGATGATTTTTTTTCCTGAGACGGAAATGAAAAAATAAAAAAAGTATGGGGCTTTAACTTATCTAATCACATAATTTGTATTATTGCTTCGAGGATATATGAGATTCTTTGTCGTTATATCCACCAACAAACATAAACAGTCATCATCGAATAGAAAAGTTTTGTGATATACAGTAAGCTAATACTAAAAGAGGAATTCCTCCACAAACTGAAGCTTCAGGATTCTCCTCCACAATACATTTTATATGTGAAGTGTTCATCCTGTGTTCCACTTTCTGAATAAGATCTTTACATCTTTTCCAACAGTGGAACCGGTTAAACAAAGAGATCACTGTTGGTAATTAACATCAGCTAATGTTTTGACAGGAAGCAGCAGGCGGGCCCCGCTCTCCACGACGTCCCACCGTTGGGGATAAAGGCTAACATATGATCTTCCATCCTCCTCTTCAGATGACCTTTGAAACAATTGCCTTGATTAGGCTTCGCATTAGTCGCATATTTCCAGCGGAGGCGCTCGGTAAGCGCGGTAAGCCGGGAAAATCAACCTCAACCTCAACGACGGCGCAGGAAGCTCGTTTAAGAAAACTCTGCTCACCAGATGAATGACTGGAAAGTATCTCAGATAATACTCAAATATCTTCAGCTATTATATTTCTAAGAGGTGTAACACTGAACTCTTTAAAAAAAAAAAAAAAAAAAAATGGGATCAATCCCAGGTCTTATATTACATAGGCCCCTCCCACAAGGGGCAAACCATTTATGCCCATTATTAATCAAGCCATGTTGTTAATATTTCTACAAAAAAAACCTCAATATGAACAAATTCTAATTATTATTTGAACAATTTGAAAACAAAGGTGTTTAATGTGTTTAAAAGATTCCTGAAAAACGGTGATAATCCCCCCTCTGTTTTCTATCCAACATGGTACAGTCAGTTTATTGGGATATATTGGTAATAAGAGCCATTTAATCATGTCTTCTCCTTTCAGGAAGACGATTACCTAACCTGACGTCGCCTCTCCTGAACCACCAGAAGTGAGGAACATCTCGGAGGGCAGCGTGCAATGGATGAAGTGAAGGCGGCCTCATGTCTGGCTTCATTCATGAACAGAATCAGAGTACCGATATGTTCATCAGAAACATTTGAACTTCATTCAACAAGTGATGCCGAATCCGACTAGAGGTAAGTGGATAAATAAAATTCTATCCCTTCAATTTCAAGAATTAAAATGACATATTTAGGTGGGCTATACATTTGTGGTATCTGCAAAGTAGCACCCTGAAGCCACTTGTCACAATACCCACAGTTGAGTCTGAATACTGGGAAAGAAAAAACTGTTTGAAATGGTGCACCGCTGTTTACTTGAAAGATGTGGATCTGGATAAGATGGTCACATGATGGGGCAAAAGCACACTTGATTTCCAGGCGATTCTAGAAGCCAGCTCCTCCTGTCTGCTGTAATTACAGCATCCGTCACACGTGAAGAAGACCGCTCTCACAGCTGACACCTTTAAGGCAGACATAGGAGGCACCTAAAGCAGCTAAATGGGCACGTTAATTACAGACTGCCGGTCTTGTCTGGATACACACACACACACACACACACACACACACACACACACACACAGGCATTGGCACACAATAGGCCGACGTGACACCCTCTGAGGCTGATTAGCACATGTTGACACATGCCGGAGCGTCTGAGTGAAATGACCTTTTACTTTGAGTGAACTGCCATTCTCTGATTTGTTAGCATGTCTGTATTAAGTGAAAGTCAAGTTTTCAACCTATTTATCGTGTCCTGGTGTTTTTTTTTTTTTTTTTTTATATTGTTTTTGGCTTTCTTTTTTTTAATAAGTTATATCACAAGTGGAATTTGCAGTCGATCCCATGGCTGAGCATCTTCCTCTTTGGATCTGCAGTGGCTGAAAAACAGCAGATTCAGACAGCCAGGTTTTCACATGTCATACCTAAGAAACCAACAGCATTAAACATGCACCTTCAGTGCTTGCAATGTCAATGAGCTGCCAGGTCGTGCTGCAGGTGAGTGGTGGAGAGATGGCGGCTATTTGTATGTTCATCGAACGTACATAATGAATGAAGGCAAATAATCCAAGAGATTTCTTTTTATTTATGTTCCCTTGGAAAAAAAACTTCGAAGTACATAATTTGAATGAGCAGAGATGAGTTTTTTTTTTTTTTTTGAAGGTTTAATCAATACCAGGAGAGAAACTTGAATGAAAATGTGTTCGCTCAGATGGATGTACTTTCAAAAAACGTGTTTGCTGGACAATGAAATGAAAACTGCGACAGTCTGAAACTAGTAAAGATTCATCGCTGCTTTGCACAGGTTGTCAGACAAGAGTCCTCTGATGTTTAATTGGTGGAGTTCCTGTGTTAGTCAAACTTTTTTAGGTTATTTTAAGCAAAATCCGTAAATCAAGAATCACATTTTATTACAAGTGTTGCTTCTGGAAAGCTTCAAAAACAATATTTAACGATGGGAACTGTGTTTTTGTTGTTGTTGTTTTTTTCAAGCGCTTTGTTTGCCATCTTTTAAATTGTTCTATAACTTCAGATCATTTAACTTGTGTCTCAACTTTAAGTTTGTTTTCTTCAGAACATTTTTGATATTGCATATTGTGTTTCAGTACCTGACCGACTTTTTGCCTGCTGGCACTTTACATAAACATAAGATAAATTTACTTTGTCGTTTGTGGTTAAAATCCTTTGTCCTTTGTCCTTTGTGGTTAAAATCATCCTCCTCTGAACTTGTTTTTCCCACCTTCAGGTTCTCAGTAAAACTAAAGAGAATAATATGTTGCACAACACCAAATAAAAACAACAGACACTTTTTTTTGTTTTTTTATAGAAACTTGTACATTTGCTTCCAAAGATTTTTTTTTGTGTGTGTGTTTTCTATCTCAGTAATTGTGGTTTGACGTTACGTTCGACTTTGTCTTTTTCTGTCAGTTCTCCGAGCTCCACAGATTTCTATACATTAAAAAAAACACACACACACACACACACACACGGCTGCGCTCGCATATAAATAGACAGATACTGGAGCACATCATATACCCTCTCTGTCGCCTTCTTTCACACCGGATTAGTCTCACCCACGGAAAAGCAGAGTCTTCCTTGCGGTATGTCATCTCTGGTGATGCTCTGAAATGTACTACTGTAGCTGTTTTGTTGTCCGTGCATCGCTGCTGTAGTGAACCGAACAGTAAGCCCTGGGAAACCTTGTATGCACGGTGAAAAGGTGCCTTTTCTTGTGTTCTGGTCCTTTTGAATCGAAACGCTGTGAAAATGGAAGTCCTTTCTTTACATAATTTGAACCGCTATTTCTGGTGATATTTTGTGTGTGTGTGTGGCTTCCTGTGTGTTCTTATTATAAACTGAGGCTTCAAATACACAGATGTCTTTTTCTTTTTTTTAAACAACTTATCTTTTGTCCTCATCTCCAAGTTATCTGCTTAAAATCTCTTATCAGCCCTAAACCAGGCGACTGTGGAGAAGAAAAAGAAAAGAAAAAGGAATAAAAATCCTTAAAGAACATAGCATATACCTTATACTTCATAATTATTTCATGAATAATTTAGCAGCAAAAGACCACCCTTTGAATTCACATAATTTTTCCACGCTGAATCGGCTGCTCTCAGAAGGACTTGAATTACTGACAATAAGATCTGAACATTACTACCATATTATTTAGGAGACTGCTGTGTGTGCTGATTAAGATCACTAGCGGTCAATTTGTAATGACAAGAAATGCGAAAAAAAAAGAAAGAAGCAATCACAGAATCAAATGGTAAGAAAAGAAAGAAAGACATTTTTTATTATTCATGGGCGTGTGAAAGACTATTTTCTGTGTCTGTGACGCGCTCCCTGCTGAGTGGTTTCTGCGTATCTCCGAGCACCAGAGTGGCTCTTGAGGCAGTACAGTACATACTCTGTAGTGCACTTGTGCACAGTAAAGATCAGGTCTTTACATCTTGTATATAATGTCATATTTCACTGGTGTTTGGTCCATAAAGGTGAAACATTGGATTTGCTTTGAAAAGTAAGTAAAATATGTAATTAGTTGGAATAAATCGGGGAGTTATGCACATTCATGACTTTTCCCCCTGGTTTTTAAAAATCAACTGAACTAACCTGAGCTTTCTAGACACGCTAAAAAAAAAGAAGATTGGCAGCTATATATATTTTTTTTTGTTAATTTGGAAAAATAACAGCTATTATATCAGTGCATTTGTTTGATTGACATAACCCTCAGTAACCATCAGTGGTCACTGTGCTGAATGACAATGAGGATGATGGAAGAGATGCAGTTAAGGACTGGCATGAACCGCGTGTCAAACTGAATAATGACGTGAGAATGAAAAGGTTATTCAGGTGATTATTGGGCTTGATAATATATTTGTAATAAATGGGCTTAAGAGTTGCAAAAAAACCCACTGTGGTCTTTCAGTGTTTGCTGGTTCACATGTTGGTCCTAATTGTAACCCGAGTGCCATTTGCTAATTAAAAAGGAGCTTCTGGAATCTAGAAGGATGGAAATAAACAGTTTAAAGCATCTTTGCCATCTTGGCTGTGTAAACATGAATACCTGAATTGATTGTTTATGTTAACATGGTATGAATGCTGCATTAACAAAAAAGCAATCAAGAAGAAAATTAACTGTCAGCTGATGTAATTGTTTAATGCCTTGTGATTACTTTTACTTGTATTTTCCTCTGTGAATCATCAGGCTGTGACATCAGTGAAATTGCACATAAATGAAGGCCCTAATGAAACACCAATGAGAAAAAGCATAGGTAGCCCATTAAAATCATTTTCCTCATTTGCTTTCCTGCGATATCTGGTGTTATTAAAGCACCGTGTGGTATCAAATTGATTCAGCTCCGCTCGCTGCCACCTAATCTCCCCGTGGGCAGTTTGCCTGGTTTTATATTTACATTCATATTTACCGGGGACATTACATTTTGGAGGGAGTCGTGCTCTGAGTCACGCAGTCTCCGAAGGGTCGTTTACATATTTTTGTGAATGCTGATGGTTATCTTTATCAACCCAGACCGATCAATACTTCATCAGAGCTGTTTGGACTGCGTCTTCCAGGGGCAGTGACGATGCAGAATTTCATCCATTTTTATAAACCTGAAGACTTTATAATCTCCCTCAGGACGGAGCAGGACACATGAGTTACACAGCTCTGTAGAGGATATCGATCGTTGCCTTGGGGCTCCATTTGGATATGATTTAATATGCCTTGAATAAGTCACATAACTCATTTTGTGTAAATCCACAAAAACAGCCAACTCTAATATTGTTACGTTGGCAAATATAAATAATATTATTTAGCATAAACAGATCTACAAAAAGCATTTTTCGAAAGCTACAACTTGAAAATATCAGGTCACACTGACCATTTGGAGATTTTTGCAGATTCATTATTTTTCATTATGTAAATATTGTTTCCAAATAATATATTTTAAATAACTTGTGATGTAAATTCCCAATAGGTGACAATTACCTCAAATGCCATCATATCTCATAAAAAAGTCCCAAATTGCCCCAATTTCCCAAAATATTAAGATGTGATGCGGAGGAACACGGTGAGACGTGTACGCCATGTTCAGCCTTAGTTTCCTGCACAACCCCGAACACCGTGGGGAGCTTCAGACTCCCACACAGAACTCTTTTAAAATCTTCACCTCGCTCGTCGTGGACGTGGAGAACATTACAACGCAGATCACGTAATGAACACAAACCGTACGAGGCAGACACACGAAGGAAGGCTCAGTCCTACGTGGACACTCTGGCGGCGCAGGCGTCAGATTGAGAAAAGAGAACCATTTAGTTTTCACTCTGTTGCAGGTTTTTCTAATTGTAATGAAGCCTGTTGTGTTCGTGTCTGTAAATCACACTAAGCTCGACTGGGAGACGGGAAACGGAGAGAAGGCGAGAGGGAGAACACACACAAACACAAACACAAACACAAACACAAACAAACCTTGTTCCAGTGACGCGTCGACGCATTGCAGATATACAAGGCAGGCAGCAGACGCCATCGCTGCCATCAAGTTTTTTGACTCGGTTCTGCAGACAACACACACACTCACACAATGCACAGCTTTTAACTATTCCCTCCGACTGGTGTCCCCTGCTGTGTCTCAGGATAGTGTTGTTTTTTTGTTTTCTTTGTGACGGATATGTGAAACCGAACGACGCAGTGCAGCCAATCTCTCTTTCCCACAACACAAAGGTTGGAGCTGCAGGTTCCTCCTCTGGAGGTTCACAAAGGAGCTTCAAAGGGTTTTAAGTCCAAGAAAAATAGCTCAAAGCTCCATTCATTAATATTTTTTTTAAATTTAAATCAAGATGCTGTTCATGTCAAAGAGTTTAGTGACAAACCCGCAGAGGTTTATGACTCATGCTGCAGGGTCTACAAAGCTTATTAGCCTTTATAGCCCGTATATTCAGGCCGTCTGTTTGGGTCTGGTAAAATAGATGTTTCAAAAGGAAAGAAAAATCAAGAAAATTGGTGCTATACCGACTGAAAATGTATTTCTGTTTTACCTTTAAACACGTGCAAGACGATTGCTTGGATGATTCTTCAAAACCCAGCATTGTGGGCATTGTGTTGTTGTTGTTGTTTGCATATGATACCAACATCGTCACTTTTTACGATATTGTTTCATAGAAACTACAGTGAAATTCGAGTTATGGAAAAATTGTGGCCATGACAATAACTACGGCATGTTTAATGTTAACAATCCCAATTGAAAGCTTTTGCCGGGAAATTTGCGTCAATGTTTTTTTTTAATTTTTTTTAATTTTTTTAAGGTTTTCAGAGAGAGGGAAAACCAACTCTCTTTCTGGATGAAACATGGGAAGCTGAAGAAGTTTAGCTGACAGGATTTCCCTGAGCGGTTCTGGTCTGAGTTGAGTTGATTTTTCTGACGCGAGAGCATATTTTCGCATTGTCCAATAGTGATGTACTTGTTGGCTCCACTCAACAGCTGTTAAAACTGTCAATTCACGTATGCAAATTATGGCTTAGAACGAGTGCACATAATGAAACTTCCCTCGAAAAAAGATTGTCCTTATGTCAATCTTTAAAACACTTTAGGTTTAGATGAATGATCGGTCAATACATCGACTTTTTTTTTTGGTCAACCTAATGGGAAGGAAACGGCAGCTCTGAACAGTAGGGGATTTGCTGGTCTATAAGTGTGAAGAAATGTGACAGTAATGGTGCAGAGAAGAAGCAAATGGGGCCATTCAATCCAGATTATGTGGAGTTGTGTCTAATCACATATTGTAGCTCGTGTCGAAAGCTGTGCTGACCTTATTGTTGTTCTGCCAATAGCTTTTCGATTAATTCCTCAAACCTGAATGAAAAGATTCGCTGCCCATTGTTCATAAATCGTAATGGAGCTTACAGGAAGCAGGCCGCCACACTGTGGTTTAAGGTCGCTAAAGTTAAAGTCACTCACTGAAAAGAAAGGATGTTTTCCCTATTAAACTACAGCGTTTTCCCAAAATGGGACCGCACTGTAAAAATAGAACCCTTTCTTCTTGCTTTAGACTGTGACAAGCTTTCTGTGTCCAGAACCGACAGCAACGGGGATTGTTGGATGATTTATTCCGCGGTAAAATGTGAAACTCGTAGTGCCTAAATTTTGAGAGCGAAGGGACCATCGAGAGAAGAGTTGCTGCTGCATCGAGCGCGATTGACTCGAAGCGTCTCTGTGTTTCCTCGATGCCTCATCAGCTGCACAGATTTATGGGTTGTTGACTCTCACTGGAAGGTAGAAGCTGAATAACTTAAAGACACACTTGGAGGCAAATAAACCGAGAAGCTCTCAGCCTTTCAAAAGAAGACGAGAATAAGAGAACATTGCGCGGAGGTTCAGTACGAGCTTTTCAGCACAGGAAATACAAGGACGTGTAGCTTCTTCTGAATGGGGTCAGATGGGGGTCTCGTGGTGAAGTAGAAACAGAGACAACTAGGAAAAGTTGAGGTTTTTGAGAGCACTGAGAAGTAGGTTTGATGTCTCTTGACATGGCAGCGTTTACGGGAATAGAAAGAAATGTAGTTGAAATGTAGTTCATCAAGTGAAATAGCCTGATTTATTTTACCTACCTACCTAGTTTTTTAATTTTTTTATCCTAAAGTTGAACTCACTTTCAGTAATCTGTTATCGAGCATGATGCACAACTGTTGCCATGGAAACCTGCAGTTTAATATAGCAGATCTTTGTCGAAAGTGTCCTCTAATGCAATCTTAATAGATACCTGCCTGCTTGTTTTCAGCTGCTGCAGTAAATAATATACTGAACAACGTGGACCCAAGACTGAAAACTATTCATTTCATTTCTGGTTGTTTGATGTCTGACGGAATAAACCCCGTCCTGCTGGAAAATGCAGCAATAAAAAAAAAAAAAATAATTAAAAAAAGAAGTCGATATACTATCTAATTAAATGCATGTTAAATGTGAGCTATTCTCATTAAAAAAAATATTCTGATTTGCTTGTTGTGAAACTGTTTTTTTTGTGTGTGTGTGTGTGTGTTTGGTGAAAAGAGAGATTAGTGTGGGAAGAAAAAGTCACTTAACATCATGAAGAAAAAAAAAAAAAAGTCACGACTATCAGAATCTGAAAGTTTTCTTCCCAAAATGCGTTTTGCCATTAAGAGCGGGCTAAGTGTGCAGGCGGACCGGGCAACAACAGTTTAGAAACTATTGCCTGTTTTGTTAGAGTACTAGTTAGAATGCAAATCAGTGGATGTACTGCCAGCGAAATGTTCTGTCACCACATCCTGCAGACAAAGACGACACTTTTTCAGTCGTTATGGCTCCAATCGGCCGCAGAGCTGACGAGCGATAAAACAAGATTAGAATGCAAATAGAAGCAAGACTTTCTTTTAAAGCACAATGTGGGCTAAAAGATGAAATGGAGACATGAAGGAGTTGGATTTCAGCCCCAAGGTAGGAAAGTGTAGGAATGTACTTTACTTTGCTGCTTTTATTCTTTCAAATCTAATTATCGGTATCAATAAAACTCTTAAATTGGACTAGTTTTATAACTTGTGTAATTAGTGCTTAGAGATACCCTCCTCTATCTATATTCAATAAAGAAAATACTGCAAGATGCAACGTTTCCTTTACTTTTAAGCCTCTACAACTATTATGCCAGACTTTATTCAATCACATTAGGCCTTAATTAGACCTGATATATCAGGAAAATATCTCAAAGTTAGATTTAACACAGACACATGCACTCTGCAAGTGGAAACAGTTCTGTCCAAGGCTGCAGATAAACTCTCTCGTCTGGTGTTGCAGGTTTCTTTCTTTCACCGCCTCGGCTGTAAATAATAACGTGTTCTCAGTCAATCTTCCTTAAAAGCAGAGCAAGCAAAGGGTGAGGGCAAAAGGAAGTTCTGCTGTCAGTCAACACGCCTCATGAGTTTTTGTTCAATTTTATGGGGGCTGAAGGTTTAAAGGATATGGATGCTGAACACTGGAAATATATCCATATTTTTTTTTAAAGAAAAGGGTGAAGGTAGCAAGTGGAGGAGTTTTGGCAGATCGAGTTGTTAAAAGAGGATTCATAAATGATTAAGAAGCAAGACAGATAACGTCACACAATTTTGCAGCATTGTGTTTGAAATTATGTTCATGCTGCAGCCTGTGCTGTAATTTTATGCCTCTGCGCTGGCGATAGGGTTGCACGTCCAGTTCTGGTAAACACGATATCTCAAAAAGGCCTGAGACGAATTTGGTCAAACTTGGCAAAAACATCCACATTAGTTAGACTTTTATTCAACTTAATATAAATTCCAGTGAAATTTACTCAAGTGGACAAAATAGCAAAGTCACATTTTAATCAACCTCTATGGCAAATAGTACCATAGAGTTGAATCAACAGGCCTGATATGGGTTAAGTGGGGTATCAGCATACCTGTGTTGTTTTAGCACATTGTGCATCTTTATGGAAAAGCTGCCAATGTCTCTATTTTGAGTATACAAAATTGGCCATCAACAAAGCTCACAATAACTGCCTGCTGAGTCATGGCGGGCTCCCCACCGAACACTGCAGCTGATTTTAATATTGTTTCTGTGCTTCAGCTCTCGCAGACCCCAGGGATGCTTCGGCTATTTACAAAACGAGTTTTTAGTGAATGCATAATCAATGTTAATTTACCCAGTGGCTCTGCTATTAACTGCCCCCCCCTGAAGGACTAAATGAATGGCAGGATAAGAGGCTATTGATCAATACAGACTTATAAACAGAATTCTACACCTGGAGTTTGTACTAAAGGTTAAACACATTTTTTCTTAAGTTTGTTTCACTTAATGCAAAGTGTTATTTTTTAAATGCAATTTGTAGGTCAGAGGAAGCTTGAAATCAATGCAAAAGCAGTCAAAGCGGAATAAACTGCGAATGACTTTTCATTGCTTTGACAGAAAATGCATTCAATGACCGCGTCTTTTCTCTCTGAGACTCAATCAGCATCTAAACTGTGATTCAAGTCTGACCAAAGATTTCTGCCAGGTGAGGAAAGAAAAGCAGGTGAGATGAAATTCAGTGTTTTGTAGATGTATTGGACCAGTCATTGAGTCCCAGTCTTTTTTTTCTTTCTGCCTTACTTTTCCATTCCTCAAACCCAAAGAAAGACATCTTTCCTACTTAGTGAGGTTAAATTTGTGAGCACAATCTGCAGAAAATTTGCCAAAATGCAAAAGGCTTCTGTCCCAGTGGTAGCTACAGCAGAGAGGGACGTATGGTGTCATGGCAACCTGTGCTTGAAGGCAGAAAACAGGGTTGACTTGCACTGTTGCGTTGTTATCTTTCAATATTCCTAACATGTCTCTGGTGAATTAGAGAAGTTATTCAGTGTTAGAAAAATGACAAACAAATAAAGCTTACATAAGCATATTGCAGCATTTCTGCTTCATTTCTGTAACATAAACTACAAAGCCGCTGTACTGGAGTGTTTTGCTTGGATTAGTGCATTTTTGGGGACGTTAGATAAACTAACTGCGTGTTGCAGCAAAAATGTGACTGAATAGTTCTGGAAAATGTGAGGTCAGTATTATTCAACAGGTTAGTGACGAGAGAAAATCCTGCACGTAGTTGTTTTTGACGCGGCTTTCAGTCCGACGATGGGGTGTCATCATCGAGTCTTAAAGCGGAGTGAAAGACCGCGGTGTTGGAGGAGTGTCGGACTCGCGTGTAGCGCTGAGAGTTCAGGAGGCCCCCGACACACAAATCAACAATGTCCGAGTTCTTGAACCGACGGCACACAGCGAGTGACGGGAGTCTGCTGCCTGCTGACATCACAGGGAGGCCAGTTTTCTACATGCAACGGAGCGGATGTTTGAGCAAAGATACTCAAACGGTACAAGAGACGTGTTTCAGAGCCGCTAATAAACAAATTGCATCGAACTATTTTATGGAAATAACACATCTGCATTAGCGACAACCATTTCGGGTGGAACTAAGTCCACTTTACACTTTGACATTTATCCTCAAACAATTTTAAAATGTTTAATTTACACTTGGCCACATATAAACCTCAGTAAGACAGATTAAAGAGAACTTTATAGCCGTAAGTCTTCATTTGAAAAAGTAAAGCTTACGTCTTAAGGTCAAGATACATTTCCAACTTAATTTAACGCAATGGTAAAATGTTGAGCGCTATTCCACAGAAGGACTTCGTTAGTTCCAGATGATTGCTTTCACTCAAAATGCTTCTATTTTTTTTAACCACACAGCAGAACTTTAATAACTGCAGCCATTTTTTTTCTCACTGAATTAAGTGAAATTCAGTGTAAGATTTTTTTTTTTTTTTTTTTTTTAGGGAATCATCTGAAATATATTAAACCAAAAGTCAATTTTTTTCAGAGATTGCAGCAAAGAGAAAAAAAAAGCATGACTTCCAAAGTGCTGCAAGATAGCCGAGTAATGACACTTTTTGTTGTTGAGATTTATTGCACTGGAGTAATATTCTTCAGAAATGATTTGTTGTGAAATAAAAGCAGCTCGGCCGCGCACAAAATGAGGCGGGCGGTTGGACAAAGAAATGCCCATCAATATACACGTAGCTGCTGGCTTTTCATTTCATATGATATGCAAACCATGCAGCCTGCGAGGAAAATAAGCACATGAAAGAGAGACGGAGTGACGGGGCGAGACAGGGATTACTCATTGTCTCTCTCTCTCTCTCTCTTCGCAGCCTCTGCCGTCTCCCATGACGTGACCTTTTTTTTTGTTTTTTTATTTTAATGGATTTTCTCATCTTTTTGTGCGAGGTAACATGATATGTACTCATCTCAGTGTGACCGGCACCGCATGGGGCAGGAGACAGGATGAAGAGGTTGCCCGTGTGCTAACATAACATGATTTCACCTGCAATCCTTCCTGTTCATTTCGCGGCTTCCTGTTTTCATTCGTGGCACAGAGCCGGATAGCATCCTCAATCCAGCAGCTGCGTTGCCTCTCATGTTGAGGAGTTTTTCTTTGCAATCTTCTATTTTGATACACAATCTTGAAAGAAAATGAGGATTTATTCCTCATTTCACTCGATATTGCAAAAAAAAAAAAAAAATTGCGCTCACATAGACCATCTGTTCATCTGATAATTAGTTAATCAATTCACTGCAGTGCAAGGCATAAAATCCTGCAGATAGGGGTCAGGGGCTTCAGTTAATAAGTGTAATCTTATTGACTTTGGCTGGTGGCTTTTGCCAAACGAGCTGCTTTGAGAATTTCTAAAACTGTTGATCTCCTGAGATTCCCACACTGAACAGTCCTGATGAGTTAACTCAGGAAAAAAGAAGCGGAAACGTCTTGTCGAAGCTGGAGGTCAGAGGAGAGCGGCCTGACTGGTTGGAGCTGACAACAGTAGAAGACCACGTCGGGTCTCGTCAGAGTAGAAGAGAAATGTGAGGCTACAGTGGGCACAACAGTTAAAGGTGGAAAAATGTTGCAGTCAACAGCATGAATCATGGACCCAAACAGCAGTCAGGCTGCTGCTGGAGGTGGAACAGTGTGTGGAACACTTTGAGGTGTTTAACGTCAATCACTGAATGTGCGTTACACACTCCTGCCTTGTGTTTTTTCCGTGAAGCGTGGATGGCTCTGCTCACTTGTGGTTAAGTCTTTCTTTAGAATATAGAGGTTCAGGTCTGTCTTCAATATTTATTCACTCGGAGGTAAAAACTACGGGTCCCGTGTCCGTTTGCGTGGCCGTGTTGCTGACCTAAACGCATCCTTTTGTTCTTTTTATGCCTCCAGACTTCCATAGTTTTGGGTGAATATTGATTTTATTTGTTATTATTTGTTAGCCCTTAGTCTGTGGAGTAGAAGCCCACAACAGCATCTGTGACGCACGTTATTTTGACCGGCGCCTCAGTTGTGGAAGTGGATTGTTGTGGGGTTTTTTTAACAGTTAGATGGAAGCATGTCTTGAGGTGGCGTGAATGCCCCGAAGGTTAATTTGGTCAGTTTGTTTTTGATTTTGTTAGTTTTTTCTGATGATTCATGAGGTATAAATACATTAAGTAATGCTTAATTCATGCATGAATCATGTTTGCTGACTGTATTTATGTCTTGACTGATTTTCTTCTGAAAAAAAGACCCAAGACAAACATGCAGTTTTGGTTGGAATAAAACATTCTCTACTGTAGAACACTTGGGAAAACAGCTGATCATTTGCATGACAACACTGGTTTCACTAATGTGTTAAACCCCACACATGTAGTCCTCAGTGCAGGTCAACAAAAGCTCAGCATTATTATTATTATTATTATACAAATACTAATTCAGCCTGTCTGAGGCGCGGACAGGCTGAGACTCTCCCTGCACTCTCAGGCTAATGTTACATTAGAGAGATGTCCGCAGGCTCCCTGGTTGTATCTGAGCCCCCTAAAAGCTTCGATTGGACTCAATTATGGCTTCATCAGAATGAGTGAATCGGAGTGTATTTCCCTTATCTCCCCGTGCCCCGAGCTTCTTTTCCTCCCCCACCTTAAGAAACAGACATTAGCGTCTCCAAATGCAGCTCTCAAAGAGATTAGATGTGTACAGGCCTGCTGCAGTATGGACAGAGATGAAGGATTAATACCAGCCACAGGCCACATGAGGAAATAAGAAAAGATAGTGGTCGATTCTAACATCCTACTAATGTAATGGTTTGATGATGTTTGACTGTTTTAAACTCACAGAGAACCAAACACTTTATTAGGAACACAACAGTACTAACGGCTCATAATATTCTCTTTATTATTGCTCCCCTGGATTCCACAATGTGTTGGAAACAGTCCTCTAAGATTGTTAAACTTTCTGACATGATTGAGTCACATGATTTCTGCAGATTTGCCTCCCAAGCAGACAACAACGGACCGTTCACCCTTCGGTGAAGTGTTACCAATTCTCGTCATTATGCACATTGTTATTTATGGCAGAGATAATCTACAAACAAAAATAGATGCACTAACCTGAGGAGTTAACTTAATCTGTTTTGGGTAAATAATTTTACAGGGCAACTCGGCTTGAAAGGGTAAAAAAATAAAAACACACGTCGGGCACTTAAAAACAAAGAAATCCAGGTCAGGGCTAACGAGCTGGTTTACAACTGGAAAACTGGAGGTCAATCCAAACACACACAAACAGTTCGAAAAGAGCCAGGCAGACGTGTAAGAAGAAACCAAAGTCAAAAAAATAGGCATGCAGGCTGATAAACAAGCAGTTAGGAAGCGTCTGGCACGAGGCAACAAAGACAAACTGACAGCTGGATGATGAAACACATCATCACATATACATCATGTTTGTTTTATATTACACTCTCTTTATCACCGCTATGAAGCAAAGCCTAAAGAAAGTAGCATACAGGCTGTAAATATTCAGAATTTTTTCAAACATATAGTAGTATTCATCGCCATGGGAACCTCCTTATGAAATCTGATTTTCTAGTCGAGGCAAATGGGGAAAATCCCTTTTTCACAAATGTGTGTCATTCCCCTCGTGATGAAATTGGATGTTTGCCTCGGCTCGCTTAAATTAACTCCTTTTTTGTTGTTGTTTTGTTTCTGTGAGTGCAGAAAAGAAGCTTTTCAATATGTGGTCTTAATGAAAGATGGTATCTGTAACGGCAGCGAGGATTTTACACAATTGAAGCCGGATGCGCGCGCACAAAATCCCACTGTTTACAGTTTTTCTGCATCTTTTTTTTGTTTTTTGATTTTTTTTGCAGAAGGAAGATCTGCTTTTTATGCGGGGAGGAAGGAAGCAGTGAAATGAGCTGAATTTCCATCTTTTTACGACGTCTATCTCATTTATTACTCTGCTATTCTCACACAGATCCCTGAATTACACAAGTAGAGTCTGCAGGACCGCGATTCAACATTTACAGGCTGCAGAAGGGATTACATTTATTTGATCTTTGGAAAAATATCCAATTCATTAGTCACAAGTTTACAAGGATGAACTCAAAGAGCTTCCAGGTGACTCAGAATAACCGGGTTTCATTACAGGCTAAACATCAGAGATGCACCTCATTATATGTGTGTGCATACAGTATCTACCTGTATCAGAAACTTCATCGGGGTAAAAAATTTACTTTCAAAACACAAAACTCAACAAGAAATACAGACAGATTACATGGTTTAGTACATGGCTTATTAATTGTTGTGTTTAAAAAAGTTAGAAGCATTAGTAAGAAATTTAAAGGTGTCCCCTCTTAACGCATACAAAGAGCTCTATAATTTTCTCTGCAGCGAAATAGTAGATTACTGAATGTAACTTTAGTTCCCTGAATACGATCAGTTTGCGTCTAATTATTTTATTGCTGCATTAATTTAACAGCACGTAAAACAAATCAAATCATTTAGAAATTATAGTAACCAATGGACCAGCCTAGCACTAATATGCAATATCATATAATCAATGTATAAACAATCAGTATTATGATGACTGGTTATTTAGAGTCGATTTTATTAGTAGGAAGGTGAAGCAAAATATATATATAATTCATAAAAATTCAATGAGTTAGCTAATTAAATTACTCATCCGCAGCACAGGCAGTCTTAAAAGCTCCAGCATTCGTAGCCTTTTTTCTTTTTTTTTGTGGGTTTTAATGTTTTTATGTTTTTATCTCGACCGGTCCGTGTCGCTTCCTTTCAGCACTAATGGCATACATTAGCCGATTTGACAAAAGCAAGCCTTTCACTTCTTTCATTTTACATTGAAACGCTCTCCACCGGATGACCAGCCAGCGTTTGGTGCAGCTCGTGTTTTATCTACCTTTTTTATCTGTTAAAAAAAATAAGAAGATAACACTTCAACCAGCACCTCGGTGTAAATAACTGAAAAAAAGAAAAAGAAAAGGAGCGCAGCTCCCAAAGCCGGTGTGATGAACTGTGCTCTGCAGATACTGTATTAGTCCTGCTCTACTGCGGAGGGGAAAAAGTCTCACGTCTGTCATTTGAAAAGGAAATTTCAACATCTTCCGGTGTGACAATAAATGCTTTACCCCACATTCATCTCATCTGTGTATCCTCTGGTAACGACAGCGACCTCGGTGAGGGAGCTTTGCCCTCATTAGCAGCCTGCACAGTGTGTGTGTGTGTGTGTGTGTGTGTGTGTGTGTGTGTGTGTGTGTGTGTGTGTGTGTGTGTGTGTGTGTGTGTGTGTGTGTGTGTGTGTGTGTGTGTGTGTATGTTTGTCGGTCGTCTCACCGGGGAACAACAAGCAGAGGGAGAAGGTGTCCCTGCACTCTTTCTCCGTCCTCAAACCTCGTCCTGAAGCCCGAGCGGGGGACACAACAAATGTCAAGCGACACGAGGTGCCAGACAGGCCTCCGCCGTCTCCGTGTGTTCTGGGGACTCGTCTCTGCTCATTAGGAGCTATAACAAGATTTCACCCTTCTGCCCAAATCAAATAAAGGCTGTGTGATGATAGCCTCGGTGACCTTCAGGCTCCTAATGAATCTGACAAGCCAGACTTCCTGCCTCCTCTTCGTTCTCTCTTTCTGCTGTGTGTGTGTGTGTGTGTGTGTGTGTGTGTGTGTGTGTGTGTGTGTGTGTGTGTGTGTGTGTGACGTGTGTGTGCGTGTGTGTGACATTATGTGTCCGATCTCTGTGGACATCGTCCAAGTGAGTCCTGCAATTTACTGTGTGAGGAATACCGAAGGTACAGATGAAAACGTGAATGGCGCGTTAAAGCGGACAAATTCAGGGGTGTGACGTAAAGGGTGACAGTTATTAACTTTTTTTTTTTTTTTTTTTTCACTTTTTTCATGTAACGTCCACTTTAATAGGGAATTTACAACAGCCTGAAAATTGTTTTCTAAGCCAATATTAAACGCTGTATTTGTTTTTCCGTATTCATCAATGCAGCATCTAAAGATATATCTTGATTCGACATGCGCACTTCTTAAAACCTTTGCTGCTTTAGTCGTTGTTGGTGATGTCAGCCTCGTGAAGATGAGGTGCTCGTTTGCTGTTGTTTTTGTACGTTTTAAATGTCAAATCATCACTTTTTTTTGTGCTCTGGAAATATTATTAGTGAACATCTAGCAGTGATCTTTAACAGTATAAAGTAAGATGGACGTACTTTCACATGAAGTCGAATCTGTAGTCCAACTGTAATTCTTAAATTTAGTCGAGCCATTTAATTTTATTGAATGACAAACACCGTATTTATCTACTTTGAAGCTGTAGCCGGCCCTTTAAAAGCTTTGGATTTTTGTTGACCTCAAAACCATGACATAACTTATGTGCATCTGTGATTTTGATAGATAAACGGGTTTGTGTTATCTAAACGAGACGGTTAAATGTTTTGTAAATGGAAAAGTATTCTTTTCTCTCTCTTTTTTGTTTTGTTTTAAATCATACCTCCGCTCGCGTTTGTGGCCTGGTATAATTTGGTTAAAATGATGTTCCCATTTACTGTGTGGACATTTCTACCTCTGGAACATTTCCATTTGGTCTGCCTGGATTTCATTTTTGCTCAGTGAGACGAGTCTGACAAATGTGACAGAGAAGAAGGCAGAGCCAGAGTGTACGAGATTACCACGAGGTGATGCTGCGAGTGCCGCGCTCTTCATCAGATGTCTGCACTCTGAAATGTCAAGCTTGCAGGTGTTAATGTATTCAAACACCTTTGGAACTTAATGCAACCGTCCACCGCTGTATAAATGTCATTATGTTCTCCATATTTTGGATCCTTAACGAGGACCATGTTGGTCTTTTTAAAGTCATTGTTGCTGCCTTCATCATTTAACTGCTGCTCTAATGAAGAACTTGCAGGTAATTGTGTTGACATGCTTGTCTCTTAATCAAAAGGTACAACCTGGTATCACAGCAAAAGCGTGAAATAGACACGCCTGTCCACAACAGCAAAATGTGAGATGGCCACGCATTAAAGTTACACATTTTCCTGTAGTGGACAAAAATGAAGCCTGATGCATGCTTAGAGCCATGTGTTTTACAGGAAAATGTAACTTTTTGCAAAAAGGCATGGTTGGGGTTAAGAAAAAAAACAACAACTCTGTTGCTGGACCTTGGTCACATAATCCTCCCGTCACTTGACATTTACGTGGCTGCAAGTTTCACGTCTCCGTAGTCCAAAGCGTGGCTATGTCGCGTTTTTACTGTATTGGACGGGCGTGTCTATTTCACGCTTTTGTCGTGATACTGGGCTGTAATGTTGGATAGACTGTGTCCACATGGAGCAGCTGGAATCTGGTTTAAACACAATAAACAATTTAACATTTTAGATTCTCCGTCATGACCTTTGGGTGCCGTTTTCTCCATCTTGGTGTATTAAATTGGCAAATTCAACACTAACGACTTCCTCTCACACACTTCTTGCCCACACAAGTTCTCTGAAAGACCGCAGGAGCTCGCTGTCATTAAATATTCATAATTTCTATTAATGCACAATGAGGGTATAGTGTGCAAACAAAGGCAAAACGCCACTGTGTTCAGGTTGATCATTTTGAAACTGGCTTGGGGACAAAGACATGTTAATGCATCATAGTTATTTGTTATCTGCAGCTCTCTCTCGCAGCCTGTTGTGTCGACCAAAATCCTTTTTCATGACTGATGCAGTCACGACAAGCTGCATACTGTGTTGATACCAAGCTTTTTTTCACAAGCTTTTAAATCTGGAAGGCTTTACATATTTAGTGTGTTTTATCTGTGCTATATTTACAATTGTATTCCTCTAAAAGCACTTTTTTTCCCCACTAAAACTTTGCTATAATGTTTGCTCATTTGGTCACTTTCTTCTTGAATGGTGGACTATTTCCATCTTCTTCTGGGAATCAGCCAAAATGAGTCAGCTCTGGTCAAACATTTTATTTTTACTATGAGTGGCCCCATATCCTACTGAGAGTGGCTGCAGCACAGCGGCTCTTCGGTTTCACGCTGGCATGCATGAGGTTTCCAACAATCAGGAAGTTAAAATAGCCGAACCTGAAACCTGCTCTGATCCCAGGTCTGATTGGCTGTTAGCATTTTTATTCGTCTGGTAACTCACTCGTACACTGATTACATTCTCCGTTGGTTGTGCTGGTAATTCATCAGAAATAAATGATTAGAAGTGCAACAAATGAACACAGTCTCTAAGTTTCTACTAAATTAGGTTTTTGGAAGTTATTCAGGAACTAAAGACCTAGAAAATATAGGAGCAAAGGGAGTTATTCTGACTCTTAAAATGTGTGTTTAACAAAAAACATCTCACTTTAGTGAGTAGATGTGAACAGCATCTTTCAGTGCATTTGAAATGAATGTGGCCTGCAGGTGTGAAGTAAAAATGTGTACTAAGAGGTACAATGAACCATCGAATGTCAATTGTAGTGAATATTTTCCTGTCAGGGCAAATGTTGGGAACTCCACCACTGAGAAAGTCAATTGCCAGATTAAATTTAGCTGCTCCAATTAAGAAAGTACATCAGTAAATCACTGAAAGTTTTTTTTTTTTTTAAATTCTAGAATAAATGAAGTATTTGCAGAACTTTTGTCAAAACTTGGTAAAACTGTCATTTCATTTCAATTAATTAAGTGTGTGAATCCAGCTTCCTGCGTCATCCTGTTTGTTTTGTTCAGTTTGCTTCTTTGTGTCTAAATTTAACTCCGTCGCTGAAGTGTTTCCCTCCAGAAGATGAGCCGTCAAATCCAACGTGTCACGACGACGAAGTCTTCCTGAACTTGGAGTGAATCTCCTGGTGGGGGGAAATCTTGAACAGCATCTAAGATACGACGGGGAGCTGACTGAGCACTGCAGCTCCTTAACAGCTCGGGATATTTCATCAAAGATTATCTTTGTTCTTTTACATTTTTACAGTGAAAGCTAAAGCAGGCTTATAATCACCCGCCCAAAATATGTGCAGCTTTAATGAATTTACCCAGAAATCAACTTTTTTTTTTCGTGCTGAGAGATATTAATATAATCATGCTCTAATCTTGTGCTCTTGTTGTAGAGTTTGTGAAATGGAGCATCATTTAACAAATCATTGTAGAAGAAGTGAGAGAAAAACTTTACCATGAGAAAAGAAGTTGGATGAGAACTCGTAGGTGGTTTAAAAAAAAAGAAGAAGAGCCCAGTGGGAAACACGTTTCTCTGTGATCACGGGAGCATGCAGAGTTTCTGTGGAGTCCCCTTTTTGAACCTCTTAAAAAAAAAATGTCAGTGGAAATCTATCCTTTCAAACTGGTGTTCATCAGCCAAAATTGTCTAAAGTTTGCAGAGTTCAAAGACTCCAAAAAGTACAGGACACGTTCAGCCGAAATTGGGAGGGACGTTAAAATAATGCGGTTGGGTTTGGATATTTCACACTCTCGAAAGGGAAATTTATTATTCTGTCAGACAGTGCAATAAGAGGATTTTTTCCATTCAAAGGAATGAAGGGAAATGAGATACTAAGCGGGTGAAAATAGACAAAGTCACCTTCTTAAATACTCCTGCCTGCCACGCCCACCTCACCTGCTGCCTGTTCCCCCAATCAGCAGCACCTGCAGCCACTCTGCAATCAGCCCTCAGTGTCTCTACACCCAGTCTGTCACTTCATACGCTGCATTCATGCGGGGTCGTATTTCCGTGTACACGAGGGTAGTCCGTACGAACGGCGCCCTCTCGTGGTATTCACGACGTCGGAGCTCGAAATTTTCTATAAGCCTCGAGTTCATGATGTTTGTTTGCTGACGTCTACGGAAACATCCGAGGTCATGGAAGTTGATTTTTTTTTTTTTTTTTTGTAGGACAATATTAGGAAACACTACTGTCCAAAGAGACAATTTAAAAACTACAGAAAGAACCGCAAAATATATATTTTATAAGTTTGAGGGTGAATTTTCATCTTTGTTCAGTAAAAAAAATCCCTCGACTTTTGAAATAGGTTCTCATTGTATATTTAGTTGCACCAACACACACGTTCAGACAAGTTCTGTAATTTTTCTCCCACGATAACTTGAGTTGCTTCATTTCTCTATTGCTATTAAAATGATTCAACAATTATTGACCACTTAAAGCAAAAACATGAATAAATCAGGATTAAAGCTTTTGATAACATTTTCTTTAACATTATTTCTCTCTTATTTATAGATGATCTACAAATGTCTGTCAATCAAAGACCTGCATGGCTGCAAAAGAAATTCCACTTTGAAATTGAAAAGATTTGAGTTTGGAATCATAAAAAAAGCTGCATCACTTATTTGTTTTTATTTTTCTGATGCTGCTTCACTGACCGTCACATAAAGGACATATTGGGACTGAAGATGTTTTTTTGAGCACTTCATTAACTTCTGCTCTCCATCCACTCACCGAAATGTGTTGTTTTACCAGAGTTTGAAAAGTGAGAAATCTGTTTATTAGCGACTCACTAAGGAAAAATGGTGCTTCGATTTCAATGACCGCTGTTGAAAATGCAGCAGGCTGATGAAAACACGGCACGTTCGACGTAAATCTTTTTCTCCCCCCCACACAGAATTTGTTTCCAAGAACTTTGCATGTCGGTTGTCGTAAATGCATTTTAATCACCGGTGATTTGCATCCTGTGACGCGTATGAGGTGACACTTTTTCCTCTGTGTCACGATGCGTCGCCTCATCCGTCGTCCATTCACGTGTGAATTGCAGACACACTGCCATGACAATAGAACCCCAACTCATTTCAGCAGCTCATTTCCTGCCACAGAAAAGTTATTACCCGTGTTTCATTTCCTCATCATTAAGAACTGTGGGGGTATAGAAAAAAAGAAAAATTGATGATAATGGAAATAAATTGACAGAGATCATCCGATACGTATCTGTCTCGGGGACTGTAACGACCCCGGTGACATCGACGACGATTCGAGCGTGAAGACATTTGATTGAACGGTCTCTTGTTTGACCCAGAAATCATAAAAGGTAGACATCGGGGAGGGGAAAAAAAAAACGTACTTGTGGATAATGATGATGTGTGGTATAACAGAAGAAGGTGCTTTCTGTGTCACTGTACTTGCTCGCTCAAGATAACAAGTCCAAATGAGTTGAGAACAGGTTCAGATCAGGATAAATCTGCTCACGAAGTACAAAAGTATGCAGAGAATGAGAAAAGTAGCCAGCAAGAATTGCTAATCATTTTCTGAGGGATGCTCTGATTGTGACTGAAACATGAGTGGCAGTGGAAACCAGCCTTCTGGGGGTGTTTTCAATCATGTGCTCATCACTGTGGTGTGTCGGTGTGTGGCATCTCTATAGGAATAAACGCTGAGGATTTCCTGCCTGACATCTGAACGGAGAGGAGACAGACTTGCTGGTTAATCGTTAGCCCTCTGTGGCAGATGTTGTAGCTGTTTAAAATCTTTTTGTTTCAGCTTACATCTTCACTCTCTTCAGAGAGGAGAAAAAAAAAGGTCTTCTAGAGTTGGTACTAGGAGTTTGGTGTGCTCATGTAGCGCCAGAAACAGCTTCACCTGTCTTCAGCCCGAGCAGAGGCCTAATCAGCCAGAAGAATTGAAAACACCTGCGTGGCATTCAGGGTCTTGAAGCACAACTATCCAAAATCTGTGTTTTTGTTGCATATAAACATTAGATGTGTTTTCGGTTCAGACACATTTCAACTACTAAAAACTTCACCAAATGAATATGGAGTTGAAAGTTGAATAATGCTGCGTTCAAATGGATCTCGTGAGCTCGTGGTTACAGCATGGGGAATGGTTCACGTTGTAAAAACACCGTTGCTAGGCAACAGCAACATGGACGGCGTCTAGAAGCCACAGAGGTTAACAATTTAGCAAGCTAACAGGGGAGGTAACGTAATAATAACATATTAGCCAAGCATCCAATGAAAACTGAACTTCCATGACCGCTGCCATTTCTGTAAACGTCAGCAAACAACGTCACAACTCGTGAATTCGAGGCTTATGGAAGATTTTGAGTTCCGACGCCGTGAAAACCACAAGATGCCGCCGTTCATACTGACTCTTCTCATGTACTTGGTAAATATGACCCCATTTGAACGCAGCAAATATCTTCTGTGAAAAAGGTGTGTCCGGGAGGAGAAAGGCATGAGTGAACCTGCCTCCGTCTCATCGTTGAACTGCTGTCAACTTCCAGTTGGAAATCACTCAGTATTACTGCCTCCAACAATAAAATCCCTTTTGTCTGGATTGATTGCTCTGTTCTGCCTTAATTGTGGACTTTAAAGATCTCATGTTGTAGTTTCCGCCCTGCTGCCACCGTCGTTCTGAAAATGACACGGCAGCAAACAAATCATTTGATCCCGGTGAAATGACTGGGTTATGTGTCAACTCACTACAAAAGAGCTGTGGGCCCATTTGTCTCTCTCTCTCTCTCTCTCTCTCTCTGTGCCTTTCCCCTCCAGCTGTAGTGTGCTGTCAGACTCAAAAGGTGATGGAGTACAACTGCTTTATTTCTAGAGTCAATTCCAACTCAGTTTCCAGTTGCAGGAGTTGCTGCAATTAACTTATTGACTCCTGTGTACGCAGCACCCAAAGCTTATACGCTGCAGCAGACCCCTTGGGTGACGGTAACCCTTAAAACTAATTTACTAACTAACTTAAATAAGAAGAAATCGGAATAATGTTCGAGCGACATTACCATTAAGTCGATTCTCTCCCACTATGAGCCGCAGGTATTTGGGACAACATTTATTTTTTTGATTTACCAGGCTTAAACCTTCGTCTACTTTATCCTGCACAATAAATATCTCCACACTCCCACTTACTTTTGCTTCTGCTAACAGCACTGATATCATCGTCCTGGATTATTCCGCCGAGGACCGGATTGATTTCTGAAAACGAGGACGTCTGTATATCAGCCAGCCCTTCGGGTGACATCAGACGGCCCAGCTGGGCGATTTGCTTTATTTACTATAAAAAAGAAAAGGTGCATAACTCCATTATGGCGTGCAACGGTGAGCAATTTAATAATGCAAGCTCAGCACTGTGAATGTATAATAATAAAATGTTGATTCCTGCAGGTCTATTAACAATAAAATAAAAAAAACCCGGCACTGAAGGGATGACACAGCAGGGAGTCTGCAGCTTGAATATTGGTTAAGTTGGCAGGTTCAAAAACTTACAGCTCTACAAAATTGATTCTGTATTGAATATTGATTGAATATCTGTATTTCTCTGCTGAGGTGTGTTCTGTTAGGTCTGTGCATATTGTACATGTGTGTATGTGTCTAGTTGTAAATATCACATCGTGGGAGAATATTCTGTTTGACGGTTGTATTGTGGACAAACCTTGAGGGGGAAAAAATCATTTAGATTTCTGTCAAAACACTCTTCCTTGATGCTGCATTGACTTTTTTTATACACCGACACACATATTTGTCTACTTCTACATCTTTGCCCCGAACTCTAACCCCTTATAACTCTAAAGCTAAAAATGAATGAGGACTAGATTAAAGGTTTTCACCAGTGTAAAACTTGAATTGACCATCGTCCATCCGCTCGGTGCAACTCTGAGGTTTCTCTCCCGTCTAATCTGACATTTATTTTGAAATATGACTGCGTGTTTGGGAGAACATTCGTTAAAGAGAAACATGCAACCAACCAAACGAACACAGTAACCAGCATTTGTCCCGATACTCCAACATGCAGGTCGCACGTCTCATCCTCTGGGGAAATTTGTGTGCTGATCACAGATCTGCAGCCACATGGGGGAATAAATGCAATACATCAGTGGTGTCTCTCTGGTTTCCCCGTGTTGATCTACAGGCCACCTTCCTGCTTAAACACACAGATCAGCTCTGACAGGCCAGCGGGCATCGTCTGATGTCGACGAGGCAGAGCAGCAATACTGTAACGTGTGTGTGTGTGTGTGTGTGTGTGTGTGTGTGTGTGTGTGTGTGTGTGTGTGTGTGTGTGTGTGTGTGTGTGTGTGTGTGTGTGTGTTAAGAGAAGATGCATTGAGAGAGCGTAATATAGTACCAAAGAGTGGGCCAGAGTTGCATTAACAAGATGTCAGGGGAGTATGTGTGCAAGAGAGGCAGTGTAGGATGGTGTGTGTGCTAACACTGTGCTTTTCTCTCAGTTACACCATCATTTGGCTTCATACGCTAACTTCAAGGTGACCAAAAAGCACCAGAGCGTTTGTTCAGTCTTAAATCTGCCTGGTCACCTTCACCGCCGGGTCGCCACGTGACTATTTACAGACCTGTAACTGAACGATGCGATTGATCAGGAGAGTTAATGAAAATCAAACAAATTCTCATCGGCAGTGCAGTACTGCCATGACAGGAATGGGTTTTTAAAAAAAATCACTTGATGTGAATTACCATTGATCTTCTACCCTGATCAATAGTCATCTTGGAGGGAGATGGAGGGGACGGACGAAGGCGTGTGTGTGGACTCGAATGACCTGCAATTTGGCCCAAAGGCATCCTGGGAGGAAACCTGTGGCAGCAGCAACCCTGCAGTTCGATATTGGAAGCCAACAGTAATGAGCTGTGAACTGAATTGACACTTCCATTTTGCACCGTTTTCCTAATCATTTTAGACATTTTAGCGATAAAGTTTGACACTTTTTTTGAAGATTTCTGTCTCATCTAAAATGTCCATTGTGATAAATTTGACGTATTTGCTCCAATTGCATGTAATATAAAGTGCAATATGAGCGCCGGTCAGTGATAGGAAATGCAAGGGTTGGTGCTAATATGGAAATTCTTGCATTTTTCTAAAATATAACAAATTCTGGTCAGAGAAAAAAGAAACACATAAGAAGTGTCTCGCTGTGTGTGAAAGCTGGACTCGGCGAATTTGTCCAAAATGAAAAGGAGAGGTCACTTTGAAGTTGAAGGACTTCCAGAAATCCTGTAAGGTGACATGAGCGGGACAGGCTGAATCGACTCCCGCTAATCCTGCCTGCCGCTCTTTGATGCTTTATGTTGAAAGAAGCTGAAGGGATGAGGGAAGACTCAGCATTGGTGAGTCCAAGTTTTCTTTGACATTTTATACTTTGCTCTTTCACGTAACCCCTTTAAAATTAATTTCTGACTTCCATTTAACTGGTGAATTCTTCTTTATGGGCAACAGCAGTGACCAAACAACAAGCCGAGGTTAACCTGCCATCTTTTCTTTGCTGTAGTCCTACTTTTATCAGAATATAATCACTGTATTTCCAGATAAAAGTCCTGCTTTGTGTTGCTTTAACTTGAGTAAAAGCCTTACACAGAATAATTCCATGCAGGTGTCATCGTCAGCTTTTATAATGACATTTTATAAATTTCTTTGTACTCAGAGTCGAGCTTCACGTATGTGCAGTTCCACACATATCACAGAGTGGAAAATCGATTGAATTTATGTGACTTTATCACCATTTGAGCCGCAGTATTTGGGATAAATACCTTGGTGGGGAAACTGAGGAAGCCTAATTACCTGAGTTTGGCGTCGTGTTCAACCTTTATATCACAGAGAATTCCTTCAAATGACGAGAGCACGCGAGATAAAATGAAAGCGGGGATTACACTTCTCTACATGCAGCCTATTTCCAGGAAACGTGTCAAGTCCCTGAAATACAACCGAACAGCGGAGCGCTTCGAGTTTGGCACGATTTGCACACACAAATCACACAAACCAAAGGACAGCCGTGAATGCTGAATGGGATGCTAAATGAGGTACAGCTGAAAGGGTGATAAAGATGTGAACATGTAGTGTCACGGCTTTGCATACATTTGCCGAGCATGTCGTGTATCGGGATAAAAGTTCATTGCTGTATTATGTTTGGTGTCTGTAAAAGAAAGATCGCCCTGCCAGGTTAGACTTGTTGGGATCCTGATCGGAAACCATGTTATGAACAGGGAACAAAAAGGGCTCGTGTGGTATTAGAGACTGAAACAAGCTCAATAAAAATGGTATTAAGTCTGCCAGAGTTTAGGCTCACATGATAGACGGGCGAGAGATGCCAGCGGGATTCCTTTGTGGCATAATAATAAGTATTTACTTCATGTATAAACGTATTACATTTGTCATGTCATATCGAATATATCCATTCTCTCGTTTTGCTGTAACGGAGCTGCCATAAAAATGATGCACTGAGTTGAGGGAAACAAGTAGATACAGAATATTTATTTACAGCATGTGACAATGTCATATGTATGTATGTACATGTAACCCGGTATCACTGCAAAGCGTGAAATAGACCCGCACCGCCAACTATAGCAAAATGTGAAATAGCTACGCTTGCCGCTGTCTAGGCGTGAAAGTTACACGCTCATGGTTGGGGTTAGGAAACAAAAAGAAAAACGTTGTCACCTCATGGATTCGAACTTCATCATCCCGTATAGCAGTCTTTGAGTAATGCCACCCATCCTTCATCCTACTCCCACACAATTTTTTTTTATCTTGTACTCTTTTGTACTTCAAACCTCTGTTGCGGGACCTTGGTCACATGATTATAGAGCCAGTGGAGGTCCAGGAAGCCTCTTTGAATCTTTTAAATCATCACAAATAATTGAAGGTAAGTTTCTCTGGCACTGAGTTGACCTTGAAGTACTTTCATAGAAGGCATCCACAATTAGAACCAAATAAAGAAAAGAAAAATTTGCATTTCAAATCAATTTAGAAAAGAAGAAAAATTAAGTATGTATGGGACCTTGGTGTCATCAGTGATTCTGGCATTCAGACTGTGAACAAAATGCTCCACAAATTAGTGGAGGCTCATTATTTTTCAGTCGAGCTGGGTGACAAGAAACACTGAATATGACTCAAAAGAAGTGTTAACAGTTAAACGAAGGAGCTGCATTAACCCAGCCTAGTGTTCACAGATCCAAATTCACAGTGTGAGCATAAGGTTGTGGCCAATTTCTACTGGAGATTGTTTCTAGTTTCTGCATCCTAATGGCCATCGGGTTAATTTGAAGCTATTGGAGCAGCCTTTAATCAGTTGGCATACACCACCACATGTAGGGTGTGCGCAAGAACTCTATCATTGTTGGACTTGCAGTTAGAAACAAACACTAAACTTCAATATCTTTCCACTTAGCCGCCTCCACTGGCCACCGATTGATCCTCCCTTCAGACTGGCGGGGCAAACCTTCATTCGAATCCAGACTATAATCACAGCAAAGACTTCCATTCAACACCTAGTGGGTCAGATCCATCGTAACAACGCATATGACAGTTTCTGCTCAGACGAGGCAGGTACATCAAGATATGATCAAGTTCTGTGTGTTCTCCTTAAATTCTGCCTCGATATGTTAGACGTAGGATGATAAAAGTACCAGGATGTCCGACCGCATCCGTTGGTATTGTGCAGTCTGCAGGCTGAGCGTGCTTCTCTGACTGCTCAGACCCACGATCTTCTATGCGGCAGAAAATACGTCACATCCGCTGAGCTGCCGAGATAGTTGGTGGCGCCGATGCGCCGACATGTTCCAAATCACATCCTTTTTTCTTTCGTTTACTTCAAATGTCGCGCGACGCATCGCAACGAATATGACCAAGGGGGTCAAAGTTCAAGATGCACTTTTACGATAAAGTAGTATGTCCCAATCATATACATACTACATGCAACAGTACATACTTTGCAAAGGTTACTTGCAGTACGTACTTAAAGTTAAAATAAATAGTCGTATTTATGTAGGAAATGTTTCATTTCTGCCTTACAGCTCTTTGGATTCATGAATTGCTCTTCTGATGTGATCCATAATTAGAGGTGCCTCTTTTTCCATCTTGCCCCGTGTCCCCCTTCCAGAGTCTGTGCACACCACTGACGTGCCCTGATGTCTACCTTACAATGTGACAACGGGATGCCTCCTAAATGCAATTAAGAACACCTCGATCACCGTAAAACTACCGGAGCACCACCGACTCAGAGAAATTCCCTGTTGCATCACTGAAACCAAAAACTGCGCTGGAACATTGTGTGATTTTCTTTTTTTTTCACCACCTGGATCCAAACCGAAGAATGTGTCACATCAAAACCAGACAAACCAAGAGACGTCACACTACAACATGTTAACCCCCCCGGTAGCTTATATTCTGCTACTACCGTGTTAAGTGCGAGCCGAGTCCCCTCTTCGCTTTGCCGTGGTGGTGGTGGTGGTGGTGGTGGTGGGGGGCTGTAGGACGGAGCAGCCAGCCAGCCAGCGTCAGGGCTGAATAATTGATCTCTCTCTATCGGTCAGGGGGACGTTAGAGTGGGACGCTTCTCTCTCTCTCTCCCCCCACCCCCCCAACCTCTCTCTCTCCATCACTCCTCCATGTGATTCAGTCGCTCCCTTCCCCATCGCGGTGTTAACGGCAGCTGCTTCACCCTCCGCAAACCACCGCCCCCTCTACTCCTCCTTCCCCTCTTTTCTCTCTCTGCGTGTGTGAGTGAGTGAGAGTGTGTGCAAAGGGAGACGAAGCAAAGAAGGAAGCACCAAGGACGTCCTGTGTTTGGTTTTTTCTTCCTCCAAAGCCCCGGGAACCGGAGATGCAAGGGACGAGCAGTTAGATTGATCCCCGAGCTGCTGTTGCCTGCTGCAGGATAACTTCGTTCCGGAAGGGTGCTGCATCTGAAAGCTGTGCTCTCTCTTGATCCTTGCTCGGTGTGTTGAGTGTGTGAGGAAGGATTTCAGCCCGGTCGCCGGACGTGAAGGTAAATCGATGCGTAATGAGGCTGCTTCAATACAATTCAACGGGTTTTGGAGAAGGGGTGGGGGGGTGAGGGGGGGTAGAGGGGGAGCTATCCACTCGCGGTGGTGCTGAAACCAACCAGTCTCTGAGTGTACAAGGAAGTGCATGTGTGGCTCTTGCTTATTACGGCATCCCTGTCCCCTTGGCACGCAATATGCACAACAGAGGTCGATGTTGTAGCGCACATCGACTGCACATGCATCCGTTAAACTCGCGTGCAATCAGTCGGCATTTGTTGCCTAATTAATTGGCTTGTGCGAGCAGCTTTCTCTGATGCCGGAGTGGGATGGCTGTGTCCAATGTCCCTCCAATAGAGAATGGAAAGTTTTACCACATGATCAGGATTTTTTTTTTTTTTTTTTTTAACACAGGAGTGGTTTAATCCGGGGGGGGGGGGGGGGGCTCCACATGCATGACAACAGAGCCGTCCGGCCGGGCTGAGGACTTGCACCGTGTGTCACTTTCTCACAACTCGCCAACGGAGAGGTTCTAACGGACCGTCGTGACACTAAACACTCAGCTGCCCGGAAATATTTTGGTTTTAAAAAGCGCCTCGTTCGCAGGGAAATAGCACGCGGCAGCTGCTGATTCAGTCAGTGTGTGGTTTTTTGTTGTTGTTGTTGTTGTTGTTGAGAGAGAGAGAGAGAGAGAGAGAGAGAGAGAGAGAGGTTTGGCGCTTTTCTTTGTTCAGTTTGTGTTTGAACCATTGACCTTGGTGTCCTTCAGTTGGCGCATCGAAGAAAACGTGCTCCACGCACCAAATCCTCTACGTGTGAATGTTTGCAAGCTTGATTAGGAGCTAAATGTAATTTCAGAAATGTTTGTTTCATATTTGTCATGAACAAATTAAATAGGGGGGCGTGTCTGTTGTGGTGAAAACATAAGTGGTCTTAATGTTTTTTTTTTTGTTGTTGTCGTTTTTTCTTTCCAGATCTGGCAACAAAGGACTTCTACTTTTCCGGCTACTACTGAATGTAACATCGCTCAGATCAGGAAGGCAGGGAATTAAAAGCCATCACCATGAATTTCGTTATGAAACAAGCGTTGGGAGGTAAGTTCGACCTTTTTTTTTTTTTTTTTTAACTGTGTTTGTGAGTCTGCTGCTGTTTTGTGTATTACGACTTATGATTTTCAGTACCTGCCCCCTTTTTTATTTTTAATCTTTCTGCACAAACACACACGTTGTTATTGTCTTCAATCTTAGACAGTTACACTTGAGGAACTCCATTCTTTTGTCTTTCCTTTCTATTGTGCGCTTTTTTTTTTTTTTTTTTTTTCCTCCCTCCACATCTGCTGCTGCACACATGGCGCAGTTGGCCCCCCTGGGGGGGGGGGGGGGGCACACTGGGTAGTCTACAGTTTACTGTGACAGGCAATTGATTTGTAACGTTGACCAAAACCTTTGTGGCCAAAAGTGGCATTTCATGTTTCGGTGGGTGCAACCTGCTCGCCACGAGCTGTTTGAAACGGGTCTTTACCATTAATCGGGCTGCGTGTGACTCCTGACTGGACGCTTATCTCCACACGCTGAGTACGCATTTTCCACCTGAAGTGGGGTGAGGTGGGGGGGAGGATAATCAAGGCAGAATCTAATCTTCAATAATTTCATTCAGGCATGTGAATGGTTTTGTAATTGCTTGTGCTGCAAACGGCTCCCCGGACATGAGATTATCATAACAGAGTAATGAATTCTGAAGGAATATGAAGCTGTTATCGTGTGTGAATATGCAGATGGTGGAAGGTGAAATGACCTGAGTGGTTGTTGTTGTTTTTTTTTTTTTTACAGAGGAGGCACCCCGCTTGGTAGAAGCAATATTTATTCAGGGGATTGAAACGTCTTTGTCGTCGAGAATATGTTGACGTTTTGAAGCCTCTGACAACCTGGTGTCAAATTAAACATTCAGGAATAAATAAGCAATAATCTGAGTTAAATATGCGACTCCTTCGGCCTGCCATAAATAAACCACACTGCTGTCATCACATCCTGATTGGTGTTTGAAAACATATGACATCAGCATTTTTTTCATTAAGCCCCGCCCTCACTTAAAACCTGGGTGGAGATGACACCCAGAACTCAGAAATCTCTCAGGTGAAATGATCCAAACTGTCCCTATTTTGGCTGAAAACTGGAGGCTGAGAGAAGCTGATGAAACATTTTCAGACTGTTTCAAACCTTTTCCTTTTCTGAAATAGTTTGATTCAAATCTTGAGCTTCAGCAACTCCTGCGTTATCAGAGCCGTGAGATGTTGTAACTTCGACACTGGAAGAGATCGTCTCCTGTCGTCATGAAGGGGATCTTCGCTGAAACTTGAACGAGCTCTCCGCTGACCTTTCGAGTTGCAAATCTTCACTGCTTGAAGTCTCGAAGGCGGCTCAGACCGAACTCCCTTTTGTGAAGGACGACAGCTGGGTCTCAAACTTCACCAGAAACTTCTCCTTTTCCTCTGTTGATCTGTTTTAAGAAAACCTCTTCATCCTGTTGAGCGTCAGCGCTAACAGGAGGAGCAGGAAGCTGTGTTTTTTTTTTTCTCACTATATTGTGGACTAACTGTTGTGTTGTGCATGTGTTGGAGTTTAAATCACAAGATCACCTGGCGATCGTAGTTCGGTATGAATGGATGCAACAGGTCAGAACGAGAGAAAGAACTTCACCACAGTACTTTTTCAATGCCAAACTGTTGGCATTGAAGTACGCAGTTTTCATTTTCACTCAGTTTATAGAGTATTGTACAAAACCGTGATGCATTATTGTCGTAAAAATCCTTCAATTGTAAGGATTAAGATTTATATTCAGGTTCAGTTCATTGTCGTTGCACAATGCAGGTTCTAGTGCAAAGAACTGCAGGTTGAACATATCAGGACATTTCTGATCAGTTTGTCTCATGCAAAGACATTTTGTGAAAGAGGAAATAATCCTGTGAGTTTCATCTCACCCCCGTGTCTTCATGCAGACACACCTTGCTCGACCACCTGCTCTCCATCACATGATGTAATGTATGAACATAATGTAGCGTGTGCGTGCAGTCTGGCCTGTCAGCAGGTAGAGATGTTGAAGTGTGATGCGGAGCAGGATCCACTTCATTAAACAGCTAGAGTGTGAAGCTCCGCCCCCCTCCACCCCCTCCTCCACCCCCCAGTGTGGTTTCTCTGTTTGATGCAAACTCACTGTATTTTCATTGATTTACTCTGAGACATAAAGCTCTCCTCCAGATGAAGGATGCTTGATGCTGTTGTTGGTGTTGTGCTGACAGTATTTTGTGGAAGACTTGTCATGTTGTCGGCCGGCCAGGTGTTTCTCAGTGACGCTGCTGCGACTATGTTTCCTACTTCCTTTTTCCACTGTTTACATTCGAAAACAGAAAATCAATGGCAAGGACAGTAAAAAAATTACAACCAAAAAAATGTAAATCTGCAAAGCTTGTATTCTTATATGTTCCGAAAACATGTAAAATATATATAATTTATGATTGTAGAGCTTGTAGACACACCGGTCTGCAGGTCTCTGTAGCTGTTTTGTGTTTGTTGATGTCAGGTGCTCTGGAGCTCCGTGTGTTCATCACGCGTGGCGGGGATGTTCGTTGTTGTCCCGTGGAGCTGCAGCTGCCCACCGCCCGGCTGCCGCGAAAAACTCCCCGTCAATAAAAGACGAGTCAAACCCGCTGAACTGTGCATAAAAGAAATTTCACACGAGGAAAAAAGCAGGCAGTTTCATGCCAAGGTCTCCACCTTAAGCGGAGAATTTCTTTCCGTCTTGGGAAGCAAGTTTTTTAGTTTTTTGTTTTTTGTTTCCCTTCTTAAGGAGTAATGAGTTTTCAGTGTGCAGTGGATTAGCTGTGGGCTATTATCTCACTTCTCTTTCTCTTTGTGCGCTCCGAGGAGAAACTCACACTCCATCTGCTCCCATCTCGGACCTGATTTGTATTCTGTCGGTTTTGTACAGTGAAGAGCGACGTCGTCCCGCCCGGCGCCGAGGAAGCACTCGTCTGTCACCCATGACCCTTTCATCTTTTGAATTGCAAGTCATAGAGGAGAAGGTCTCAACGTTTTTTGGTGTTTTTTTTTTTTTTTTTATGTCAAGGACTCACATAAGTAAAACTTTAGGAGAGATATCTGAGAAGACGTGCCTGAAGAGACAGTTGGTAGTCTATACAGAGATGTGAGAAAAGATCAAGCTGGTTGTAATAATAATAATAATAATAATAATAATAATCACTATTCATGTGTATTTACATGAGTATCTGCACACAGGCTAATAATCTTGTTCGTGCTGCCAACTAGTGGCGACTACACGCTCTTCCCACAACCCATCATGATTTACTTTGGTTTACTTTGACACATGAATTTGTGCCACAGATCATAAGAAGCTTGTTTTTGTTTTTTTACAGTCCCGAGCTGTGAGTGAGCAGTACGAGCCAGAAAGTCCGAAACAGAATAAGCTATCAGAGACCCAAGTTCTGTGCTGAAGCGTCCACTTTTTGACTTTGTGCTGCCGGCCCACAATCCTCCCCACAAAGAGGTACGGTTAGCCGACAAGGAGAGCAGTCGACTGGCTCAAATGTGTCCTTTAAAATGAGTTGCGTTAAGACCGTAGTGCTGACACGTCTCCAGCTGACCAGCGTGTTAGCTTGCCACAGTAGTTTACCATCTCGTCACTACGTCACTTAAAACTGCTAAAACCATCAAATAATCCCAACAAAAATCTGTGCGCTCTCCGTTTTAAAAGTCCACCAGTCCCGAAGCCGGGGAGCCCCGGCTCACTACTATATATATATATATATATATATATATATATATATATATATATATATTGACACATATCAAAATGGTTCCTACTTGAACCAGTTCTATGTGAAGAAAATATGAAATTAAGAAAATAAAAGAAGATTTCTTATTTCAGTGTTACAATATGTGAAATATATGCAGCAATGTAATCAAAAATAATCTTCAATCAACAATGTTATACACTTTATAAAAGATAAAACCTTCAATAATGAATTTTTCTGCTTTAAATCCCAACTCTATTTTAGATACTCCACTCTAAAGCAGAACTCTGGGAAAAATGAACCCAATATGATGATACGGTACCACGGAAAGTCTGGTATTATCATTGAATTATCATGTAGATGTAGTCTGAAGGTTTATGACAAGAGATGAATCTTTAAAATAAGCAGAGGCCCCCGTCATTTAATATCACATGAATAAAATCAAAATGGATTCAGAACATGGACTTCGGTTTTAGAACCACTGGCTGTAACTCATGAGTGACGTGTCGGGAGAAAAGTCAGGTCAAATGGGGGATCAATTCAATTTGCCTGCCAGTGGATGCAGTGTGTGTGTGTGTGTGTGTGTGTGTGTGTGTGTGTGTGTGTGTGTGTGTGTGTGTGTGTGTGTGTGTGTGTGTGTGTGTGTGTGTGTGTGTGTGTGTGTGTGTGTGTGTGTGTGTGTGTGTGTGTGTGTGTGTGAAGAGGCTCTTATCACAAGAACGTGAGGTCATTCGAAAAGTGCTCGTAAATAGAATCTCTCTCCTCTTTCCCTCGGTGAAGCTGCTGCACCAGCTCCTCCCTCCTTCTTCCTCCTTCTCCTCCTTCTCCTCCTCATTCTCCTCCTCCTCCTCCCACCCTTGGCCTCGGAGGAGGAAGAGGAGGAAAATGAGGTGTAGGAGGAGATGAAAAGTGACAAACTGATCTTTAAAACTGGGTGTTATATCATCAGCAGCTGATGGTGAGAGGTTGTAAAAGTGGAGCTGCACTCTGGACCGGCTGAAGCTGTAATCTCTGTTTAATGGGAGAAGCTCCGAGTTTCTCTCCTTCTCCTTTTTCCTCCACCACCTCCTGCTTCCTTTTTTTCGTGAGTCCTTTCTCCCTCTAACACCTTTTCTTCATCTGCTCGTCCTTCTCGGGTCACTTTCTTACCTCTGTTCCACCATCTCTCGCTTCCTCATCACTGCCCATGCTCCCGAACCTTCCCTCCTTTCTCTCCTCCGTCACTCTCTCCATCATCTCTTTGCTCCTCCATCGCTCCAGTTTCAACTTTCACTCCCTTTTCTTTCCTGCCGATTACAGTAAATCTAAAGGGCGAGGCGAAGAAACCTCAATCAGGCAGCCACGGGGGGAAAACTGGGATGTGTTTGTGTGACTCTGTGTGTGTGTGTGTGTGTGTGTGTGTGTGTGTGTGTGTGTGTGTGTGTGTGTGTGTGTGTGTGTGTGTGTGTGTGTGTGTGTGTGTGTGTGTGGTGGGCGGTGTGTGTTTCTGGATGTGATTCATTGTCTACTGAGAGCGAGCGAGAGAGAGAGGAGAAGAGTGCAGCAAAGTGTGCGACACAGAGGGAGACCAGGGTGGACCTTGGTAGTTGGCTTTAGCTGGTGTTAGATGATAAGTGTGTGTGTGTGTGTGTGTGTGTGTGTGTGTGTGTGTGTGTGTGTGTGTGTGTGTGTGTGTGTGTGTGTGTGTGTGTGTGTGTGTGTGTGTGTGTGTGTTTGGTTAGGAAGCAAAAGGATGCTGACACAAACACGCATACAAATTGACAAAGGCATGAACGTAGACACACACGACCAGGACTAAAATATGAAATTCAAAACTGACTGACATACCGATGAACAATCCCAAGAACACACACACACACACACACACACACACACACACACACACACACACACACACACACACACACACACACACACACACACACACACACACACACACACACACACACACTGGGACTCATAATCAGTGGGAAGTAAGAGACCTCCCGCCCAGTTGAAAACCACAGGAGGGGGAACAGCATCATAACAGCACAGATATAGCAGCCTGCAGTCGGAACAGTTTACACACATTCACTTGGCAAAAATGCAGACGCTCTCTGGAGAAACAACAGATTACAATATTGGATATATGGAGCTGATATGTGAAGCTGAGTGCATATACATGTATATATATATATTATATACATATAAGTACACACTTCTCGTCAGGTGTGAGCAAAGAGACTTTTCTTTTGTTTTTGGTCCGTCTGTCAGTGATTTAAAGATTTAAATTCCTCTTCGTGACTCACTTCTTCTCGCTCCGTTGTCCGTGCAAACCAGCGGTTTGTCATTTAGGAGGGAAAATGAAGAGATTCAATTTATGAATGCATATTTTAGGCAATAATTGCTTTCAAATACATCTGACAAAGATGTGCGCTTTTAATCTTTATTTGTCTGTGCAAGGTTTGCAGAGCATGAATGCAGATAGTAGGGTTGAGTGTTTGGCTCGAGGGTACCTCAGCTGTAACGATGAAGGTCAGAGAACTGAGCTGGGCGCTGACAGTATCAGTTTCAAAACCCAGACCTAAAGGCTTCAAAGGCCTTTAAATGAATTTCCGTAAAAATTAAGGAGGATAAAAAGACCTTTGACCCTTTTTTTTTTTAATCTTCTGGGGTTTTGGTTTTGAGCTGGATTTTGGATTAATGTAAGATACAACTAGGCAATAAACCAAAACAGAGCTTAAATTCTGATGGATAACTGAGATATATTTGAACAAAAACCTCATTGGAGGTTTGTTCTCTCTAAGACCTACAGAAGATGCCTTGTTGTTTCCTCTTCAGGTGTGTTCAGACCTCAGACTGCATATGAAAGTGTTTGTAGCTTGCAGGTTTGAAAAAATGAGACAGATGCGAAAGTGCCTTAATGTGCAATACCACTGTGTGCCACTAGAGGTCAGCCCCAAAAAAGCCTCCGGCTCCATTGACTCCCATTCTACTTCTTTCATGAAATTCTAAGTCAATTAAAAAAAAAAAAAAAAGTCTCCTCGAATTATTTCAGTGTTGTTCGCTCCTTCTTATTAGTTTTCTGGCGGTCCATCTGAAAATAATCATGTCATTAATTAGAAAATAAACACGTGTTTGTTTGATTGACAGGCCTGCGGTGCAGTCAGGTAACTGCTATCGGTGAGCGGGACAGAGTATTTTCGAGTTTCCCCTAAAATGTCTCTGCATTCAAGTAGTTCAAGTGTACTTCAAAAGAAGATTTTTTTTAACACTAAATCTGTCCTTATATTTGCGTAGGAGGTGAATAAACACACAGAAGGAAGCGGCAACTTAGCAACCAAGCAAAGAAAACTAAATGTAACCAAGCCGTAAAATTGTAGATTCTTCTATCGCTTTAAGAACATCCGTTTTGAACCACCAAACATTTGAACATGACATGTTGGGTTCAGTGAAGGTTTACACGAGCTCATCTGACAGAACCGCAGCAGTCCTGCCAGAGGGAGGCCGGGAGGCGCTGCTGCAAACACATTCTCACATTGTGCACATGAAGTCAAACACATACAGTACATATGTTGCACTAATGTGTGCGCATTAGGTCATGTTTGTGTGCAAACCGGGTTCCTAATAAGAGACATGAGAGTAATGGAAGAAAACCTGCACTAATTGTAAAGTGTCACGGCTTCGTGGCGTGACTGTGAAAACGAGGTCCAGTATGCTGTATGAGGCAACTCCCCGTGCTACTGCTGGTGTGGTCACATGGGGGAATAAAACACAATTATCCTAAAGGATTAATTAGGATTAGCTAAAGAACCCTGGGGGATACATGCTATATGAAGATATATAACTCTCGTGTGACCTTACAAACACCTGGACTGTTGTTTACTTGTTCAAAGAGAGGGAAATCATCCAATCATCTGGCTCTGTCCAGTCTCTGCCAATGAGCCTGGTATGGGCCGTGTCTTCTTGAGCGATGGGCGCCGTGCCATCTCCCCCCTCTCCTCCTCCCCTCCGTCTTCAAAAAAAAAGCAGCGGCATGGATCCGCACACGCACGTTTAAACCCTTGATTGTAAAAATGTAAACGCATTTTTTTCTCTTTGTATCAAGTTTTGATTTAAACTACGGGAACGTAACCACAGGTTGTGGAAATTGGATTTTTATGCAGCCGCATTCCTCCCAGTGTGATCGCGATATTACATGTTATTAAAGCCCTTCAGCCCTGCACATGCACAGTGGTAATGTTTCGGGGGTTTTTTTCCACTCACATGTGCTTTACCTCCACAAGCTGCTGACCAAGCTCAGATAACGTCACATGTAATTTCGACAAAACACAGGCTGCGCGCCGGATTTCATATAAAACTTAACTGGCTTTCAGCAGACTTGGCATGTAGGAAATTTTTTTTATGGCGGATATCAACCCATTTTAACCCAATTTAGCAATCACATGTATGATTCATTGTCTACCACTTGTTGCAACATATGATAAAAAAAAATTTCCATGGGAATCTATGCGGGTTTCACACGTTACAGCATGAAAATGTTCCAAAACCATGTTTCCTCCACATAAAATAAAAGTATAAACGTTTTCGCATGTGAAATTTATGTGGACACCAACATTGCACTTTCACTGAGGTGATGACTTTCACCCTTCATAATTAAAATGTTTAATTTCGTTACTTTTAATATTTTTAGTCTCTAACAGGAAATCACAAATTCAGTGCTAACCTCAATATGCCTGGCAACATTTTAATTATTTTTTTTTTTTTATCAGCTAACATAAAAAAAAACAGACAACTCTCAAACCACTCACATTATCTCACTTGATAATAAGCTGGAAGCAAAGAAGTAATATGGTCATAAAGTTTATATTACTGTAATAAGATTCAGGCATAATCTACGAGCAGGAGACAAGGTTCATCATCATTTTACAAGAAAATGTAACACACCTCTTCGCTGCCTGTCAGAAGATTTGAACACTGAATGTATAAAACACAAGTTTTTTTCACGTAGATTAAAAACCTGTGATGAAGCTCAACAAACACAAAGACCGTCGCTGTGAATTAAAGCACTTCTCTAACCTAAATACTTCACAAATAGATCCAAACCTGGCCAAAGTTCTTCACGCCCATGTAGACTTTTACCACCCGAATACTCTTTGTGCCGAGTTGAACTATCTTTCTCCCTTATGTAGTAATGACAATAGATTGACATTCTCCCGTCTGTGGGCGTTTCATTTTTTTTTTTTGCCCTGCGAAAGCCTGCCGGAGGCGGCCGATCCATCAACTGCGGAGGGAATTCCCATGTGGCCAACGTGCCTGTCAATCAAGCCTTTTCATTTTCAAAATGAAAAGTCCCTGAGGTATCCACCGTGTGGAAACATTTCAGCAAAGAGCCGAATGCACAGCGGTTCTGGACACACAAACTGCTCCGTGCCACTGAGTGTTTGAATGACAGTTGGCCTGTTTGGTTCATCGGGTTCCTTCAGGTGACAGTAGAGTTTTGTTTCGTACAGACAAGGGCGATAGTTTTTTTTCTCCATCGTACTTCCTCGTGGCTCATTTCCTCAGTACGAGCTGGAAGCTGTGCGAGACGGAATATTTAGCCGGTGTAGGAAATCACTGTGACATTGTCGAGAGAGATGAACATTGATTACTAATTGAAGTCTGACCAGCAGCACTGAGCTGTCTTTCATTAACTTGATGATCAGAGTGGGAAGGAAAAGCCACAGACAGATTTCTGGGATCAGGAATGTCAAAAGTAGATTTGTGTGTTATCATTGTCTTATTCTACATGTTCAGTACTTTTTTTTTCTTTTTTCTCTAGTGTGTCGTAGCAGCGACATTGAACCAAAGTAAAAAAAAAAAATCCAAAAAGTTAAAGTTGAAATGTGCAAATAGTTGCCGTCTATATCTCCACCCACCCGCCCGCCAGTGAACGCAGCTCGAACTTGCTGCTCGATGACATGGAAAAGTTTCTTTAAGTGTGTGATGTATGACACCCTGGCTGTCTTAATCTGTTTCTGAGACTATCATGGCAATTTCAAAGTGGAAATCCTCAATCATGGCTTCATTATTCTCCGGCGCAGTATCGGTGAAGATACGTGTTAAAACTTCTCAGAAAGCGATGAGTCCTATTTTTCCGTGCCTCTAATATTTGGAGCCGCTGATATATGCATCCATTATCATCCGAATTTTGCACCGAGTTGTGAATCTAATTGCCCTTTGTATTCATCGTGGTTAGTGTTAATTCCCCAGTAATGTAGACTTTTGCTTCGGTTTCAATTGTTCCCCGGACTGATGATATTGCCCTTCACCTTGCGTGAACAGGTGACCGATTTCATGCCACTGGCTAATTAACTGGGATAGTGTGTGGGTCCATATTGGCTAAATTATAGCAAATGGCTTTACTGAAACTGCTGTCAGCACGGCGGATAAACAAACACGTGCACGGTTACAGGAAAAAAACATGTGGCGGTTCCACTCCGTGCAGACAAACGAGCCTCTCTGAACCTAAACACACAAACACCTTCTCGGTGCTAATTACATCTCCAAATCGATTTTTTTTTTGTTTTTTGTTGTTGTTGTTGTTGTTGTTGTCTGAACTTGGTGGGGAGTTCAGGGAATCGAAACACTCCACCTGCATCGCCCGGGAGATGAGGGACACTGTTCTGCATGAGAGCGACTGCTGCTTATTAGCGATTCACGCTTTGACCTAGAAAGCGGTTAATAGCGTACGCTGAGGCTGCATGACACTTAACTATACGCTGTGGCGAGAGGGATGACTGGATAGCACACATTAGTGTTATGGAGCACCCTCTTGATTGTGTTTCGCGCGTGTGTGTGTGTGTGTGTATGTGTGTACACAGTGTTCAGTATATCATCATTAGTCGGTGGGAAAGTCGCTCCTCTCGTTTGTCTGTTTTAACTGAAATGCGCAGTTGACTCGCTGCTCTCTCTGCTGGTATTATTTCATGGTCAAGTTTTTATGGCTCTGATCCGACTACTTTCTGGTGTAACATAAAATATTACAGCTAGAAAGGTGTTTTTGGCATCTTATGTGCATACATTCATGAGAGTAGTTGACTTGGGACCTTGAGCATTCTCAGTTTTGTATACAGTATGATAATTGCCATCTTTTTTTTTTTTTTAATGCTAATGTGAAGCAGGAGCCGTTAAAAACTGAAATATTTTGGAAATTAAATGCTGTAATGCTGTTGTATCCTACTAGTTTGTTGTTTGTAACAGCATACATTCGAGATCAATGTCAATAATCTATAACAACTCCAGCTGGCGTGCTTCCAGACTCCTCCAGGCAACGCGGTGGGTGGGATTAGATAGAGAAGTAGCCTCGCAGTTGAAAACTAAAGGATTGCTGAGATCTGAGAAAATCTAGATTACAAGTTACTGAACCTGAAATTATTAGATGGTTATAATATCATTTTTTGCATAGAAAAACTGTGTCCATGCACATAGTTAGAACGAAGTAGTTTTAGAACTCCTGCAACAGAAAGATGTGGTTAAAATTTGAATGCTTGACTTTAATTTTTTTTCTCCTTTGCACTGTATCCAATTAACTCACAGTATTGTAATAATGGTGACTGCTACGGTTATTAAATGTGCAAAATATATTTATTTTACTGTTTTTTCCCCAAGAAAATCTGATGTAATATGTGTATGGTTTGAAATCAATGTAACTGTGAAACACTTCCATGAATATTTATGAGGCTTTCTAACTTGAACTTGAATTAAGTGTTTCATTTTCAGGTTGATTTACAACCAGTCATCAAATTTGCCACTTAAAAAAAAAATGCGTCAAACATCATCACACACCAAAACTTTGCAATTTAAATATATACGAAAGGGATTTTAAAGGTCCCATATTGTATAAATTCAGATTTGCATTTCATTTTGGATTATAAAGCAGGTTTCGGTGCTATATAAAGGATGTGAAAGTTTCAGCTGTTCAGTCAATGTACAAATGCACACAGATCTTATTCCAAAACTGTGCAATTTGGACGTCCTTAAATTTGTCATGTCAAACTCAGAGTGGTCATTTGGTCGCAAAGCTGTCAAACTACAAGACCAAAGAAAACCTGTGATTGTGGTTTTTGGTACTTAAAACTAAATATGTGTACATTTTAAAATATATACATCAAGACTGGAAATAAAACACCAGAAAAGTGTAAAATATGGGACATTTACATATCATAATTTTCTCCCTGTGATTATTTAAATTAGTTTATAGTTTGCGGTTGAGACAAAGGGTTGACTTTGCATAAGAACACAGATGGGAGGCACACAGAAGAATTGGCCAGGACACCTTGTCAGCCAGCTCAGCAGCATCCAGCACTTTCTGCAGGGGTCAGCAGCTGCACACTTGGCAAACACAAACACACACACACACACACACACACACACACACACACACACACACACACACACACACACACACACACACACACACACACACACACACACACACACACACACACCAGAAGGATTCAGTGATGTGTTGTGGCCCGCTGACCCACCTGCAGGATCCTGATGCAAAGAGATGCCTCCTGCCACCGCGACACACGCACACGAAGGGGTGAGACGTTATCAATGGCCGCTGCAGGAGAGCTGGAAACTGCAGAGTTTGTTTTCTCTTGCGCAAGTTGGGTCGCGAAGGGAGTTTTTGAAGCGCACTGCCAAGAAATGACTGAGTCACCGCTGTCGCTCAGTAACCTGAACAACCCCTGCAGATGTAGTTGGGGGCAGCTTGATCCATCGGCCGGCGAGAATCGACCCGTGATGATGAAACATACACTCGGAAACAGATGCACGTCCACCAAGAACGACGTGTAAGCAACAAAATAAAGACGCCCGCGTTCAAGTTTGCTCAGACACGAGACTCAGAAAACATTAACAACACATAGACACACTTAAACAAGAACATGTAGACAGATTAATGTGAGCGTGTTAACGTGCACAAAAATACAAGATGCAAAAGTTAACCCACTTATTTCAAATACATAATTGTTTATAAAGACACGGACGAAGCAGCACATTAGTCGCACACATGCACACCACAGATGGTCTCTACCTCTGCACTGACTGTGTCGTGAGGAAATGAGTCATCTGTTAGCACCTACATTATGTGAGATCACTGTGTCGTCCTCCACTGTCCATTTATTGGCGATTTATTCACTGTTTAGTTTGGGTCAGGAGAGTTAAAGAGGAAAATCACAGAGGCACTTCTGTAATAACGTCAAGGCCACATGAGGTTATAAAGAAACACAAAACGTACACAGTGTAGTTAATCAGTTCAGCCACTGAGATGGGAAAGTTTCTAAAAGGCTCCTATAATCAGCAGGATGCACCTTCATTCCCCTTTGTTTAGTTTGTTTTGTAAGGCAGAGCCTCCCTGATTGAAGAAATGATCTGATTTGTTGACTTGCACATAAGTGGGCGGAGCCATGAAACTACAGAGAAGTAAGACGAACAATTAACAATCTTGTTATGAAGTTGGCTTCAGAAGGTTATTTTCCAAACTTTAGATTCTCATTAGAAAGTTTTCTTTTAAAGATAAAGTTGAGTCAATGCAAGAGTGCCAAAAAGGTGCAATACCACTGTGGACCACCAGGGGCTGGTTCCAAAAAACATCAGGCTCCAATAGACTCAATTCAAAAAAAGCATCAAGTTATTTTATAAAGTCAATAAAAACAATTTTCTACAAGTTATTCTAGTGACATTAACTAGATTCCCTCCTTGTAATCACTGTTGTGATGCTTCTGAAAATAATGTTTAAAAAAAAAAGCTCTTCCGCAATCATAGCAAACTTCACTTAATTCTCTACGTATAGAATCTTACTGGCTTATCTTTTTACTAACAAATCTGATATTGTGTTTTTCAGTATTAATTCAAGCAGGAGAGATTTGTGCCCACTCGAGGCTTGGAAGTGTTTCAACTGACAGTTATCTAATAGTATGTGTGCAGAACATGAGAACAGGATTTTTACTTCTGGAATTGTAGATGCTTGAAAAACAAAACTACTCCTACTCTAAGAGTCGAAATAGAAAGTAAAAATAAAATGAGTGGATGAAGTTAATTTTCAAAGCAGTCTTAGTTTTATTTCACCACAATACAACACTTGAAATTAAAGCTGAATTTTGCGCTAATAACCTTTCTTAATGCAGAAGTTGTGGCTGATTATGTAAAGGAACCACTGTTGCCTAAAATAACCCTCGTGACGTCCTCCCCCCTTCTTAGGTAATCACTAATTTTCCACTTGGCTCTCCGCTGCGACGTGCTGCGCTGATCCTCCCAGTGAGAACAATGTGTAATTCTCTGGCGACGGCAGGAAAAAGCAACCGCTGACCTTCACCGCACCTTCTTGACCGGCATCCAAAATGGCCGCCCTCTTCAATATGTCGTATTGGCATGTCGTTAGCGACCCGCTGCTCGGCTTGAGTTACACCCTCCGGCAACGGACACTCGTAGGGTTCGGAGTGATTCCCTGTTTTTTTAAGTGTACACGCACGCACACACGCACGCACACACGCACACACACACACACGCACACACACACACACACACACACACACACACACACACACACACACACACACACACACACACTTTCCATGAAAAACAAACAGGCCCATCAATTATGTCTGCTGTGGGCTGAGCTGGTGTTGGTCCATTAAACTGTGTTTCTCCATTTGTTCTGCTGCATCATTAATCAGAACACTTTCTGCTGTCTGCTGCAAACTCTCCGCAGGTGTGTGTGTGTGTGTGTGTGTGTGTGTGTGTGTGTGTGTGTGTGTGTGTGTGTGTGTGTGTGTGTGTGTGTGTGTGTGTGTGTGTGTCTTCGCCTTGCACAGGTGCTCATGCAGAGGTGTTGTTGTGGGTCTGGAGGCAGCAGATATAGACGGTGCAAGGTCGAGCTGAAAACCTATGGATCAAAGACACGTAGCAGAACGCCCACTGAGGCTTCAGTCGAGGTTTCACCAGCGGCTGCTGCTTTCATCCTCACCGTCACTAAAAGCTCCGGGGGATTATTAACCTGAACGCAGCGCAGTTATCTCGACTCCATTACCTGCAAAATATCTACTTAGGTTTAAAGTCAGTGAGCGGACTCTTTAGCTTCAATCATTTTATTGTGATGTGATTCCAGGGTATACGCGGGGACACACTCCCTTCTCTGGTGAAATAATGAATGTCATCATGCTGCTTAGTATCAGGTGTGTCGGTGCAAAAAAATTTTTTTTAAACTTTTTAGAAACAGGATTTTTAAATGTAAATACTGATATAAAGACTTGGACATAAATTTGGGCAAGACGTAGCTAAACAACGAATACAGGGACATTTTGTTTGACGTTTTTCACATTTCCTTTAAATCTGGAGGTAATGCATATTTACAGGGTACAAACATCTGTCACATGACCCCTCAGGCAGACTGAGGTTGAATTCTTGCAAGTCTTCATATTCCCAAATATACCATAACAATGTTTTTTTATTTTTTTTATTTCACATTTGTGGGTTATTTCCTAAATATGCTTGAAATTGCACCAAATCAGAACACGAGTATCAGTCGTACGGCCTTCCCCTTGGAGACGTTGAGCAAAGACTTCTCCACATGTGACTCCGCTTTTCCAAACATGTAGTCTTTCAACTATTATGAACTATAAAAATGATCAAACAGCTTCCATTAGATGCACATAAAAAACATGAACGTTCAGCCCAGCGCTCCTGTCATCTGTATTCTCCGTGAAGCTACTGCTGGTTTTCTACCTTAAGTTAATTGGTGTTAACAGCATTCACATGGCGTCCCAGGTGTAGTTCAGTCCCGATTAGCCGGCAGGAATTAAAGCCAGCAGGACTTTGGATCCTATGGACTGAGATCAGGAACTTCTGTAGGATGTTTTTTTAGTCTACATTGCTCCGCAATTGTGAATAAAAATCAGCAAGTCATGCATTAATTAATACACCGATACCCTGCCTTATATCTGCTTTGTTGCTCTTCCAAATCTTAATCCTATGGTATGGTTTCTCCATATGGTTCACTATAAACATTTCATTTTTGCAGTCTGTACAGGACAAGCTTCGTACCCTGCTGGGTGTCATATGTCGAGTGTCCTGAACAATCCTCGGGTCGACACGCATGCCAAGCTCTCTGTGGTTTGAGTCCTACCGGGCCAAGCTCTCTGTGGTTTGAGTCCTGCCGGGCCAAGCTCTCTGTGGTTTGAATCCTGCCGGGCCAAGCTCTCTGTGGTTTGAGTCCTGCCGGGCCAAGCCATGCAGAAAATGCGTGCACTCAAGATATCGTACGATTCCGTGGATTAATAGCTTGTGGTACTTGGCGAACCGCCGTGAGAGAGAGGGGGGGGCATGCGGGCGAGGACACGATGGTTAAGGTGCTGGTGGTGGTGGTGGTGGTGGTGGAGGGTGTGTGGGGGGAGAGGGGGTTGCCGGGACACAACGCCGACAAACACAAGATCAGAACCGCGTCATCCGCCATCTGTCACGGGGAAATTCCTCCTTCGCCGGTCGGGACAGAGCAACAGAGGCAGGACATAAAGACGCAAACACAGGGAGGTGGAGGTAACAGCAGATGCGACACGCTTCCCTTAGTGCGCTAACAAACAGTCCTCTGACATGTCAGGACTCTTACTTGTGTCGTGCAGGAGTTTTGATAGTAGTGGTGTTGTAAGTGTTTTCTACGTAGCCAAAATGGCGACTGTTTAAGGTATTAAAAAAAAGTGTGCAGCTTCTTTTTTTTTTTGGACCGATTTGAGTGCATCATCCCGGTACTTGTAGTGCACTGCAGGTGCAGGTGATTGTACGATTTGACCTTAACACCAGTGGTTGGAATTTGTCAATAAAACCAAAATTCAAATTAACTTTGAGGCACTTGGAAGAAGGTAAACAACTTGAATATGCTGTAATCCGCACATTAAAAGTGCATCAGAGAATAAAAGTGATGCCAAATTAAGGTAGAAAACTCCTCCACATCCTCCCGTTTTAAAAAGGACACCAGACAGCAGGTCTGAAAAGTACAGTGTGTTCAGTTGTCGTAGGATACACCCCATCTTAAATCCAGCCTATGGTAAGAAAAGGTGGCATTGTACAAATGGGATTGTTCCCCTGACGGAAGTCATTGTGCTGCTAAATCATGCAAATGCTTCACGTGCGTTTCGTCGTTTCATCCCGACACCAGAACAAGCTGCCGTTCACGGTTTTGTTTTCCTGCAGACGTGACTGCTTTCAGACGGTCGGAATCCCCCGAGGACATTTTATTTTCTTTTGTTTTGAGATTATCGTAGCTGGAGACTCGAGCGCGTGATATCCCCTCAGCGATGAGTCATCGCGTGATTTATGTGTCTCCCACAAAACTGTTGAGCTCAGGTGATGACTCCGGGGAATCCACTCGCCAATCCTTGATGCTGACTCTTTAAGCTTTCAAACTGGATGAAGCTCCAGTCTGGGCTTTTATACCACTGCTGTGTTTGTGTGTGTGTGTGTGTGTGTGTGTGTGTGTGTGTGTGTGTGTGTGTGTGTGTGTGTGTGTGTGTGTGTGTGTGTGTGTGTGTGTGTGTGTGTGTGTGTGTGTGTGTGTGTGTGGACACCCACACAGCCTAATGTTTGCCCGGACTGCTTACCGTTACAAAATGTAAAATTACAACTGTTATTTCAGCTATTTATTAGTATCACAATCCCCCTTTTCTCAACCTGACGATTCTAAAGTCCTATAGGCTGTTTTCTTTTAACATTTTATTCACCAAAAATCAAATGATGTCATATTTGTAACACTAGTGATAACATAAAAATAAAAATCAGAGTCGTTCCTGTCCAATTAAAAGAGGACGTGATTATTTTTTTTTTTATCGTAGCTATTTGGCTGTTCTCTGTAAGGTCTTTTTTCTTGAATAGAGCAGCGCAGAGCTTGAAGCTGAGGGTCTCTCCGAGCTGCATCGCTTCACTCCGCTCACTGTGAACCTTTTGTGAAGGTGCAGGAGATGTGGGTGTTGAGAAAAGGGCTGCCTGGGCTGCCGCGAGTGGGAGTGTGAACTTCTGCTGACTGCTAAAAAGCTTTACGAAGCTTCCCGGAGCGTTTCTACGTAAAGACCAGCAGCATGCAGGCGTCCCAGAAATCGGGTCGAACCATTATCGCTGGCGCAGGGGAGGTGGGGGTGTCACAGGTTACGTATTCTCTTTAAGGAACTCAGACTTTACATCTCTTCCTGGTGCTTAAAGGGGTTATTTTTCCTGCGCTTTTCTTATCTACGCGGAGAATGGAAAGATGCCCTCCACATATATCTTGATAGGCGAGCCAGCTTGTATGAATCCTGAAGTACATGGTCTTGACTAAGAGCATTTTCTCAGTTAAACATTGTGACAAAAGCTACAAACAAAAGGAGCTGCTGAATCACTGAAGACCAGTTTACTCCAACTGAGCAAATAGCATCCCTCTGTAAGATGCCAAGCCCACGGAAAAGAGAAAAAACTACAAAAACAAACAACAGACATGGAAATGAAGCCAACTGCCACAATGGAGCTTTAATTAGTCTGCAGATGTGAATTGGATGGCGAGAGGCAAGTGACAGTTAAATGTGTCACTGGCAGGAAAGGAGAGAAGCATGAAATTAGTCTGCTTAGCTCGCGGAGTTAATGAGTCCAAGAGGAGCATCCGAAACGACGTGACAGTGGGACTTGAACATATCGCAACCGCCACCTTTACAAACACGTAGCTGCGTTTTACTGACCCAAATTCATTCAGTCGACCTTCATTTGCGATTTTAATGAAAACCATTGAGCAACTCTCATTTACAAAGATGCCAAAAATCAAATATGGAAGAAAAAGACACAAACAAGAGAAACCGACATAACAAGAAAATCAGAGGCATGAGAGTCTTTCAGCTTCGGGTTACATTGCCAGAGATTTCGTAAGTTTTCTGCGCTACCACCAAAAGCAGTCTTTCCAAGGTCAATCCCAAAACAAGGTACCTGCAGACCCGGCCAGTCACTTGAGATGGTTTAAAGTAGAGTTCCTGTGCAACAGTGGATTGTTTCCAGTCGTTGCATCCTAATGGGCACACACATTTTAAAGCGATTGGATGTCCTGTTTCTAAGAACCAAGAACCCATTTGAATAAAACATTTGGACAGTTTAAAAGGATGCAGAGCAGAAGTGGAAAGGAAGTTGTTGTTTACATGATATGGAAGACAACCTCAAGTCGGCCATTTTAGCCAGAAATGACCGTTTTTGGACGAAGTGGGGAGGAGTGAAGGGTGGATTTGACTGAGAACCAGAGAAAACTACACCCCCTAAACTAAACTCGAAACCTGACTGCACCCCAAGCATGTCAATCAAACCAGACATGTCCTCAAATGTAGCTCTCTTTAAGGCTTAATATTTCATTAATTATGGGAATTTTTCAGAAGGACCACCAGAACCCTGATAACAAGGACTAAATTGATCTTAACTTGTGGAAGAAATTGTACTGACTTTGTATTTCATCAGAGAAGTTGAATGGGGGTCTTTGGAGCCAGAGTTTTTTTTTTTTTTTTTTTTTTTTAAGCCAGCCCCTCGTGACCTTTAGAGGTATAACACTTTAAGACACTTTACTTTTTAACCTGGGAAGCCACGTCCATTTCTATGAACAGTGTATGGACGTATATCTCAGGCTCAGCTAGAGCATATTGTGATCCAGATGGTGCAGGTTGGGACTGCCACTTCCAAAGTTTGCTAATTTATTCCCTGATGTTAAAAGGGTCGGAATTGAGGGCAAGAAAAATGACCTTCTGTCAGACATTTAATACAACCTGCCTGAAATCTGCCAGGCTGCTCTAGGACACACACACACACACACACACACACACACACACACACACACACACACACACACACACACACACACACACACACACACACACACACACACACACAGGAATAGGTTTCATAAGAAAAGAGAAGCAGACACACACCTTTGCTGTAAAGGTCAGTCGTTCCACAGGCTTCCAGACGGTCATGGACTCTGTGCTAACACTCGGCGTACAATAATACTGACTGTTATTGTGACATTGCTGGAATCGCGTCACCTCGCTGACTCCCCGGGGGTAAAAAAAAAAAAAAAAAAAGATAGAATCAATCGTAGCATGAGGGGTCACGCTGCAGAGGAGAATTGCTCTTTTCTATTGCTGGAGTGATTATGAGAGGGAATTGGCAGCGTTGTTATCAGGGCCGTGCACAGTTCAGAAATCAATGTCAGTTTTTGTCCCTCCGAGACAATAGAGGAGATATCTTCTCAATTCGTATCTACAGCGCTGCAAAGACATTCGTCCCTCGGGCCAAAAGAGCAGCGTGAAAGCCCCCACAGTCAACTGAGCAGATGAAAAACTATTGATGGAGACGACAGCGGCTGCGTGAAAAAAAAAAAGGAGACCGTACGCCCTTGTGTGCTCTGACACATTTAGAAAAAGGAACCTACATCCTCAACGATAATCATTCTAAGCAGCAAGATGTCTCTTATTCATGGTGCACCGAACCCTGTATGCAGCAGATGTACATCAGAGTGTGGCAATCATGCGCTGATGTACACAATCTTTTTGGTTCCACTTAAACGCCCCCACTTTTTCAATTTGTTTTGAACCACTTCTCATTCAAAGGTTACATCTCCATGAACTCGAATTAGGTTTCTTTGCATCTTGCGAGAAGATGCTGATCTTTGTCATTTAAGTTAAATGAGGTATTAAGAAACCGACGCCTTTGGAAAACGCCTCCAGTAATGGAAAGTGTAAAGAAACTGGTGGAAAATGCAAATGAGATACTGATTACAGTCAGTAAATGTAAATGTTTTTAAATCTTTACCTTTTTTTTTTTTTTTTAACTCATAGTGCCCAACACAGTGGATCCAAATTGAAGTTTCTTCTTCTTGGTTGATTTGTTCAGGTTCAAGTATTCATCACAGCGAGGCGGCGAACACATCAAATTAAACAGCAAAGTAACTTTTCTGTGACAAATTGTTAAAAAATAAAAAATTATAAAAAATAAAAAAAAAGATTTTGTTTGAATGCTCATTAAACTCGTCACTTTATAATTATGGAACAAATATCACAAGAAACAAATTTCTCAAACTGAAACAAAAGAAATATTTACATAACTTTGCATTTGAAGGCTGTTTGTGTGTCTTCCCTTGTTTCTCGTGCTCGTCGGGCTCAGCTCAAAGCTGTGCGTTGGCAGAAAAACTTAATGAGAGGAAGAAGTCGCGATGAGGAACTCGCAAATGAGGAGGGACTAATTTACAACGCAGCACTGATGGTATGCTAATAGTAAGGCTGCTAATTACTGAGGATTCTCGCTGGGATGAAAACAGATGATATTGAGTCATGGGACGGAAGAAGTTTTGATTAATTAGGATTCTTTTCTTTATTTTTCTTCTTCTCAGGTGGCAACGGTGCAAACTCCAATGTGGCATCGCATTAAAGAGACTTTTGGAGTCAAAAGGTTCAAGACCATTTTTCACTTTGCCCCGACCGACTGAATTGTCAACGTACAGCTAACCTGCTGCGCACAGAGTCTGCAAGAAATGTGTAATGTGTTACGGTGCTTTTCATGATAATATTGAAGGATCTGCAGGTAATGATATTTTCTTCATCTGAACATCTATTGCAGCTATGATGGCACATTTTAAACAGGAAATGCACAAACCGTAGTGAATAACAATCGCGACTTTCCAGCCTCTCGACTGTACGATTCAAACCGTCTTCTTTTGACAGTGTGCCGTCCAGGCAGGAGATGCTAGCCAGGCTTTTTAATTTTTTTTATTTATCATGAGCCAGCTGAGCGACCTAAGCTGCTCTGACATCAGTTTAGCCCCCATGTGACACCTTCCAGGTCCAGTCAGCCTCCTAAAGAAACCTCGTCGCCACCAGCCTCGCCGACCGGCCTTCGCCGCTCAACCCCCGGAGGATAAAGGTTAATTTTCCGAGTGAACTGCTGCTGTCACACGCATTAGCGTACTGATTCACAAACAGTGCAGCAGCAAGTGTGTTGGTACGTGTACACGTCTCCAGGCAGCGAGAGCATCTTGCCGTGACTCAACGGCCGCGTTTGACTCACGGTGACTCGCAGACATCGAGCCTGTCAGAAGGTTTCAGTGAGCTCCGGCTTGAATGGTGCCGCCGACCACGCTCCGACTCCTTCGAACACACAACCGGGCGGGCGACGAGTGCGATGATGAGTAGTGAGCGTTTTCGTGTTGCAGCCATCGGTTGACTCCACATGTGGGTTTGTTTACTTGTCCTTTGAGAGGTCGAGGAACACTCCCACAGAGAAGGTTTTCTGAGTTATCTGGACGACGTTGCGGGAATAAAACACAATTCGTATCGCATTTTTAGCATGGGCTGGTGTACAGAGATCTTTTCCTGTGTTGTTCTTGTTGTTGTTGTTTTTTTGTTTTCCTGGTAAGACTTTCTCGGAAAAAACTCTAGATTTCCTTTTTCAGAAAAAAAAAAACATTTTTTTGTAAAAGTAAGGTAATTTTGAAGGTTTTATTCTTTTTTTCAGGCTTTTTCTGTTTAGTTACTTGAAAAGTGGAAAATTATATTTTGTATTGGCTCATTACTCATTACAATTACACAAGCATCAACTTGGAGTCATGGTTTTTGCCACCTGACAATTGTTAGCCCAATATTAACTCATATTTTAGCTCCTCGGGGACATATTCAGTTCAACTTGACACTGTGTTCGTCATCTAGTTGCTAAATTTGTGTGCCGTTTGCTGGTGGGCGGTTGTGGTATTATCACCAAAAAAAAAAAAAACAGCTTGTCTGCTGTGGCAGGAAACTAAGTTGATGAAAGAGTCGAGACTGAACCACAATTAGTAAAGTTGTGGGCTGCACGATCAAAACAATGAGTTAAAAGATTGCTAAGACGTTTTTAGAGATGTGGGAGGTTGATGGGTTGGGTGATAAAATCATCATGCTTTCATCAATATGTCAGATTACACAGTTTGATAGATTATTAATGCGAGAGGGCTTAAAAGAAAACCTCAAAGAACTAAAACTTACACGGACAAAAACAATCTTTATTTCACAAGAACATGATGTTTGGCTTTTAAGGTTAAAGTTATATATGTATATTTTTTTTCTATGTAAAGGGAGAGAGGGAAATTAAATCGGGTATTTGATGGAGTCAATGCATTTGAGTTCGAGGGTTAATAAGAAAACGTATTCAATGTACGTAAATTCGTACGCAAGTGTGGACAACTGATGTTAACGAGACAACGAATTTGGAGTATTTCCTTCGTCCTCCTGCTTACCCCTTCTTCTTATTAAATGTTCACAATAAAACAAGTCAGTGAAAGTGCCACTAAATAATTCGTGCAGGAACAAACATGTTTGGATAATAGACATATTTCAGTTGCTCTCTTTATGAATCCAATTCTTTATTCTCTTGACTAGTTCTCAGTTTATTTTAACATCCCAATACTTTTTCTGACTTTGAATTTCAAAAGGTGCTTCTAGCAGTTCATATGTTTTCATGTTGTTGTTTTTTTAGCTTGAGCTGATACAAGTTTTCAAAGCTGAGAATAAGAGAAAAAAAAAGTGTAGTAATTGTAAATTATACATCTGCACCTGCAAAGAAAATGGACTACCTGCCCTCCTTGTGCACTCTCCCACTGGGATGATGTAGGTTTACTGAAAAAAAATATCACCGACATAATTACCACTTTAATGCAGAAAATCTCCCCTTTTTACATCATAATTTAATCAAGGTTCATAATGAAGACATTATAAACTAGCACTAATGATTCCTCCCTGAGAGGAATAGAGTTCCTGTATGGAGCATCTATCTTTGTTCTCCGTCTAATAATTCCTTGCAGCGTCCTCGCTGACCTCCCAGGATGCATCAGCAATCCATTTATAGTCCAGGAGCTTTTGAAATGTCTTTTGACACAGCTGCGTTTTCCAAGCGGTCAGAAAATTTGAAACGGACTCTGTGACTTTGTTAGCTTTGAATCTGTTTGATGTTGTGAGTTCAAGACAACAAAGAATAGAATATATTTCTTGTGAGGTCAGACATCTGAAAAGCAGCAATGAGAGGTACTTTCACCCGGAAGTACCGGCTGCCTTCACACACATTATGTAGCTGAAGTGTGGTCTTTTTTTAAAAGCTGTATCCACCCACGGCTTAAATAACTGCACCAGAAATATCTGTCAGTCCAAACCATAACCGAAGCCTGGGAGAGACCATCGTTAGCACCATCAGCCTGTTCTCCACCAACCACACCTTTATGTAATGAGCCTCCCTGAATATGGACGCCATATTGGAGCTGCTCTTGAACACAACAACAGGAGAGGTCTTGCTTTGGTGGTTTCTTTACTTTGCATTGAGTTTTGCTGTCAGAATAAACATGTTCTACTAAACGCGGGTCGTATGCACCATAACTTTGTTCCGTCTTCTGCACGGCTTATAATATCCCACCGAGAGCGTTTCAGAAGCGAAGCGTTTTGTCTGCCGGTGTTTTATCTTACGTCCTCATTTGTTTCCTTGATTTTTGTGTTACCAGTTGTTTCTTCCTTCTTTGTGCTGCAGCATCCATCCATCCATCCATTATGTTTACCCATTTCTCCACACAGAAATGCTCCCCGGCCGAGGTTCGAGCCCAGAACCTTCTTGCTGGCGACAGCGCTAACCACTGCACCGCTGTGCCGCCCGCAACCAAAGTTAATGCAGCATGCTGTGTTTTTATCATCAAACAACATTAATCCTCTTAATTATACCGTAACTATTTCACGTACTGCGCCTGTAGCAGGAGGAGAACGCATTTTGTTTTCCAAATTAAAAGACCGCAGGGGTAGACGGGGATGTGTCTACACATGGGTGTTTTATTTTGAAAAATGACCGAATTCTCTTTGTTTTTCTCTGACTGACTTCCTGCCCGGCCGGTCTGCTGTTCAACATGTCTCGGCATCCGTCAAAAATCAACTCGCTGCCTATCTTTAGCGCGGCGACCCACTTTCTGATACGCACCGCGGCGCAACCTTTGGGATACGAAGCATTGACTTTAATGACGGCGAACCGGCGCCGGTGGAACTGGTGGAAAATGGGCTTCAAGGCCCCCCCTCCCCCCCGAACTAATCTCAGAGCTTGTTATTTCAGGGTGAGAAAGATACAATACAGTTTTTTGTGTCACTGTCACCTACGTTTGGAAATAAATCTACTTTACAAGACATGTACCACGTAGTATTATTGCCACGTTTTGCGAATCCACTTGTTACAATGGCATGAAGCTTGTAGTTGGTCAGACTTTGTCGAACATAGTTAAAAACATGTGAAGTGTGGCCTCTGTCTCTCTGCTCTACACGGGAGGAGAAAGCTTTGATATTCTGTACTGCCCCCCCCCCCCCCACACACACACACACACACACACACACACAGACACACACACCCTCCCTCTGCCAGCCAAGGTCGCTGGCATGGATGAGTAGCACCACAAGCCCCAGCCGTCACACTCTACTTCCTTTTTGTCCTCGGCGACAATCAGCTCTCAGCCTTTTTTTTTTCCCACCACTATTTTCCAATTCTTTTTCCCCGTTCCTTTTCTTTCAGTCTCCGTGCTCCAATCACTCCCTCTGCTTTTGATTCTTTCACTTTCACTCTCTCTTCGTGTCTCTTTTCCATCACGCGGGTATTACAGTTCTAGAAATCCAGACAGGAAAAAAAAGGCATCGGCCCTCACCGCCACGGAAAACCCGCCACGATTCCAACGCTGACCTCGATTCTCAGCTTGCTTCTTACACTTTCTTGTGCTCTTTTTTTTTTTTTTTTTTTGTTGTTGCCCGAGACGAACTTCAAAGAGCTGCAGGAAAGGCGGGGGACCGGTCGTCTGGTGAACATCTGAGGACATCTAGAAAACGCTCGAGCATCAACTCACGCCTGAAAGTGTGCCAGAGCATGTTGCATGACTGAGAATCAGCCGAGGGAAATGCATGATGGGATTTTACTGCTGGAGTCGGTCCCACTTTTCACACCTAACTGGGCTGAGTGCGTCACAGCGGCGGTTGTCAAAACTGGAGGTCATGAGAGGCTTTTAGGGGAAAATAAGGTCATTAATTTTTTTTTTTTTTTTTTTTTAAATATATTGATACCTTTATATCCTGAATTTCTGCACCTTCAGTTCTTTCTTAGGATTAGAAATGTAGCACAGCCTGAAGAGTGAAATCTGTGTGGTGTGGAAAGTTCACCTCTCTGCTTATTTTCTGTTGGATCCCTCTCAGCTACTCCTACTTGCCACTCACACAAGGTGACAAGTAGGAGTTTGTTTGTTCGGAGGCTGGTGTGAGCCAAAAAAGGTTGTTTTGGTCTGAATTTCAAAAATAGATTTTGAAATTTGTGATGATAATTTTTTTTTATAATAGCTGTCCTCAATGACAGAATAAATGATAGAAACGGATTCACCTCTTTTTCTCACTAAATATGATGCTTTTAGTTGATGTTCTTATTTAGTTTGTTTCATATGTCCCTGAAACAACACGCTGTCACCAACACAACGCCTTGCACTGCTTTCAGGTTGTCCATCCATCCGTCTGTCCATGTGAACGTCCCATTCTTGTGAACGTGATATCTCTGGGTGCCTTGAACAAACGTCTTCAAATTTGGCACAAAGGTTCACTTGGATGATTAGACTTTAAGGGTTAAAGGTCAAGTTCCCTGTGATCTCTTGTTTGTCCCATTTACGTGAATAGATCAGGAAGGCCTTGAGGGAATTTTTATTACATCTGACACTTGGACTCCAGGATGAACTGAGTACATTTTGGGGGTCAAAGTTCACTGTGATTTCAGTAAGAACTTTTGTGGAGTATTGTTATTTTTTTTACTCAAAAAGTCAAAGTTTGATGCTTTTTCACAGAACTTAATTTCACCACTTTTCCAGTGTGAACACGCTAACGATTCACAACCTCCTTGGAGGGAACCTTGGCATGTCAAATTGTAAATTACTCTAAATATATTTGGGGAAAAAATGCAAACTGCATGTTTTTGAAACATAATGACAAACTCTGAACAAACAAAGTTTTTCTTTTGCATAAGTGAGGAAAAAACAAGGCGAGAAAGGTGTCCCAAACCCAGAGAGCACAATGAGAACTGAGGGCTGATAATGCAGCTATTCATGCTTTTGATTAAGCTTAAAAGTAATAACACAAAGCAATCGTATCCCTAACAGGATTCAGCAAATTCATGAGATTAATGTGGTCCCCCCTTTATGAGCGGATAGGAAAGGTTTCATTTCATAGTATCGCATCATTTCAATGGGAGGTTTTATGGAGCTGAAGAAAGAGAGAGACGCTGCAATTATTCAGCCGGCTCTGATTCACCGTGAATCAATTCGACAGTATTTTATTAGCGACTGTCTTTTTACTTCCAGGTGGTGAATAAGTCAGGAGTTTGCAGCCCACTTTGTGACGAAGACTTCAAACATATTTTGATGCTCGTGTGTTCAGTGCGTTTTTATTCATCTCTTCTCGGAGTTTTGTTTCGAAACCAGGTTGGCTTTGAAGAGAAGTTTTTTTTTGTTTTTTTTTAACTCAGTCTCACTGAATGTATAAAATACCTGAATGTAAAATAACAGCTGATCTGAAGGGAAAGATACCGTATGATCCCATTTTGATTTTGTCCAATTTAAAATTTCTTCTGTGAAAGTCTGCTAACCAGACAGGAGGACATTAAAGCCTTGAAAAGGAACGTGGGTTACCAGTTTCTGAAGATGCAGATGGCTCAGGATGTTGGCATGAGCAGTCACATATATCATTTGAGGTACTTTCATTCTGTACACTTCAGTCGTATGAAAAAAAAATGGTTTTACTTTGTTTGGTAAAAGAACCTTGGACTAAGTCTGAGTTTTTGATGGAAAACTCAAAAGGAAAAATCTGTCATGAAAAGAGGTTTGCAACCGTTTAATTTTGGTTATGTCATTTCCAAGGAGAAGATAGAAATAGAAATGCTCAAATTAAAAGAATTTAGCTGCAAAGGAAATAATAATAAAAAAAAAAGATGTCAGTTGTTGGAGTTGTTCACACTTGTCTATGTAAAGTCAGAAAGTGCTTCTCAGTCCTACTCTGTATGTACGCGCTGCCTTCACTCCTGCATGGCCACTCATGCTGTGAAGGTCTGAATTGCATTTTCATATTTCGGATGCTTTAAAAAGCCTCCAAAGCTCCAGAAATCCGATCTGCGGGTGACGACGCGGAGGTCGGCGTGATCTCATGTTTGAGTAATGGCGCCGGTTGTCATTGAAATCAGATTCCCCCCTACTCCCCTCGCATGTGATCGATGAGTGTGCTCAGAGAGTGGCAGGGGAGGATGAGGCCGGGGCGATTATGAACAGGGAAACCCGTGAATCCATCGGGCTAATTTGCAGACGAAGGCTCTCCGGGGCCATCAGGAGGATTGAATCATAGTTCCTGATATTAGCATGGAGGCGGCAGGCTGAAATTGGAGCTAAAAGCATAACTGGAAGGGCGAGAGGGAAGCGGAGCCTCGGGTCTTAGGGATCAACGTGTGAGCATAATGCCGACAATACATACCCGAGGAGGATCCCGGCCAGCTTAGTTCCCATGTGCTTTTCACGGTAATGCCTATTTCAGTGGGTGACGGCAGCTTTGCGGTGGCTCACGAAGAAGAAGAAGCTCGAGGCTTCGAAGGACGACTTTCCTTCAAAGGTCACGCCGCAATTTGAGGTTCGATTTCGACTCCTGTTTACTTTGGCTTCAGCATTTCAGAATGAATTTGATATTATCCTCGAGTAACTCATCAAAAGTCGCCGTCTTATTAAAATCTTTGCGACAGAGATTGGCTTTTTTCACGGTGCCCCAGTTCCTTGCGAAGAAACTGAACAAGTTGGCTAATAACAAAAATAAATAGTTGTTGACCCACTTGAAGAACTTCCAAGTCTGCACCACTGAAATACCTCACCCTCTAAACCTCCACAGCTTTTATTTTTCTCCCTCCTCTTTCAACAGCTCGGTGAGATTTGAACGCTGGAGGCTTTGATTCTTAACTGCTCGGTTTTCAGCTTCCTGTGGTGTTTTTTTTTTTTTTAAACGTGTATTTGAAATGAACATCAAGACATGTTTCGCTTTAGTTTCAGCCTTTAGATGTAGCACTCTTTCAGGCAGATGGGAACGTCGTCACGGCAGCGATTGGCTCACTGATTTACTTATTTTTTAAGACGATGGCTCCGGAAATGGTGTAAAGTGAAAGAAGATGCTGTTGTTCATAACGTCAAAGAGTCTCTCAGCTGAATAGCTAATGGGGGGGGATTTTTATTGCAGAGGTGAGGAGGGAGGTGCATTAGCATCTTTAACCATGTGGGAAATACTATTATGGAAAATGCAAATGAAGGATTGATGGATTCTCCTAAACGCAACCTCTAGTTGCCAGATTTAACAAAGACCTTTCTCCTTTAGGAGTCATGCAATATTCTCGCATATCTTCCTATCATGAACAAAAGAAATGACACGGTTACATTCCAGCTGGATTGATTACGAATCATTATATGCGTTGGTAAGTTTTCCACATGAGCTGCAGGGACGTAAGAGAAATTTACAATCCATTGTATTAAGTACAGGAGGATGAGTTCAATTAATAATAATATTAATAATAATAAATGTTCAAAGTGCTTTACAGCTAGACAATGACATGCAGTGTTTCACATAAAATCTAGATATGAAGGAACATTTGAAAATATAGAAAATAAATAAAATGCATAGAATTAAACATGAGAAATTGAGTTAAAATAAAAAATAAAGCAACATGCAATTACATATACGTCATATTTATTTGCATACCGAGCAGTAACAGGAGGAGATGAAGGAATCTGTTAGTTCGTTAACCTGTTAATTGGCTCTGGTATGAATTCCGATGTGTCAGAAGTCACATGTTGTAAAGTGTATGAATAGGATGTGAAAATAAAGTGAAGATTTTCAGGTAAATGTGTGATAAAGTACGTCACAAAAGAAACAATAATGGATGCTTTCAGGACCTGTTTGAGACTGACTCATCCTGTAATTTGTCATACTTAATCTCTGTCCTGACTTGTGAAAAGGTGAGCTCATTTCAAAATATGGAAACTGCTGTAACATCATGTTCCAGTCTTTCCTATTCAAATATTCAAATTTTTAAGCATCTGAAAAGTGAAAGACTAAATGCAACATTTAAATATGCAAACAAACACTAGCTTTCTTTGAATATCTGATTGATTTATTATTGTAAATATGTTTTATTTTATTTATCACTTGTACTTTGATCCCCACAGAAAGCAATTATCGGAAGCAATTATTCGGCTCCACTAAAAGTTTTTTTTATTTGTTCGGACGATTTCTTTTGTCACATCTGACACAGACATGAGTGCTTTCAAGTCTCCTACCTGGCAGAACAAAGCAAAAAGCAGCCACACAATGAGCCAGGGATAATTAGGTCTCGAATAATTTGTGAGAATGAACTAACATGAGCTCAGTGATTGGATTGATTGATATGCAGTTATAACAAAGCTTCAGAGAAATAACCCTAATTGCTTTCCGTAGAATTCCCATATAAAAACATATTTTCTCAGGTAATGTAGAAATACAGATTTTGTCTCTTTCATAGCAAAGCAAAAAATAGCTTCATTGAATGAACAGTTTATTGAAATGTGATTGTAGTCTAAAGTCCTCTGTTTGTTCCGACCTTCAAATACGACCGGCGGAAGTGTTTCTTAAATTAACGCCCCTGGCTACGTTTAGGCTACGTTAAAGTTATGCGAACTTCTGTCGTCATGGCAACAGTAAACGGGAAGCAAACATCGTCTCGCTGTTTTATGTAAACGTCCACCGAACCCACGTCCTCCCAACATGCTAAAAAAAAATCGTCGTCTGAACTGCGTCACTTCTCCGAGGCCAGTAAAGCGTTATTATTCATACGACCACTAGAGGGTGCTTAACTTTAAATTGTAGCTGTGGGTCAGAATAACCTGCTCGCATCAAAAGACCCATAGGGTTGTTTTTTGAAAGAGGACACTCTACTTTTTTTTTTTTAGTTTGGTCTGATTTTAGTTCTTTGCAATGGAGAGTAAACAAGAAGAACCTGTTACAGATGAAGGAAACTCTCAGTGAGAATCATAGAAGTTTGTGAAACTCGAAAATTTGCGGCATGAACCTCAAACATACATGTCACGGCTGAGAGGTACGTAAAAACAGTATTTGTTTTCTTATGATTTAGATTTAACAGCAGGGCTTGAAACTCGATGCCAATCCTTGTTGCATTTCAAGTATTCCAGGTGCCAGCGTCGCTGTTGTTGTCGACAGCTGCTGTTTGTTTTCGCACATGGAGCACATGAACAGGTGCAACTTTTGGGTTCACTTCACCTCCCAATTATTGCCGGAAAATATACACAGAATAATCAAAGTCTCGAAGGCACGGCAGTGGAGGGACGGGAAACAAACAATGAACATTATCACTGCGAAAAAAAATTGAAGATCGCAACATTTCTTTCCTGCATCACATCAACTGCAGAATGAAACCATTTACACACAAATTGATTTGGATGTAATGTAGAGCAAGATGAGACTGAAGTATATTCTGTTTCTCCAGACCGATGGCAGGTGAATTACTTCCGGGGTTATTCACCATCATTGATCGCTAGCTTGATGCGGCCCATTGAACTGTCGAAACAAGAAGCACACGAGTTGAAGTCTGAGGGGAAGTGACAGGTGAAAGGAAGCAGGTCCCATCATCATATTTGATCTACTTTTCTTCACTAAAATGTACTCGTAGTCTGACCAGAGAGAGAAAAGAAATGTATTCTGAAGTCTCTCACAGATGGGTTTCATGACCTGTCTGGCTTTTTATATTTAGATCCTTTAATGCAAACCTACAACGATGAGAAATCCAGGCATTGCTTCAACAACAACAACAAAAAGATTATGCCTTTAAAGTACCGTCTGATACCTTATTGATCCCCATAGTATTTTGGACACATCAGCGGTGCCACGACAGAGGCTGAAACCTTTGAACTGATAATGTAACCTCAGCACAGTAATGCAGTTTGATTAATCGAATGTGCTAAATATCATGTGTACATGAATAGCCTGGTGTTTCCAGACCTAAATTCACATCTTGAATAGGTCTGGCAAACGCCTCATTGGGGATTATTTCCAGTCGTTGCATCTTAACGGACCTCAGGTTGATTTTTAAAGCATCTCGAGCTGGTTTTAACCGATCCGCATTGACCACCACATCATGTATGTCGTGCGCTGGAAATTAAGACGCTGTAAACAACAGAGAGCCTCCCTCGAAAGTTGATGAAAGTTTATGAAGCACCACACACCTGGTTAAACAGTTGACATCATTAACACGTCTTTATATATATATATATATACATGCTACTCTGAAATAATTTTTTTATTTAGCATGTGAGGATTTTTCATCCTAACGTTCCAACTTCAATTCAACTTTTGAGTCTATTTTGAATTTTTTTTTCATCTTTATTTTGTGTTTTTGCTCAGCAGTGTGTTTGTTGCTGCGTCACCTCCATGACTCATCACCGCAGTGATTCCAGAGTAATTGCTAATGAACTTGTGCGATTGCTCTCTGTGATCTCTGGCACGTGACCCCCCCCCCAACCTCCACTTTCCCCCGAGCTGTTTGAAGGCGCCCCAACGCGGGTCATGCTCATTCGAAGCGACACGAGAAGCTATCAGACCTTAACGTTCAGACAGAGCCGGTTATCCTAATAACCCCGGAACAAGATGGTGAAAGTGACAGCTAAAGTGATATTACCTCACTGAGATCAGAGTAGACATGATTACTTTACTTTTTTGTCTCGCTGTTTCTATGTAACAGATATGATTTATGATTTAATATCATTCTTTAAGGCTTCCTGGGGATGCGTCTCTTTCTCAATCGGATATAGTTCGTGGATGACAGTCGAGATCATACGCTCGTTTTTTATTTTCAAATCTACTGCGCATTTTGATTTACGTGTTTATTTTCATGCTCACTTTATCAAGCAGAATGTGCACAGTTTACTGAGATAAACAGAGATCCAAAAGTAAAAGCTCCTTGTGGTGACCTGCATGTGTGTGTGTGTGTGTGTGTGTGTGTGTGTGTGTGTGTGTGTGTGTGTGTGTGTGTGTGTGTGTGTGTGTGTGTGTGTGTGTGTGTGGATGGATGCCTCGCCCTTGGTGCCAACCTCAGTGGTGATAAATGCGCTCTGTCCCTGCTCGCTCGTCGCCAAGGCCAGAGTCTGTGAGGCTGTCTTTCAACGATAATGGTTGTGAGCGGGTGATAAAGCACAGGAGTGATGTACCTCAAGCCTCCAATGTGCCCCAGAGATTTCCTGAGATATTCTGTGGATGGGGTGAGGGTGTGGGGACACACACACACACACACACACACACACACACACACACACACACACACACACACACCTCATGTCTCATGTCTTGCTTCTAGATCATGAAATATTGTTATGCGTTCATGTTCAGCTGCCGTGGTCATATATTTTCACTTCCTCTGCTACTGAGCTTTTTACTTCCTGGTTGCACTTTGTCTTTGCAGTTTCTGTGCTCGTGTGTTTTTCCCGCTTCTTCTGATCACTCTCACCTGTTTCCACTTTGCTGTCTCCTTCTTCTGCTTCTCCGCCTGTTTGCACTTCACCGTCAGCCTCCTTTGTTTAAACTCTTCCTGTTCTTTACTCTTGTCAGCGACCACAAAATGGACGGCGTCTAGAAGCCACAGGGGCTAACAATTTAGCAAGCTAACCGGGGAGGTAACGTAAGGCAGGAAATACAAAAACAAAAACATTTGAACACAGCATATTTGCGACAGATGCATTTTTACCTTTTCAGTATCTGGGTAGAATGTTTGAGATGCACTTCCTGTGATCCTCTTGGATGGATTAAATGTTCCTTTTATTGTCGTGTTGAGATAACGTGATATAATACGAAGTGCTTATAAGTACGGATGCAACGACAGAGATCCTCCAAGCAAACTCGGTGTATATAGTGTTTACTCCAAGTTTAACATTGAACTCCATCTTAAAAGGGAATTTTCTATTAACCCAAACAGACGTTTTGAAAAATATGAAGTACCGATCAAAGCAAAAAAAAAAAAAAAAATGAGCAACACATAGTGAAATACACACTCCACACTGGCCTTGTAGCCCTGAATGTTTTTTTAATTTCAAGTCTGTTTATTATTCTGCATCACCTTCGTAGAAGTATATGCAAGGCCGCTTAGAGTGCGCTCTCTCAGCCACATGAATATACAAGGAATGAAAAGGAAGGAGCTCAGCATCTCGCTCGAGCACACAGATTTAACTTGGCACCATTTCACTATAAAATAACCTTTTCCTCAGTCAGCCTGTCACTCACAACAATACAGAAGCAATCTCCCGTACCGAACACGGTTTTCTCCTCTTCTGTTACCCAGAGTGCTGTTAAAACTCTCCGAGGACGGCTGTGTTCCACAAACCGGACGGGTCTCGCTGATGGAGTCAACAGTCAGGACGAGCACAGACAGCTCCGTGTGAAAAGTGACTCAGTGGTGCTTTCACAAACGATCTCTTCAAGGTCTGACATTGATACGACTCTGTGTAGGAGTTTCAAAAACACAGCCTTGGTTCTTTTAAAGCAATCACGATGCTAAAGTGACTTCTGCGTGACCTTTGAGAAGTTGGCAAGATGCTTTTGTCACTTTTGTAAACACCTACACTGATAACTCGATTGGTTCTTTTCCCTCGGCAACTGTTTTCATCCAGTCGAAGCAATTTCAAAAGCCATAAACCGCACGAGGTGATTATCAAATGTTTTCACACAATAACAGGAAAAAAACTGGACCATCCTTGATCCTCTGCTAGTAAATGTAACCGCTTCATCTTCACATCACATAAGTCTTCGTCATGGACAAAATAGGGCTATTTTCTGACCCACTGATGCAAACTAACTCCTTTATGTCACGGCGAAGAAGACGGGTGTAAAATGACAAGTGTCGTGATCACCCCAAATCACATGACCTATTGTGTTCACGCCACCATGTCAGCTGTCACTGTTCACAATCACTTCAAAGTGACTGAACATTGCATCGAAACATTTAATCGATTAAACTTTACTGACGCTAAAATGCTCCCAAGGTGCTTTGCATGAATCCTGAAACGGCCAGAACAGGCAATCAAATTTAAAAGGTAAAAATTCCACATACCTATATTATTAACTTATGATGTAGTTGGGGCTAAAATTGAATTATTTACACATCCAACAGACACAGGCTGTCAGTAGCATCCATGTAAAGCCCAATATCTAGCTTTTAATTGGCTGCTACTTTCTCAATTTTATTCATCTATGGAAAAACAGGTCATTTTGTAGAGCTTTATGTATATATGTATGTATGGGCACCAGTTATACCTGCTAAATGAGCACACTAAAAAAGAGAAGAACATTTTCAGTGTGCTCTCTCCATACTGAGCCAGACTCAGTTCCCTTGGTGGTTTTTCCACTGGGTTTTGGGACCACCTCCCCGCCCACCCCGGGGCAGGAGGCTGATGGAAGCCGGTCCACACGGCTGGTGTGGGCCGTGGGGGTTGAGGCGGGGACCTGCCGGTCGGCAGCCGTGGGACTGGTGAGGACTGGTGACAGATGGGAGGGCAGGAACACAGAGTCCTTGAGTCTGCTCCCGCTGTTTCCTCTCTCTTACACTACCGCTTTTTTTTTTCTTTTTTCTGCATTATCTCCCGTTGGCTCGCTTGTTCTCACTGTTGCCTTTTTATGACATTTTTCTCCCTCTAAATGTGTTTCTTCTTCCCTTCTTATTGTCAAATGTTTCTTTATCTCTCAGTTTCCCCTTCTGTCGCTTCCTTTTAACTTTTCACTGGTATGGACTTTTTCAACCTCTGTTCTCTCTCTTAAATACACCTTGTTCTCTTTTATTCTCCAGTGCTCCTTTTCATCGTCGATCGTTCTGTGAACCACTCTTTGGTTCTTTTATTTGTCCTTGTCACCGATTTCCTTTTATTTTGACACTTTTTTTTTTCCCTCCCTGATGCAGTGTGATGTTTTCTCATCACATTTTTTAATTAGCTGTCGTAGAAATAATATTTTTTTTTATGCCATACAGTGATACTTTTTTCTGTTTTCATTTTTAGCTCTCTGGTCCTATTTTGCTTTCCTTTTTTTCTTTTTTTGCTGTCCTTCTTCAGAAGCCTTTGGGCTACACAGGGGACACTTCTCATGTGGTGTCAACCAATCCATCAGCACGAAACATACAAGTCACACACACACACACACACACACACACACACACACACACACACACACACACACACACACACACACACACACACACACACACACACACACACACACACACATTCATGAAATGCTCTTGGAGCCCAAATGCACCCAGAGGACACGCACTCGAGCTTACTTTAAACACAGAAATAAGTGCACCAACACAGAGCACACACACACCTCAAACACATAGAGGGAATTCAGACCTGTACATTTCATTCTCATTCTGCAGAACCACACACACACACACACACACACACACACACACACACACACACACACACACACACACACACACAGTACCACTCACACTTCCACACTCTCTCTTCATGTTTTCACGCGCCCTCTAACTCTAAGACTGTTTTTTATATAACAGTCTAATTCACCTCTTGACCCGACCATCCGTGACTTCCAAACTTCTCTCCTTTTCAATTTCTGCTCGTCATCCTACGAAGCCTTTTTCCTTTTCAAAATTAGCCTCCAGGCTTTCAGCTGACCTAAAAAGTCCCTCTAAAGATGTAATGAGTGAGTTAGCACGCACAGCTCGCTCTCCACATTTATGGCAGTGATGTATTATACTGTAGTATGGTATATTGCAGTGACTTGAAACATGCTTTTACAAACCCAAGCGGCATATCTCTATAAAAATGGAAATTACCATCCGCCAGGTAATTGGTCAGATTGGTCCAGACTGAAACAAGTATTATAAGGATTGGTTTGAAATTTGGAGCAGACATTCATGGTACCTAGAGCATGGACTCTGACTTTTCATCTGGCAAGAAGTGGGAAAAAAACACCTTTAACAGGAATAAAACTCCCTTTTAACAGGAAAAGACCTCCAACAGAACCAGGCTCAGATATGGACGGTCATCTGACCTGTTTTCTAGAGGGGTGATCGGAGATGACTGATGGGAACTTCAGTGAAGGCAGAGATCATTGGGCCAATTAGGTGACGATAATATTGTGAAAATATTTATCTGCAGGGGTCTTTTCCTGCCATTTAAAACAAAATAAATTACCATCTACATCTCTGAAACACTAGAGTTCTGGAGAGGAATGAGTTATTCTTTGTCTTTTAATTAGGTACTTCTAATTAAGTACCTTAAAGCATGTTTCAGTGTTTTCCTAACCATAGCCGAGGCTCTCAATTCTGACTCTGGAGCTTTCTCACTGCGCTGCTCCCAGACTCCACAGCTGGCAGCTTCTGATGACACCAAGGCTTTTGGGACCGACAACTGTCTCCGACTTTTTCACAGTAACTTTGTCACAATCAGGCGAGCTAATTAGCCGTGAGCATCAAGATTATTCATGCGAACATTTGGGAGAGGCTGGCGTAGAAAAGCAGCAACATATGGAGAGACGAGACGGATCAATAACCAAGAGATAAAAATACATCAGTAGTAGACAGATAACATATCTGTCTGATATTTCAGCCCATGTAAACTGAAAAAGACCCAATTTGGCCAAAACTTGTGAGCTAGAATGGTCCAGCCCACTGGAGTGTAGACATACTGTTATGAACAGAAAATTAAGGAGCAATTTTAATGAAAGTACGATGGTGCTCTCTAATCTAAGGTAAGAATAGTTCACGTTGAACGAAGGTAGGAAGATATATCTAATAAAGGTGAAGCTCAAACAATGTAACACTGTGTGCCGTGCTGTATTTTAATTTGTAGCTGCCGACTCCAAAGTTGAACAAGTTTTAATTGAGAAAGTTTTCTCCGTTCGGCTCGGCCACAGGAGAATATATTATCCCTGAAGTGATGAAGTATGGTCGCCCTCAGTTTCTGTGAAGATTGCCACTAATACAGTATTTGGGAAATCCCCTCAAGCTGTAAACAGAGAGAAAGTTTACAGTCCTATTCAGCAGTTTTACTTTATCCCGGGGCACAGAAAAAAATCTTTAAGATGCATTTTTATGAGTGTTACCGCGAGATAGTAACCAAACTCTTTATGGATGCATAGAAATATGTTATTAATAATGAAACATCAGACTTCTTTGGAGCCTGCAAGGAAAGGATTCGATAGCCTCCAGAATATGGAGATCATAGAGAGAACAGCAGAGAGAAAACAGAGATAGTGTCTGACTCCTTGATAATTATTGTTGTCTTTAACAAAACAATGAATTCTTAAACGTTATTTGCTGGTCTCAGTTATTATCACACTTTGAATATGAACTGAATCTGAGGCCACCGCTTTTAATTGAAGTCAACAAACACCTAAAGATTAAAACAGGGTTTATATTTATATATTATTCATGTTTTATTTATCAAGTGTAGCTGACTTGTTTTCCCTTTTGCTTAACGGTACTTTAGGTACACTAAAGTTCATGCATTGTTTATAAGTCATAGAAATAGACTGTACCAATTGGCTGCCAAAGATGGACAGGTGATTGATGAGTCTCTAAACCCTCCATAGACCTCATCTCTGAGAGAGACAGAACTCTGTGCTGGCAAACTTTCAGGAAGTTTGTGTGGAGGAGGGCCTGAGAAAGTTTTAAACTTCATATTTGGTCACTGTCCTACTTATAATATGACTGCAGTACCTTGAATTCATAAAAATACAAACAGCAAGTCTAAAGTAACAATTATACTTTTGTGTTGAACAATCCCTCCTTCCAAAAAAGAAAAAGAAAACCAGTGAACACTGACGATCAATAACTTTAGGATATTGTGTAATGCACTTAATAATAAGAAAACAAGTACAGCTGGTGATGACAAGCACATGTTTAAATCATGTTTTATCTTGAGGTCATGACTTTATATATCTAATTAATTGAATTAATGTTAAGTGACTGACTACATCTTATTTTCACTGGATGGACTCCACGTCGACGGCCACAAAATGCAAATCACTTTACCGTATATCTTACGCTGACATGAGAAAGTCCCGAGATTAATGAAGGTGATACATTCTTGGCATGACAACATGTTATGTGTCGTGTAACAAGTCACTTAAAACACATTAATTAACAGTCACCCTGTCAACATGGCAATCTAGAACTGCTGCCAAGAACCTCAAGTTCACCACTGTATCATCAATTTCACTGCTCAACCAGATGGCTGTGTCGTTAAGTTTTTTTCCCCTCCAGAGAGCCTTGCGAGGCTCAACATTGCAGCCGAGCACTGACCGACCGGGGCGGAGACAGAGGCTCTAATAAGGAAAGGACAGTTTCCTGGACTGAGGGCAGGGTGAGAGCTAGGTGTATTTCACATGTGCCCGCTGTGGTCCGGGAGGTCCAGTTCTCATTAAAATCAATTTCTTCCCTGCGAGTTGGAACGGAACAGAGAGTCACGGGTTCAGCCTTCGTCGGGCCGCTGGCTTGTTTCCAGCCACTGAGCTGGAAGCGAAGAGCTAATACCCCTGCCGTGAGAACACACAGGCGGAGCCCCGTGGAAAGGCAATGTGCAGAAGCACTGCAGTAGCGGCTCGGCATGCAGGCTGACACTCAAGATTGGGCTGTGCGATATCCTAGATTGAACTTTGACTTTTTCAAGTTGTTACCACTTATATTATAATGACAGGTTTTGTTTTTAAGGGTTTTACTTAACCGGTAAAAGTACCAATGTTCTCTGTCTTGGTGTGAGTGTATCTGTGTGTCTCGCTATGAACGCGGGTAAACAAAAATGACGTGTCGATAAAGCATCCATGACTGAATAACGGCAGTAAGACAGCTTGCGTTTTGAAGTTACATTTTCCAGGATAGACTTCCACTTTGACAGCGTTGATGATGTGCACACACAAGCAGATATTTTTCATGGTGGTTTTTTGGACATTCAGTGCAAATGTTTAAATATTCCTTCTCTCTCCATCTGTGTGTGGTTACTACAGTACAGTTCATGTTACGTTCAGACTCCCTACATAAAAGGTTCTCAGACTGGAACTTAATATTGAATTATACAATAATTCCTAGGGGGCACCGAGATAGGACAAAACACATCATCCATGCAAAATTGATGCCTGTAGCACGCACCAGATGCTCCACACAGACACAAGTAGTAGTCGAGACAGAGTGGTCTGTCAGCACCTGCTACAGCTTTGCCAACGCCAGCGGGCCTTTTAATAAGCATTAGTTAAGAGATAGCGTCATTAAAATGACTATTTGGCATCTTTCTAGTCTCTCTTTTACTCGTCCTTAAAAATACAGAATCCAAAGGCTTCACCGGTGACATGTAAACGTCGTCGACGTTTACATTCAAGATAGGAATCGATGCGGTGAAGTGAGAGAATATTTAATCGGCAATCATCGGCATCAAAAGTGAGCAGATAAGGAACACAACACAACCTTCAGCTATAAGAAACATGGAATATTATCTTTTTACCACACGCTTCATCTCTTGTTTCGCATATCTGACGCGCAGACACGAGATGAGATGAGCAGTAGAAGGAGCCCCAGTGTCGGTTTGTTATGGTCCTTCAGAGCGGCGCTACGTGCCTTTTGTTCTCAGAGTCTTAACCCTCGATCCAAGTGGACACTTGACACGAGGATGTAAATTCCTGCTTGAGACAGCAAAGACCAAAGAGAGTAGAACAAAGGCAATCAGGAGAATTGCTAATAATTTATTGTAGCGTCTTTTATCTCCCGGCTCTTGTTCGTGGCGCTCACCTCTTGTTCTCTCTGTTGTCAGACCCTTTTGTCTTTGGTTCAGTGGAGGGCACTTTGTCCTGCTCGTTCACAGGGCCTGAGAGAGGACTCAAAACACAAACCGATATCTCTTGAGTTATCCAAATCTTAGATGTACCACTGAGCAACAGGCCAAAATGCTGGGATCCATTAGGACAAAATTACTCGTGATTAGCCAGACTTATATATTAAAAGGTCTGACGTTTGTTTCATCTAACACTTTTCTCTCCCTCTCTGTCACCATCAACAACAGGGGCCACCAAAGACATGGGCAAGATGCTCGGTGGAGAGGAGGAGAAAGACCCTGATGCTGCGAAAAAAGAGGAGGAAAGACAAGAAGCGCTGAGGCAACAGGAAGAGGAGAGGAAGGCCAAATATGCAAAAATGGAGGCAGAGAGAGAAAACCTCCGACAGGGCATCAGGGATAAGGTAAAAAAAATAAAATAAAATAAATACTTCAGTACTTCCAACTCTAATAGAGCTGCACAAGGTAATATTTAGAGGATTGCTCCTTTGTTTCTTACCTACAAAACCACTGTACAGCATCACTGGGTGAAATGGACGACTCAGCATTGTGTAATACAAATATTGATCTTATACTACGAAGTTGTATAGCAGCTAATATATTTCAACCCAGTTTCACAGCAAAGCGTGAAATGGACACGCCACTCCACTAAGGCAAAATGTGAGATAGCCACGCTTGGCGATGTTTAGGCGTGTCTATGACACGCTTTGTAGGTGTGAAACTTACACGCACATAAATGTAACATGAAAAAGGATCATGTGACCGTGGTGCCGCAACAGAGGTCCTGAGACCAGGTACAAGGGACATTTTTAATAACAGACTGCCATGCTGGATGATGGGGTTCGAATCCAGGAGCTGAAACGATTGTTCTTTAATTTTGTATTTTTTTTAATGCTAACCATGTGGTTATTTCCTAGCCCCAACCATGTGTTTTTGCTCATGGTTTTGTTTTCCTTTAAGTCACGGTCGAAAGCAGGTTTCATTTTCCTAGAAATCGCTACCAGCCAAAGCGTGTAATAGACACGCGCATCCACTACAGCAAAACGTGTAAATGTTCAAGTGTAACTGTTCCATTAGTTTTCCTACAAAATATTGTAGGAACAGAGTTGTATTGCCAAAAACATCTGCCGGCTGCAAATCAGGTCAATGAGAGCAAAGTGGTGAAGTTACAGGACATAAAATCAAACCAATGAGCTGGAGGATGCTAAGCTGTTTCTCTACAGCTGAGAGAAACTGCAAAGTTGATGAACACTCTCTAAGGGCCATCGCCCACGTTTTCTAAACATTGTCTTTCACCCATTGTTAATATAAATACATAATTTAGTGCAGCTTCAAATAAAGAAAAGACTATGCTGGCATGGCATGGAAGCATTGCACTGAAACAATTACTGCTGAAAACATTAATGCAAGAAGCATTATGTTCCACCCAAAACTAATTAGCCAGGGAGACAGGGTTGCTTCTTTCAGAAAAAAAAAAAAAAAGCTGCCTTACATTAGTCTATTTGCTGCAGTCTGGTCCAGGTCATAAAATGAGATTACTAGACGCACAGATCGCTAAAAATATTCTCAGCACGAGTCTAATTTCCAGTTTCACAGGGATTTTATTTTTTTGTCTTACTGACCCCCCTTTTTTTCTTTTTTTTTCACAAAGACTACCTTGTCTTTGATAAATTCATGTTCAATATTTAATTAATCAGTAATTAAATTTTAAATGATAGTATTAAAGTGTCTGCAGCTGGCAGTGAAATATTCCCCTTCAGACTGCTAATAACACACTGAATATTTGACTTGAGTGCTCTTTGAGGGCTTTCGGGCTGACTTTAAAACTTTTCCATGTGTAGCCCTTGTAAAACTATCTGTGGAGTTTGGGGATCAGCTCTGAACTCCACTGAGTGGCCGTGACTTTTTTTCTTTTGAAACAATTGTGGAAGAAGAAAGAAGAGGGGAGAGAGAGCACGATATGACAGCATATCTCCGGGAAGTGTTTGATTATAGCGAGTGGAGAGGGGCTGACTAAGCGTGACTGTCTTCACTTCAACTGATGCAAGCCTTTGTTACTGTGGAACAAGAGCAAGAGAGAGAGAGAGAGAGAGAGGCTGAGTGATACAGATTGCAAGAGACTGAGACGGAGCAGCATGAAGGGAAGGCAGAGAGCAAACAATGGGAATAGAGGGAGATCCAGAAGAGATATCCATCAACCGGTCGCATCAGTGTGTTTTTCGGTCATAAAACCAGGAAGAAAGGTTTCTCAGAAAAAAATACTTTTGATTCTCAAATGTTTTTGGGAAGAAGTGGTTTCAACCATCAAGCCAGTCAGGATGCTTCGTTACATCTGCCCTACCCAAAGTTTTTCTTTTTCAAAGAACCACATTCTAGTGGTAAACATCACGTTAATATTAAAAACATAGCAGCTAATGCAATGCAGCTGCAGATGAATGCAATTTCTTATAGTGGCATGAAAGTCAAACAATAACCCCTTGAAATACCTTCATTATTAAAGCTGCCTGTGAAGAACTGTGCTAAAATTTTGACTTGTTAAATAATGCAACTGCATATGTTTCGCAAAATTTGAGAGGCATGCAGGATTGCAGCTACGATTTAAGGACCCTGATGATCAGGGCTGTAGTTCGATTAGAGCGCATCTGTGATGCACACACATGGCTCAGTTGTGGCTCCTGTTCCTACTAGTTGACATAGTCAATAATGTATACTTCCATCGCCTTCATTTAATGAAGTCATCCATAATGTAATCACACTATTTTCAATGGTTGTTTGTGATTAATAATCCAGTGTTATTTTCCAATTTCAGTTTTTTCAGATGTTTACTGTATAAAAAAATTGAATATAACAAAACTATAACACAAAGACGAACATGGGAATTGTACGAAAGGAAAAAGTGCAAGGCACTCAATATATATTGTCTCTTTTATTGGTATCTGTATATTCATGTCTTCTTTTTTTGTTCTCGTTATCCTTCTACACATGTTGTACTTTGTATACCAGCCTCTTGTTTAAGTGTTGGAAATTATCAGGTGCCTGCAATCATCCTGATTTTACTAAAGGGGCAGTTTGTGTGCTGAGATTTAAACTCCAAAGAAGACTATTTGTGCTGCTGCACAAGAGTTGTAACCCAGTTTTGTTTTAACATGTAAAAACTCCTTGTTTTTGGAATTTCTACATGAAATCTGAATAAAGGTGGGGTTTTTTGTTTAGTTTTTTTTGCCAGAAGAGTGCCTTGGACTTTTTTACCTTCTTTTTTGTGTTCCCTACCAAAGAGCACCTTCATCACACTCAGGACCTTTTCCTTTTTAAAAACATGGGAAATGGTTGAACTGGTCTAATGGTATTTTAGTGCTGAAGATAAAGATCAATCCAAGTTAGATATAATCTCTCCTCCCTGTCTTCTAATGACATTTTTATTCTCTGATGCTCTTTGTTCGATTGCCCAACATCGACCGAGTGAAACAGTTTTTTTTTTTTTTTTTTTACAATATCTGATTTGACATTGATGGCTGTCACGGTATGTTTAAGGGAAAATATCTGTGTGATAAGGATCAGAGAGTGGCATGTTATTGGCTGACTGGGTATAAAGAAGTTAGCAGAGAAGAATCCGAACGGGCCTTGTTGGCTGCAGACCAAATCTTTTGAATCCTCTGTTGAGTGAAATGTTGGACCAGAATTACAGTAAAACTGAGTTTTAATCCCACAGTCAGCCCCGACCAGCTACTGATCTTTGTCAGTGTGCAAAGTCTTTTATAAACATTCAGCTCTTTAATGTGTATTTATTTCCAAGACGGTCTTTTCATTTCTCAGTTGTTGTCAAGTCTTTAGGCTGTCACTCAAACCTCAGAGACTTTCTTTGGAGGCATTTCTAAGAAAAATATCACATATAGGCAAAAAGGATGGTTTAGTGATGGCAGCATATATTATTGAGCTAGATTTGTACTTTAATAAATGGCAAACATCTGTACCGTGGAAAAAATGACGTGTTTTTGCAACAGACATTAACTACCGTTCCCTCCACAGCAAGACTCGTCTAAGCTTGTGTCTTTACAGTGGAAATGGACACTACTGGTCCTCCTTTAAGATATTTACTGCTCCACGATCACATTAACTCGTGCCTGGGAAAGCAGCAAAGAGGTCACGGAGGAGTGAGGCTCATTTTCCATATCTGTGCCTCTCGATCAACCGCCACTCAGCCTGCATGGTGACCTTCCTGTACTCCACAACCTTTTCCTTGCAGTCCAGCTGTATTGATTTTGCACAAACTTGGATTGCAAATGCACAAAATATACTTTAATGAGCACAAATGTACAGACTGGATGCCAAAATAGAATACAAGTTCCTGGTTTCAGAACTGAAACTAATCCAATCAGCTCGCCATCTGTTTGGATTCATCAAGGCTTCAGGTTCAATTACAAATGTAGTGTTTGAACTGACATGCTGCATTAGTAGTAAATTGTTTTAGGCTGTCCAGATTTGTTTGTTTCATTTTGTAGTCATTGTGCATTGTGAGGTTTTTTGGGTTTTTTTTGGCACACCAACAGTAAAAATACTAAATTACTTCCTGTTATTGCAATAATGGAGCATTTCTGTTAACTGAGAGTTGAGGTGCCAGCTGAGTGATATCATCAATCAATGAAGAGCAATTTGCCTTCACATAATAACGTCATACTAAACTGATTTAGTATCATTTCTTTACTGAAGAGAGGAGCATTTCAGTGAAGGTGCAGGTGAAACAGATTTCACAGCTGATGTTGTTCTCTCTCATGTTTTTAAAAAGCAATTTTGTGCTCTGCCCTAAACGCACTCTTGATTTAATAGAAGTCTGGTGAGGCTCAAGGTTTGTGAGCTAATTGTTGTCCAGGACACCTGCTGAGTGCCTCTGTAATTGCTCCATAAAATTTTAGAATTAGAGCCAGCAGCCGTTAAAGCTTCCATTTACAGCCACAAACAGACAAAACAACCTCAATTTCTTTTTAGTTTTAACTCTACATTTAACTGCAGAAATCCATTTTAACTGCTGTTCTTACAGGACCCAAAATATTACACTATACACTGCACTTAATGTATGAAGCTAATACAAACAAATGAATACTTCTGAATTACTTTGCAAGAGTGGTATCTGTTTTCAAACCAAATTACCAAAAATTTTAGAAATGTGATACAAAATGTGTGATGTAAAACTTTCCTGTTGGTCGGTCCCCTGGCGTTATTATACTACTACTGTATATGTCTGCTCACTAGTCCTTGTACATAGGAATGGGTACAACTGCAGTGGATCAATAGAGCACTTCAAAATAAAAAAATAATAGAAGAAAGTGAGCAAAGGCCCTTCTCGTCTCTAGTGGTGTGTTGGCCTTTTGGAATACTGAAACAAATCCCAGTGGGCCATTAAAAGAATCCATTAAGTTTTTTTCCGGCTGTGTGCCTGTCATTCAGGGTGCACAAGAGCATGTTGTGGGTCACCTTCGTCCAGCAGATACATGCAGCTCTGAATTTCTTTCCCAGTAAATTTTGTATTTTTTAAAATGGCCTACACTTTCTTCTGCAACAACCACAGACAGTAAAACTTGGGTCATAATAAGTTTGATAAGTTGCACACAACAAATGGGGTTGATTTTTGATGTTGGCAGTTTTTTGCAAAAGTACATTTACTCCTGACCATCTATTTTTAGATCCAACAAAAATATGAGACAAAACTCAGCACCGAGCTTGGAGAAAACACCCTGTCTGAAGACGGCTTTATATGTTTGTTTGTTTTCATTCTTCTTTCCTGTGCAGTATGGCATCAAGAAGAAGGAAGAGAAGGAAGCCGAGGCAGCGGCTGCTATGGAGCAGGCCTCCGAGGGCAGCCTCACCCGCCCGAAAAAGGCGGTTCCCACTGGCTGCGGCGACGAGGAGGAAGAGGAGAGCATCGTGGATACGGTCATGAAATTCATCCCGACACCACTCATGGATATGTTCAATAAAAAGTAACAGTGTTTTGGGTGAAACGTGATTAACTTCTTACAACGCTCATCTAATCAATGCTGTACCACCCTGGCCCACCCCAACCCGCAATCACACCTCTCTTCACCTCCCTCCCACCCCGCCAACCCAACTTTTAAGTGTCGTGGAATTGCGCAACGTGCCATGATTTTGTCCTCGAGTTAAACCATCGGGTCTCAGACAGTGATTCGTACTTTTGAACTTCTCAAAACAGAGCATCTTCTTTGATAACCGGTTATTATAATCGTATTTCTAAAAAAGTATGCAACACCTAGATCTAATGTCTTTACTTCAAGGCAAACTGATGCCATGTTTTCAAAATGTCCAGCACTTAGAAAAAGACCTGATATCACCCATCATCCACCCTTTTTGTTTGTAAATAGCCTCGGTTATATAAAAAACAAAGAGAACTATATACGAATGAAATATGACATATAACAAGATGACTAAGAGTATAAGCCATATTTTTAACTTTGAAGAAATTATCCAAATCATATCAAAATCTGAAATTTTCCTCTTATGTTCTTACTAATATTTGATACATAGTGTATATAAAAAAAAAAGCATTTTTATTGGTTCTCCGTTGTGAGGATTCACCCCATAAAAACTGTCCCTTATGTTCCCATTGATTTTACTGTGAATGTGTAATGTGAGCTCCGGTAAAGTCTAAGCAGCATCTGTAAACCCACAAAGGGAAGGAATTAATTTGAAATGAGACTTTTTTGTTGTTGTTTGTTTACTTTTTTTTTTTTTTTTTTTTAAGCATGCAGTAAATTGGTGTGAAGTGAAGTACATAAATGGATGCCATTTCATTTGTTATGATGAAGCAAAATACATTGATATTTGAGGCAATAACTGGTTTTCCAATTTTATTTAATTGACATCCACCATGTACAGTAAGCGATAATTGACTTTGTGTCTAAAATGTTCTTCCATGGGGAAGACTATAGAGCTTCTCCATACATAAAGTTTGTCTGAAAGCAGTAACATAAAAATTCTAAAAATTCACTGGCTATACATGTTTGTGGTTTAAAAATTCAGTTGGATGTCCCGTGGCAGGTGTCGCTTACTCTGCTTTCGCAATAGGACGTGTAAAAGTTTGACCAGGCTAGTTAATTTTTTAGTTGTGTTAACATTTTCATGATTTTTTTGTAAGAAAAAAAATAAGTAAGAAATCCATTTCGCAAACACAACTATGTTGTGAACACATTATATGTGAACAGACAGTGACAATAGTGCAATATATTGTTCGAAATGAAGTTGTCCTGTGTCCGTTGGTTTTACTGATGGGAGTGTAGTCCCAAATCAGCAATAACAGACAATCTTCATTGTTGTGTGTTTAAAAGTTACTCCTTAATGTGTTTAGTCGTGTGTTGAAGACGCAGACGTGTCTACATGCTGTAGTAACGGTGACGCCTTTATAGGTCATGCATATTTAATTAAAAACAGAGAAAAGAGGGGAGGTGGGACGATTCGTTTCATGTCTTGAAAAATGTTAAGTCACAGAGCAACGAACACAACCAGGACTCGTGGCCAAAATTGCAAACCGAAAGGCAAATTGCACCGGAGGTTTTTACAAGTAGATGTTTACAAATCATGCAAAGAAATTTGCGGAAAAAAACGAGAAACTTAAAGCCCACGATCGTACAAAAGAAAAAAAAACATTTGCCGACTCTGCAGAGTCTACTCTTTCTTGCAGGTAAATGTGTAAAGGCACAAATTTAGAGACAAGAATGAACTCTAGTTTCTCTCCATATGCCTTGTTTTTTATTTCCCTTTCATTCCACAGTGTCTTGTTAAACATTCCAGATATTTCAGACATTCCACCAGACTTTTTTCTGGAAACACGCTGAATATTTACAGTAGGCCGCAGTAAATGCCTTTTTATTAAACAAGTACATCACAACAATATAACCTGAAAATTGTTGCTAGAGCGAATATAATGTATTGACTTGATGCATTCAAGAGCTATTATAGCTGCCATGTATAGAAAGAAAAGAAAAAAAAAAAACCCACATGATGTTTTGAGGGAAATCTTAAATGTGCGGCTAGCAGTGATCAGTTAAATCTTGTGATACATTTTGTTGAAAAATGTTTTTGTGATCCTCTTGCACACAGTAGCTGTAGGTGTAATTAAGGGGTTTTAAAAAACACCTATTTAGCCACATTGTCAACAGTTTTTACATACAGAGCAGTGTATTCCTGTGGCATAGACGAGGGAAATTAGCTTTCCACTGTGCATTGTGAGCTCGATAATATATATATATATATATATATATATAGATATATATACATACATATAAATAAATATATATGTATATTTATATATTCTTTATATATATATATATATATATATATACATAACATAAAAAAGGCACAGTGTGGTGAGGTCACCTGTAGAGCACATGTATTGACCTTCCTGTGATTTTACTTGTCAACTGCCTTTGCCAGCCTCTGTTCGCAGATAGTTGGCAACCGTTAGCTGTTAGGCATTTTGGAATCATACATCACGCATCACGCACTCCCATTCCCATTATCAGAGCAATTATTCAATCAAACCAAAGAATAGTGCTGGTAGTAGTAAACAAGAGGTTTCATTCTTATTTAGTTGCTGCATATCTTTATTTATTTGTAAATTCTCAGGTATTCTACCTTTAAGTTTTACCAGATTAACCATAACTAGCCTTCTCTTCGTGCAAAATTAGCCTTCTCTGCTAACGAATTTAACGATTTCCTTGCCAGGGGCCTAGCGAGCCTTCAGCAACTTTTATTTATGAATGACATATCTCTTGTTTGGCCCAAGAATATTCTAGAAAAAAAAGCTACAACGACTGCCCCTGAAAAGGACTCCCGTCGACAACACCTTAGCAGATATCGTTAGCGCGTTCAGGCAAATCAGTGAGTCTTTTTCCAAACTGGTGTGCTCTGAAATCAGATCACCCATCGCATCTCAACCCACTGACATCATCACACCCCGTCATAAACGCATTGATCATCATTTTGTAAATTGATTGCGCTCCAAATGGCTTCTAGACCACTGCCCGAACAAACTGCCCGAGTCATGCGTAATCAATATTTTGTCGTCTGGTAGACGCCGTGTCAGAAACCCCACTGCAGTTAGAAGTCACTCATTAGTGCCGCTCATTCAGCCATTAATAGGATTATAAAAAAAACTGCCTGAAAAGAAACATGGCACTTGAATAAATACTCCTTCGATGTGACTTGACTGTAACTGTCTGACGTTTTCTCTCTCCTTGCATCTGTCTTCCTCTGTTCTGTATGTTTTGAGAAGATGCTTACACTGGTGCAGTATTTTTTCTTTTTTCTTTTTCTTTCGTGTCTGTAGCCAGTCCTGTTTCTGTCTTCTGGTGGTTTGGTATTTTGAGAAAAAAAAAACAAAAAAAAAACATGTTCATTTGGTGCATTTTTTTCGTACTGCAAAAATCTTCACCCTCCTTCTCTTTCTCTCTCTCTCCCTATTTGTTGACAAAAATGTATGCATGCTTATGGTGTGCGATGTAGGCAAGGTTGTTGATATAATCGTTTCGTGTCCTCTGTGTTTCAAAGCTCCACCTGTTAGCCTCACTGCATGCCATTTTAGACGAATATTTCAGTCTGTAACTTTCCTGCAAAAATGGAATCACCGCACACTGAGAATAAAGTGATTTCATATAATTTTTCATCGTCTTGTGTTTCTGCATTCAAACTAATTCTGCAAGCAGTCCGTTGGCTACTGCTACCTCTGTGTAAAATTTAAAAAAAAAAATTAAAAAAAAAAATATGTAGAAGCAGTGGTAGAGACATGTAGTGTATTTCTGGTTTGGGAGGCAGGATCATCCCTGATTTGTGAGACTGAGACGTGACCTGCAGTCATGGATCATATCCCATTGCATGGCATTCGTAAAAGGAAGTATGTGCAAAAGACCTTCGATGTATATCACATGTTACTGTTTCTGTCAGTCAATCCTGTTTTTCATCTCGACATGACTGTTGTGCTTTTTTTTTTTTTTTTTTTTTTACATTATATTATTCTTATTTTTTTCTCAGAAGGAATTTCAACATCTATTCAATAAAAGCGAAAAGGGCTGTAAACAGAATGCACTGTGTCGTTCAAATCGTGATTGGCGAGGGAGACAAGATGCGTGATGGTGTCACAGTGAGTACACGGACATCAAAGCCATGCAAATGGCTTCTATCTCAACAGCAGTCGGTTTGTCATAAGTGGGCCTGTGATACGGGTATCGGAAAAAAACCTTTTACATCAAACAAATCCACTAAAAAGATAATGGAGGAGCGCCAAGCAAGGATCAGGGATGGCAATGACTTCTGAGTTGCATTTAATTCTAGCACAGAAAGGAGGCTGACGTCTAAAGGAAATTAAACGATTACGATGCCTTGACATTTTTGGAGTTTGGTGCTTATCTGAGATTTGGTTTGGATTTTAAAAACGGTTCTTCCAAAAGGTCGTGTCATTTATTTACCTTACAAAAACACACACCTTCTTTTTGAGAGTAGCAAAGTATTGAAAACAAATTTACGTAGCTCTTCAGTTGTGGTATAAATTAATATTTCACTTGCCAGATACAGACAACATGGCTGCATACTGTTGCGCTTCAAAAAGCACGTGGTTTCTTGAGCAGTGTGGGGACGAAATCTTTCTCGCTGTCTGTTGCAACAGATGTTGAGTGATTTATACTCTGCCAGCTCCTCACACATTAATACCCTCATCTCACAGACAGGTTGTTATTATAACCACTTATGGAAGTATTAGCAGTAGTATTGAGATTAATTACCAAATACCATTTACAACTCAGTAGGTACATTTTATCCATCCACTGAGATAAAAGTTCCTTATTTTCCTGTTTTTAAACATTTGGTGCCAACACGTTTTAAACTGGTTATTTCTTCTTTTGAAAGCCTGATGATTGAGGTATGGTTGAGGGTTGGCCACTAAAACGCTTGGTTAAGGTGAGGTGAAGTTCTCGCTCATGGTTAAAAACTTGACAGAAAACAATGTTCATTTTTTTGTCTGATACACAAGGTGACATTCTCCTATCCTGGTTTTACCTCTACCCTGGTTTGACCCAAATTCACTGTGAATATACGAGTCTGGTGACCCTCCATTGAGGACTGATTCCAGTCGTTGCATCCGAATGGCCGTAGACCTTGAGTTAATTTCTAAATTATTGTGGCAGCCTTTAACAATTTTGCATTGACCGCCACATGCAGTTGTGCGCTAAAACATTACCGCCACCACCATTGTTGGAACTACTTCAACGTCATTGTGCTTAGCTACCGCCACTGGTCGCTGATTGGTCCACAAACCTTAATGCTAACAGGGTTTCCAGACTGTAATACAGCGAAGACTGACGCTGTGAGCAACAGTCCAGTGGAGCCAGGCTGACATTCCCCAGCATTCAAGTCCAACATGTTGGACACTTATTCACCACCCTGAACTTCTCATTCTTGTATTTTGCAAATAGTGAGGATAAGATTGTGAAAATTGTAAAAGAGAAAGGAAGCAGAAGGAGGCCAGGACATCCTGACTCTTCGTTCTGAGGCACTTAAAATAAACCCATGAAAACTTACACAGCCCATAATGCAAAACAATAACTTTCAAGAGCCTCATTAATGCCGGTCTTTTGAAGCATTACACAAAAAACAAAGTAAACCTGATGACATCACCATGACATAATCAGAGTGTATTCCCTCTAATATTAGAGAGCTTCCTCTAAAGCCACAGATAACATGAACTGTTTTCACATGGAGTTATACCAGCACTGATGTGTAAGCTGGACTTAATTCATAATATGAATGTGACTGTGCCTTTAAACTACTCACAGCTGTGGGAGTGAATATTAGCTCTAGATGTAAATGGTGCCCTGCAGACTCATTCAAAATGTACTTGAAAGAGAGTGTGGGCTGGTCTGAAAAACATGATGTTATAGCTGCAGTAGTTACAGTATAAAGGTTTTCAGACATCATAGGTCAAAATATAAAAACATATTGGGATTTTAACATTCTTCGTTTTAATCATTTGACACAACCGTCTCAAAAAATGGAAGTTTTAGCCTGTCGGATTTGTTCTGGTTAACATTACACAACCTTAATGCAACATTAGCTTTTTAAGCTTCCAAATCCGGTTATTGAGTAAGATAACCATCTCTTCCTTGCTGTCAGTAGTCATATATCAAGTAGATAATAGCCTGATTAGTGGCTGCTAAATGACTACTAATCAGCCAGCTGGCTACTTCAGTTAATTTACCCTTCAGTCAGCTGAGCGCACTGTTCAGCTTTAAAGGTAAAGATAAGGGCAGTATTCTTTACCACAGGAAACATTAATCTGCATTTTACTAAATTGAGACCACCAACATCTTCACGGGAATTTTCTGTCCTGCCTTCTTTTGTGCCATTATGTTCACAGCCATTTCTCTGGTGGACTTCCATAATAGCTCCAGATCTAGTAGCTCTCTTTTGCGACACAACTGCAATGCCTCTGACGGTTTTTACTTGGGCATCGTTCCTCCTCTTCAGGCTGTTGAGCACTCATAAGGGTCTTGGCTCCTCCTTTGCAATAAAAGTCCACAAGTCTCCCTGCAGGAAATGGAGGTATAAATCAATTCCATTAGCATTCATGCTCCGAAGTAGCCTTTTCAAACCGAGCTGCCTTTGTGCTCTCTGAGCGGCACTCAGGCAGCAGGAGATCTGTGGCTCTATTGGTGTCCTGTAGACATTCAGCAGTCAATGTCAATTAACTGCTCTCCACTGGGCACTGGCCCCTGGCCCTATGTACTAGCCAGTGTGCACAGACTGTAACTGGAATCTGGAGTTTTTCTTTTAAGGGCGGATAGAGATAATAACCTTCATGAGGACATGGACAGACCTGCTGATATCAGTGGCATTTTGACTGTTCTAACTGCTGATACACTGTATGGTGACCATAGTAAAGGTGCAGAAAATATTACTGAGAATATATTGACTGCAGCGGCGTCAGCGGTGAAGCAGCTATTCTACCGTTCTGGTGAAGAGGAAGCTGAGCAGGAAGGCAAAGCTTTGGATTTATCAGTTAATGTAGGTTCCGACCTTTACCTATGGTCATGAGCTTTGGGTAGTGTCTGAAAGAATGGGAATTCCTCTGCGGGGTGGCCGGCTCACCTTAGGGACAGGGTAAGAAGCTCCAACATCCGGAGGAAGCTCGGAGTAAAGCCTTTCGTGTCAAAAGCAGCCAGTTGAAAGGAATCTTCCATTTCCGTTTTCAGGCATATCAAAATGGTATGAGACTGCAGGGTAGACCCAAAACACACTGGAGAGATGATACATCTCATCGGCCCCAGAACGTTTTGGGATCCTGACCTGGGATAAGTGGTAGAAAATGGATGGATGGATGCAAGGATATACCAATGGATGGAAAATGATGAATGGATTTGCTATATGCACCTGCCATACCTGTTCTTACCCCACCTGTAGCAATTTCTGGCAGTGTAGATATGTTGTGTTTAGTATTTTATTCTTAACCAATTTCGCCAACTAAAGATGCTGAAGTAGCTCCACATGTGGACACCTGTCATTTCTGCTTTCAGGGAAGCTGCGTTTGCGTCTCTTAGGAATGAAAAAAAACCGAAAAGTTAAATGTCCTTAAAGTTCAGTCTGAAGGCTGTGTACCACCGACTGCTCCTAAAGACCAGTACGCACAGTATGTTTACATGAACCATTGCTTGTGTAGCTGCAGATGGAAATACAGAGAGACCAACAGTGCATGACCGGTGGTGCTGAATTTCTATATATCGCGAGACCAATACCACTACCCTGAAAAGGCCTGGTTTATTTTTACATTAAATTATGTCCAGTGGACACCATGTGCTCCAAACAGATAGGCTTTCTGATTCGCATGTTTTATATGCAAATTACCTCTTGAGGTACCCATCAGACTGCTGGTTGACGGTCATCACACTGAGAGAGCCTCACTCTCCACTTCACAGCTCTACATCCAGCGAGACCTTGATAGGTATCGCAGCATCCTGGGGAGACTCTGATTGACAAGTCCATTGACATGAAATCGCAGCAGCTGCGGCAACTCAGATGAAGCTATAATAGGTCCATTTAACGAATAAAGTAGCCTGGAGACCTTTCTCACCCCTACCAACAATAGACCTGCTTTTCCAGCCACCTTTGTGATGGTCTGACGTATTATAAGCCATTTAATTTAAGCACAGGACTCCGAGGGGACAATTCTCTATTTCACTGTGTTAAAACGAGACGACGAACAGGCTGAAAGGGATTTAAGAAGTTCGGTTAAAGAGCTCTCCTAACCTCAATTAGTGAGCATTTCTCCTCGGAGTCTCACGTGCTCGCTGGCGTACGATGATGCCAAGTCTGAGAAACATGCCCTCAAAACCTCGTGTGTAGAGACTTGCATTATATATAAAACTTTCTCTCTCCATAAATAGAAGATGTAGACCGGGAGCATAAATACTGCATGCTGCTCCACACGGATTGGAGGGAGATAAACAGGATGTTTTGCTCTGCCTATAAATACTACTGTGCTTCAATGATGTTTCCTTCCGGGAAGCTGTCAGTCCCACACTGTTCTGATGTGCTGCTTCTCCTGTCTGCATAAAAAGACATCATCTTACATTTAATCAACCAGCATTCTCGCTGGGTAACCAGCTGTGGTATAGATTCAACTAATGTGGCTCAGGATTCTCGCTCTTTGTGGTTATCCAGCTCCGAGCGTCTGGTAAATGTGAAATTGTTGGACTTCTATTCTCCTCATTTCTTCACTGGTTTTCTTTTGGTTTTTGTCTTCATGTATTCAGGTAAAACGATTCTGTTCCTTTTTTTTTTTTTTTTTTTAAATCTGTCATGCTTTCTATTCACTTGCCGAGAGTGTACAACTATTCCTTCAAGGTATTTTCGATGCACCTGAGTGAACTAAAATGGACTGAAATTTTGACTTAAATCGGCCTGCTCGTAGCTTTTTATCACAAGCTTGTTTTGGCTTCCTCGGTATAGTCTTACTCCTTTCAAACATGGTGCATGAATATTACAGAGTCTTTCCCTGAGCTCAATCTGAAACCTTCACAGAAAGTGCTATTCGGGATTAAGCTTTGCTGGGCTGCAAAATTGAACTGCCAGTCGTCTATGGAAATTTGATAATGGAGAGTAATGCTCTGAGCCTGATATCTGAATTTTAGCTCTGAAGCAGCTGTGGCAGAGAGCGTTGTAATTTAAATCACCTTCTATATGGCTATCAAGGAGTGGACCATGTGCTGAGGAGGAGAAAAGAGAAAAGAGGAGACTTGCAAGCCTGACGTAAAGATTGTCCGGGTTCCCATGTGGAAACACTGTAATATCTTATTACCACACTGTTTGATGAAGCATCTGGGACTCCTCAGCCCAAGTTCCCTCATTGAATTTCAGAGTCCGCCCACATTTCCTCTCAGCCAGGCCCGAGCTGTAGCCGTTTGATCCGTCCAGAAAACCAATTACATATAGCAGGCGGCCTAATTGTCTTAAATTTAATTTAAGACATTCATTTGTTCCACCGTCAAGAGATGGGTAGAGATTTATGCAGAGGAGCCTCGTGCCGCTTCAAGCAAATGGACAGCTTTGAAATTGAAATGTTGGCTTTTTGTGTGAGATGAACCACTGGGCAACTCACGGTGTTCAATCTGAAGTCAGGGGCTTAAAGAGAAGTTCATCTCATTTGAGATGCTCGTCAATGCACAGTATTGTAAGGGATCCGTGTGCTTTAAAATGCAGATTCCTCATTACTTCCAGAGGTGTGGAGTGCTATAGCTCTGCCTAAATTATTAACCTTAACAAATTTTAATATTCAAACAAAGTATTTGGATTTTCATGCTGTGTGGATGAAAGTCCACCTAAAAAATATATTTTAATTCTCCATAAAGCTCCAAAAATGTAGTGAAAAAAAAATCCTTGTCTTAATTATTAAAAAAGTTCAAAGACACCATAAGTTTTGTTATAACCCAAAACTAAAGTTACCTGATTTTACTAATGTGCTACTTTTTGAAGAACATAAAAAACGGTATGTCATTATAAACTAGGACAGTCCACTTATAATTAGCGAACACTCAACATTTTCCAGTTGGAGATGAAATTGGGACATCTGATTTAAAAAAAAAAAAAATTTGGCACAGTACTTATCTGTGACACCATATGGATGTTCAACTGACAAAGGTGGGGAAAATATCTGTGTTGATATTCAAGAGGATTTTCTGACCCAGAAATCATAGCGTAGATGAAACAGGGGTAATAGGTGTTTAAAATAGCCGCTGATCACAGAGCTAAACCAAACTCGCATCCTACATTATGCTTGGCCCTTATTAGGACGCAACAAAAGAGTACATTTTCTTTTAATTAAAAACAATTTTAGAGTCGTGGTATTGTGGGGACATGATTTTACGTTAAACACATTAAAATATGCATGGGGTATTAGTGTAAGGTGCAGATAAGACTTCTCATTAAGCCGGCGAGTCAGACGCGGTGTGAGATTGCTTGAATGCACCTAAAACACATGCAATTTTCTCAGCAGATAGTGCAACAATAGAGCTTCTCACACTTTAAATTGGACCTAAAAATAGAAAAAGAGCGGTTGAGGTAGACCGGGTGAGCAACTGTGCCAAATTATCAAGTAAACTGCAATGCAACGTGTGAGCTGAGCATCGTGAGGTATATGGGCGGTTGGGTAAGAACGGATATGCTCCAGTTGCTAAACTGTCAACAAAGCAGTAGAAAGGAAGAGTGTGAGGGGTTATAATTGGGAAAAAGAAGAGCATAACACTTCAACACCAACAGTCTCCATAAGATCTCTGGGAGAACCAAAGAGCACACAGAAGCCTTGACTTCACACTGAGATTCCAGGAATCAGGTTCCACAGTTTCAACCGGTCTCCTCCTCCGGGCTGCACATTGTTTTTGCAAGAAACTTGTCAGAGCCCCCAAAGGGTCACAGAGAGAATTTTAACAACGTCTGCTTTTCCTCAGAATAAGTTTTGCATCCCCTCCCAATAGTCTTGGGTTACCTCACTACAAGTTTTGTGTTTCTTTGCAATATTTTGCCTTCGATTGCATCAATTCCCTCTGATCCATAGGAAAAGGCTGAGCTGCATTACGATATATTGGTATGTATAATGAAGAAACCATGGCTGGTTGTGACCGCAGCACATGTGAACACATCCTCAGCTGTGGTTCATCAGCAGCAATCGGATAATTAGAGGAGCCAGTTCTCTCGGGTCTCTTATCCACGGTCGATAATCACATCTCTTTTGGACTCCGTATTTAACTTCCTGTTTTATTTTGTAAGCCATCCACCTCCATTTGTGTCATTTGCGCTTTCATTTCCTGTCATTGTTCCGTTTCCTGCCAATTCCGGCACACACCTGTGCCGTGTTATCCAATCAGTGAAGTGTGTATATAGGCCAGCCTTTCCACCTCCTAGTTCCAAGACAGCCGTTGAACTCTTTGCAGTCAAGTCCTCCAACTTTGTTTGTTCCTTGTGTTTGACCTTTTTTGTCTGCGTGACTTTTAGTCTTTCGCTCTCTCTATTGTGAGGATTGTTTACTAGTCTGACTGCCGAACTGTTTATGACCTCGAGACAGAAAGTAAAGATTTGGATTTTAGACTTCTACCTGCTCTCCTGTGTGAACCCTGCAACTCTATTTCTACTGTTGAGGTGATCACTACTCTTGAGCTCACGTGCTTTATTGCTAACACACTTAGACTGTGTATAAAAGTGATCGTAGCTTCTGGGTTTGACAAGTGGAGGCTAATGAGGAAGTGCCATTAAGTGCAATTCCACCGATGTCCACTAGGGGTCGGCCCCAAAAAGGCTCTGGCTCCATAGACTCCCATTGAACTTCTGTGATTAAATATATCCGTAATTTTTTTTCAACAAGTCATTGTGATAACATTCAGTAAAGTCACTTCTTCATATTAGTTTTTATGGCAGTCCATCTGATAATAATCCCATCATTAATTAGATAGTATGTCCCAAAAAGCGTAATGTTTAGGGGCGTGTCTGTTTGATTGACAGGCCTGTGGTGCAGTCAGGTTTCTGCGATAGCTGGACGGGGCATGGTGTCCTCGGGTTGCCAATCAAATCGAGTCAGATCCACTCTAATGGCATCTTGAACATTATAGCAGTCATATGCATCTCGTTTCATTTAGTAACCAGCAACTAAAAGGTTGTGACACAAAAAAGAAAATTCTGATGTAGGCTAAATTGAAACTCAGCGCTCAGGCTAAAGACCTTCGAATAACCCTTTTCCTAATAACGAGTGGTTTTCCTGTTAGTTTAATACCGCAATACTGATTGAATGCAGCATTACAGTTACAGTATAAAGGCATGCATATCTACAACTACATACATGTAAAAGTACAACTTGTGGCTGTAAAAACAGAAATTATCTCAGGGCAAAGCTGTGTTACACCTTTAATTGTGGATATCAGTGTAGTCTTACTGTTTCACTTCTGTCGCCGAGAGAGAGAGATAGAGATGGCAATGTGACTCCAGGAAAACAAACTGAGCACACAAACAAAGAGTCTTTACGTCGGTGCAGACGCAACATTTCAGCCGCACAAAAGGACTTGCTCACTTTTATAATAGCCGCGGCAGCTGAGCCTTATTTCCCCTGGTGTCACGGTTAGAAAACACCTTCATTTTTTTTTCTTGTACAGAAGCAGTATTACCCCAAAAACGGACGACAAATGTTTGTCTCTTTAGTGCCGGCGTTATAATTGGATTTCTTTGAAAGTTCAGATTAGCCTCGAGGGGCCTCCGTCGCCGGTTGTGGCCCGTCAACCCAGTTCCGACCCGCCTCTCCGCGAGGCTGATTAAATCGCTCTGTGTTTCTTGGGGCTGCTGTTCATCATGTCTGTGCTCGCTTTTTGATTGATTCTCGTGTCGCAAATGAGAAGTGTTGCGGGGATTCATCCCGGGATCTGAATTCACATCTCCTCGTGCACGAGAGAATACTCTTCTAACATTCATTCAGAGTTACAACTTCATTATGCAAAGTTGTAAAAAATGAGTTGTGCTCTGAACAGATTGACAAAATCTTTTCTAAGTCTGTTCATGACGAAAACTCAAATTTGGGTTCAAGTTCTTCCACATTGTGGAGCTACAGTATAAACAGGTTTTGAAAAGAATTATCCAAAACTCAGTGCAGCACAGGGAACATACAGATGGTATATATACCGCATAAATAAATAAAATAAGATTAGTGTGGCAGTTTTGAGCTCACTTATGAAGGAAGTCCTTTTACAGTAGATATCTAATTAGCCAGCTCATTTAAATGTAATTTGTTACTTGCTTAACACCAGTATCTTTCCCTGACCTATTCTTAGGCCTTATGAATATTCAGTCCAGTTATAATTATCTTGATTATAACTGAAGTGTTTAATAATCATGTGTTATGAAATGCTGCAGTCAAAAAAATCCATCATCTTTTGTATAAATACTTACTGTATCCTATCAGACGTCTCACATATCAGAGGAAATCAATCAGACTGAATAAAATCTCACCACAAGGTTCATGTATGTTTTTTTCTGGAGCTATACATTTTTTGCATAGTCTTCCATAGCAGGTGTCATGGATTTATATTTCCATTTTGTGGACCACTTTCAAGACTTTGGTTCCATTTTCCATGAGGCGCAATGGTGTTGCAGCGGTTAGCACCTCACAGCAAGAAGATTCAGATTCCTCCCGCCATCCAACAAAACATGCATGTGAGGTTACTTGGTGATTCTAAATTGCCCTGAGTGTGAATGCGAGCGTGCATGTCTATTTCTGTCTGTCCAGGTTGTTCCTACAATCAGCCGCGATAGTCTCCAGCTTCCCCGTGACACAGTTCAGAATATAACGGGTATAGATGGATGGTTCCATGTCAGAAAACATTTGCAGTAACCTTTGATTATATCACAGTTTGTCCTTTTTAGCTGTGTTTTCAACAGTTAACTTCATATATACTCATGTAACAAGCATATTTTTCCAAACTGAGAGGTCAATCCAACCCGCTGGTTATTGAAGGTCATGCAGCTTTGATATAAGGATCGTGAGGGTCGACTGAAATCACTTAGATTTAACACAAAAACATTTTTTAAATCAGTTAACATGTCAGATTATAGTGCAAATTCTTGCTAAATTTGTTCTCGATACCATTAAAGACATCATAATGTACATTTCGTTTTTCTGTGTGAGCAGCGCAGTAGAAAACAGTCTCTGCTCTGGATCCATACCGCTGTGTGTTTGCTGGTGGCCGACAGCAGAAAGAGCAGTGCGCTGGTCTCTGCGGGAACCGGTGGAGCGAACAGACCCTGAAACATCGATGTGGAAGGCGCACATGTACTCGTCCCCCAGCTGGCAACCGCATGGTTTCCCCGTCACCTCCAGCAAACACTTTGCGTAGTAGAATCTGCCAGAGTGAACCACCGTCATGCTAAATAAGTCAGAGCTCTTGGTTTACTATCCAAGAGTTGCTGGATGTTCGGGATTCAAATTTAGGCAGCAGCTCATTTAGCTTGAAATCCCCCACCACTAACCAAAGCATACGATAAAGTATAGTCATGTGATGTGCCATAGTTCGCCATAACTGCACAAATAACAAGATTATAGTGAAGGATCCCCAGTGAGGGAACTGAACCATCTCGAGTCCAGCTGTGACAAAACTATGAAGGCATACTGGGAAGAGCTCATTAATTTTTTTGTTATGGACCCTGAAGACGTCTCGTTCCCCCTATCTGATGATGTGTGACAGCTGCCAAGTATTTTTTTTTTTCTTTTTACTTTTTTATCTTGACACTCAGATTGTAGAATTATTACTGTGCAAGAAGGAGGAGACTGGCACATTGATTCTCCAACGAGGACGATGGGAAACATGTCAGCCAAGGCTTCATTTTGACTAGAGCTGTCTTTGCAGTGACATTGAGTATTCTGTAAATATACAAATCATTGGTTGGTTTTGAAATAAATGTAATTGCAACCAGATTAAGGTTTTTTGTTGTTGTTTGTTTTTTATCATCCAAGTGGCCAAGTGGATCCAGAAGTGACCATATTTGGACAAGCTAGCGAGGAGCGAAAGGTGGATCAGACTCTGAACCCGAGGACACTATGCCCCGCCCACCCACACAGGCAACCTGACTGCACCCCATGCATGTCAATCAAACCAGACATGCCCCCTCAAACATCCCTCTAATAGCCAAATTATTATAAGAAGGACCACCAAAACACTGATCATCGATTGGAGTCTATTTGGGGCCAGCCCCTGGTGGTCCTCAATGGTATTACACATAAGGGGACTTCTGATGTGGCTTCAGTTTTCAGACCTGGAGGCTATGTTCATTTTTATATACAGTCTAACTTATCGATGTAATGAGGAAAATTGTATCTACCAACATGTGTGTTAAATCACTGACACTGTAACTGCAGCAATATAAAACTCATTCAGGCCCTCACAGCAAATGTCATGGTGTGCATCAGTACAGCAACGTCACAATGAATTTATTTACATTTATTTAAAACCACCACCTCTCCCGTAACCTTTGCTGAAATGCTTTTGTTGGATGGCGGCCTCTACAATATGAGTGTTTTGTACGCCAGCCATCCTCCCCAAGAACTCTGATGTAATTCATAAATGTGGCACCTCATTCATCCAAAAACCCTTCAAAATAATAATCTTTAGCAGCACAGTGTACATCTATAGTGCCACAGATAAATCTGGTATCTTCTATAGAAAGATCATTATGTTGATCGTTGGCTTTGTAAATTTGCTATGCATCACGCTGACTGATATCATGAGGGCTGAGCGACCATAATGACATTAGTGGGTGCTGAACACTTTTCAACAGCATTAGGATAATCCCCATATTACTCTTATTGAATAAAACCCACATATAATATATATATATAATTTTTCAAGAATGGGGTAAACGCTTGTTTCTTTTTTTGTTGTGAGGTTTTAACGACCAAAGACACTTAAATGACCAATAGAAGTGAAAATTAGTAAGAATGATTTTTTTTTTTTATTATTAAAGCACAAGGGCAAGAAAAATTTTAATTACACGGTATTTCTGTCATACACAGCAACAATCAGACAGACTGGGGGGAGTTTCCCCGAGTGAGAGACTACCTTCCAGCTTGTGATCAGTGTTGGTTTTTCTGGGTTTTCACATTGGGGATGATGGTTTTTTGGGTTTTTTTTTTTTTCCAGATCCACCATCTGAACTGAAACACTACTGCCAAACCAGCCTTTTTTTCATTTTTTTTTTCAGACTTCTGTGTTCTGAGATCAAAACACTGAGCGGACCTGGCATCAAAGCCGCGACTGAAAGAACTGAAATAGAGCTGGTTAATATCTAATGCCACCAAGCTTAATGCACAGAATTACCACAGGCAGGCAGAAGGAGGGCTTTCACGACTCCATCAGACATGTTGGTCTACATATTACTCGAGCTCTCACAGGAGAGGTGGTTACTAAATTATTTACCAGACCGCTGGAGTGGTTGAAAGGACACGTGTGTTGCTGTCTGTGAAGAAAAAAAAAATCCATACACTTTGCTCTGAAATCAAACATCCCGAGTACCCGGTGGTCATGTATCATCCAGCATGTCAATATACGGTGGGTGTGGGGAAGATTTGAAAACCCAAAATGATGGATTGGTGCAGTGGGGCTGGTGACTCCCTCACTGACCAACGCCCACTGCTCCTCTCTCATCGATCCGTCCCCTTTCAGCCGCCTTTGTGCAGCCTGCGATGCCTTTCTGAGTACCACAGGATCCGTTGCGCAATTCTATCCTCATTTGTCAGTTTGATCGAGATGCAGCTTTTTGTGTTTATGGAAGAAGAAAACTGTGGGGTCATTTACTCTTTTAAATTAATCAGATTTATTCAAATTTGTTTCAAACCAAAGTCAAGTAAATAGATAAGAAAGAGTTGGTAGTATGTTGCTCAAAGTTGTCGGATCGATTTAAAATGGCATGGTATGATTGGGGAAAAAACACAGTTTCTAGCTGTGTTAAAATTGTATTTAAAAAATTGACAAATGTACATTTTTTTTAAAAATCTGTGGTAACTAGATATTTGTATTAGTGGATTAAAATACATTTGCAATTCAATAACTGCATAAAATGTAAATCCACACTCTTGAATGTACTCTTTATTTTTTGTACTAAGCAATATTTTTGTAGTCAATGATGCCAAATCAGTCTGTATAGATCTGTAGTTCTATACAATTGGATGACTTGTCTGTGGACATGTTTTGGGTATTCAAACCATTGACTGTAAGCAAAAAAATGGAAGTAGCTATAACATCAACCACAAGTGTCCTGAAGAGTGATTTTGAAGACCAGTCTTGTGGTTCTGGCCGTCGCCATCTTGGCAGCGCCTGACTCGGCTTTACCCCCAGGTAATCCAAAAATAGGCAAATAATTGGTGGAGCTGTGGTGGGCCAAAAAAAGCCTGGTTGTTAAAACCTGTAGGTAGTTCTCTGAGAATTAACTCGTTTTTTGAATCTGCCTCAAGTGGCCATTTAAGGAACTGCATGTTTCAGCACTCCACGTTGGCTTTATTTTTCAGCGCCACAGGTTGCTACTCTGCCAAAGGCTGTTTTGTGTGTTTTAGTAAGCATGTAAAGATGAATGTAGGTCTTGCTTTTGGAGCAATGTCTGAAATTTCGTATTCAGTTGGTAAATGTATTATATGTCACACATTATGCAGTATCCATGGTTGCAATATGCCAACAAGGCGATAAATGTAATATTCTTTCACTGCAGCAGAATTTTAAAAAAAATAATGAATGCACATTTTTTATGAGGTTGCCAAAAAAAAAAAAAAAACTTCGCAAGTAAAACCAAAAAGAAATCCTTGAAAACATCAGTGGAGCCTCTTTTTAATCAAGATTCCATCATTTGATCAGCATATGCACTACACTGGTGATGGCCATGGCAATTAAAAAAGAAGATTTTAAAGAATTTGTAATGAGACAGATAAAAGAAGGAGCCACCCTCTAAACCCTCTTTCTTTTCAGCCTGCTACACCCATGACATCCCATAATGCCTAAAAATGAAGAGCAGACACTGTGTTCAGAGACATTTTGGGGTACAGTGACAGTATTGAATTTTCAATTATTCATTTGAATCATAACAGGATAATGAAGAGGAGGGGAATTAATGATAAGGACCACCTTTAACTCAGAGTATCAATTTGTTCCCATGCATAATTTAATCGATTTCCCATGGAGCATGCTCACTCCAAACGCAGGCAGGGAGATATGATTGAGAGGAAAAATGGAAATTAATTTAGCAAGGCTCCTAAAATACATGTGTCATTGCGGAAGTGGCCCTGAGGGACCTGCATGATACTGTGTTTCTGCCATTTTGGCTGGCAGAGGGTCACTTTTCACAAAAGAAGACCGAGATGGGATGAAGTCATTGTTTCAGGCAGTATGACTCAAAGCATGACAGAGAATTCAAGACAGGGTTATTGTTTTTGTTTTTTTAATATCAATAATGAAGAAAGTCTATTTCATTGTGGCATTGGTTCTTAGACACAACATAATTCCTTCTTTATTTATGTCGAGAGCATCAGCACAGAGCATTAGCCTGCTGTCATTGTGTTGCTGTTCATTAACATCGGAGAAAGTCTCAGGTTTTTACAGGCTCAAAACGGTAACAAGGCCGGGTATCGTAAAATCTAAATTCTCTATGTTGGTCGAGATCCCTTGACTTCCATACCGGTTCATTTAAAATCATTTATTTAACACCAATTTTATAAAGTTAAGAAAAAGAAAGTTACGAGACACAGTACGGTACAAGCCCTTCATTTTAATGCAGTTTAGGGATATCGCTAGACATTAAAGTTTACCAATGTTCCCTAAATGTAAATCAGTAGATGCTAGCTTGCTGGCTGCACTCAAAGGAGCATAACAAGACGAAACACCAGATTGGATTGTTGTTATTTATTCAACCGCTACAAGTCGCTTAACTTTAAAATGTAAATGTTGGTTGTAATAAACTGCTCGCACCAATGCATCATGATGTCCGTATTTGTATTGTTCCTGTTCTGACTTTATTTTAGAAATTACATTTCCTGGTTCCATTAGCCAAACTATGTTTTCCCTTTTGTCCAATGAGTTTTTAAACAGCACCTATATTATTTCCTGATGTCCAGTAAAGGAATGATTTATCCCTTGGGACTTTCATACATAAAGAACATTTTGAGTGAATAATTAAAGGCTCTGTTCAAGGACACCCTAACAGTCGCTACTGAGGGAAAAATTCTCGTTTTATTTTACCAAGAAATCAGCAGGATTTTGTTACCACACTTTATTTTATTTGTTTTGTTTTTAATCTCAAGGTTGCTGCTCACCTCTCATACCTCTCTGGGGCTTTACTGTTTGTTTGAAAAAAAAAAAAAAAAGACTACAGAGGTGTTTTCAACATGTAATAAACTCAGCACCGTTTAGAAAAGTATATGTCTGCCCTAAAATTTGTTGCACACAGTTATTAGTACAAAAGCAAGAACCTCAGTTCACCAAACTATGTCCGGCTCGTTTCATCAGACGTGAAGAGAAGCTGTTCAGACATCAAAGCGGACCGGTGCTTCTTTAAAAAAAAAAAAAGAAAAGAAAAGAAAATGGCTGCAGCTACTGTGTTGTCTTGCCCTGCGTTTGATGGGCAGGATTATCATTCAGGCGTGTGAGGCAGTGATACATGAAGGACAGCGGAGCATCAATCTTACCCTTCTTCTTTTTTTTTCTTTTTTTTGCACAGGCTGAAAACCGGGGTACGATTTGCAAAAAGGGTATTTGATGTGCCATTATCCACACCTGACACTCAGCGGGATAAAAAGACTTCCAAACTTCTCCAACTCGCGACCTTCTCACCCCCAACTTCCTCCTGCATAGTTAACAGATAACACCGAAAGGTCATCCCAGAAGTTCATGTTCATCGTCTGTTGATGTGATAAAGGTTAATAAATATACCGGGAAGGCACTCAGGTGAAGAGGGCTCTCCTGGGGTTTCTATTTTGCATTCCAATTACGCACTTTCACTTTCTTCGAGACAACATTCAACTTTTCATTTCCTTTCAAGTGCCCAATTAGTTGTGCGACGTTTGATGTGGGGAGCTCAGAGGTTTCTCGAGGACTAATTTATTTGTGGCAGATCCGCTCCATCGACTGACACGACTGGCCATGGATGACGACCCCAGTTAATTGCGTATTTGGATGAGGGAGTCAAAAGGAGAGCAAAGCACTGGACGTGGTGACGCCGTATTTCAAGAGAATGATCTTTTGACACGCCACCGTAGCAGCCATGGGGTCCCATGAGGTCGTATCTGCCATGAGAGAGTAAACGGAAGTACTTCAGAATCTGTGTAGATTTATCCATCAATTATTGATGTTGTGACACAGGAAGTGACAACAACAATATGAATGATTAACATCTGATATTTAGGCAAACACCATGACGTACGTCTGTACCAGAGGGGCTCAAATTATTTCCTTAATGGGCCAAATATTAATCTGGATGGAGGACAGCGGGCCAAAACTAAATGTTTGTTATATAAAATCACTTTTCATTTCACAAAGTTTTCCATTCAAGGTCTAAAATAAAATTTTGGAATAAATAAAACACTTTAATCTGTTCCATTGTAATTTTATTATTTTGTAGAAATTATTGTCAAAAACATAAAACATGTATATCGTTGTTGGTTTTTGGGGGGAGAATAAGGATGAGCTTGTTAAATACCATGGCGGGCCAAAAGAAAGAAAGTGAGGGCCAAAGGTGGCCCGCGGGCCCCAAATTGGGCAGCTCTGGTCTATAGTAGCTATTATCTATACTATAGAAAAAAATATATATCTATTGTTTTTTCTACCTGGTGAACAAGAGAGATATTCAATGAGAAATGAACAAATAACTAAAAGTAAGTGGTGCTGTTCAGTGTCAGCAGTAATCTGAACCAATGCACCAATACAGATTTGTGTCCCAAAAAAAATCCCAGATTAGCAAAAGATGTTAATAAAAAAACCCATCTAGCATCAACAACATATTAGATTTTTAAATTCATGTCAATACGCTTCACTAGCAAACGATGGCTCTGTATTCAATTCAATGCTTCAGAGGTTTCCATATACTGGATTATATGAAGATGCACTGACTTCCCTTGGTGACTCGATATCTTGAGTCTCCTGTTAAGATTTTCTCATGACGTTTCTAGTTGCAAATGAATATCTTGAGTCATATGCAAAAGTGCTGATAACCATTCAGCATGTTTTGTTTCTTGACCTGTTTTGTTTCTTGACAGCCACAACTTCACATAACAGCTTTAAATCTAGACCTTTATATTCCATTTGAAACTCACCCCTGTCTGTGTAATTGTGCCTGGCAAGATATGTGCTTACTGTCCAATTGAACTCCGAGCTTCATGGGAAATGTGAGCGAATGCCTCCAGGAGGCTTCTCAGTTGGAGAGCTGCTGAGGTAGGTGGTCTTCACCCCTAAGACATCATGGAAACTCTTCTCTTTGCCTTGACAGTATCTGGAATCCCTAATTGACATCGACTCCAGGAGAAGCTGGGCATTTTTTATTTATTTTTTTGCTTTTTTTTTTTTGTCTTTCCATCAAAATACTGTAGAAAGCAAAAAAAAAAAAAAAAAAAAAAAAAGAACCTCTTTCCCTCAAAGCACAGAAGTAATATAAAAAAGTAATGAGGTGTGAAAACATAAATCACAATTAGCTCTCCTGGGTTCTGGCGAAGAATGCCGGGGTCTGATTGATCAGCCTGACACAAACTTTCCCCGAGTCCTGCGTTGACTCATGGGCTTTCAAAAGGGCCTAAGTTGTTCTGGACGGCTGGTCAAACCCCGACTCTCCTCCACATCACACTTTTTTTTAAAAATGGAGTGAGGCTATAGCTATGGCACATCAGCGGTCACAGCGCCTGTCGACTGTCATCACATGGCCTGAAGGCAGAGAAAAGCCCTGTGAGGGCTGAGGAGGATGAAAAGAGCACGGTGTGGGAGAGGGTCAGGATTTTCAATGTTGAAGCTCTGACTTATTTTTAACTCTAATTTACTGCTGCTCCTGGCAACTTTTAAAGGTACGCTGGCAGGCTTATTACTGGCACTCACCAAGTGTGGCTGCATTAGAGAGCTCCCCTGTCCATTTGAACTATTTCTGCCCTGCCACACACACCAAACCCACTATCACAGAAAAGCGTGAAATAGAAACGCCGGTCTACTACAGCAAAATGTGAGATAGCATTTTCGTCCAATGCAGGACAACGTGAAACTGTCACGCTTAGACGGGCCAAAACGTAGGCTTTTTCACGTTTTGCTGTAATGGAGCAACGTGTCTATTTCATGTTTTGCCAAGAGAGCGGGTTGCGCCCACACACACACACACACACACACACACACACACACACACACACACACACACACACACACACACACACACACACACACACACACACACACACACACACACACCTGTAGGTCCAGCCTTACTTGTAAACTCATGATGAGTTCAATCTAAGGAACCAAAACAAGTTTTAACTGAAACTAGGCTCAATTTGTGGGGCAAAAACATGAAAAAGACCTCCAATACAGGATTTCAAAGAGTGCAGACTTTAACAAATATATATATATCATTATGGACTTTAATGTCACAAATGCAAATTATATCTGTGTGGAAAACTGTATTTTAAAGGGAAATTGTAGGTTCGACATAATGTTGTTTTTTCAAATCGAGCAAAGTTAACCAGGTCATTCACTGGTCCACTTAAACATTAAACACTCCAACATAACCTATATTCAACACAACCTTTTCAAAAAGGCAGTCAGCTGTCAGACCACTCATTAGTTCAGATGTTCTGCTGCCAATTATGGCCCCTGGAGAGATAATAATTTCACCTCAACATGACGCGCTGGCTGCGGTGCTCTTTATGCACTGGCTCTCTTCTATTGCAGCTTGCCTCTTTGGTTGTGTCAATGGAGCTGCTGAAATTGCTGGCTGTTTTATTGCTCTGTGACAGATGGGCTTGTGGTTGATGTGATGGTGAGTGCTGGCTGCTAGTTTATTATCATCACTCCCAAATCTCAATGTTGTAATGTGTACACGGTGTATAATTACAAGAAGGAACAACACTACTCTGTGTCAACTGAAAAGAAAAAGTCAATTTCACAAAAGCTGGTTGATTGGAATAATTTGTGCCCGTATGTAGCATTTAATATGCACAGGAAGACTTTGAAGGAATCCCGAAGATTAGTGTCACCAATTTGGTATTTGACCAAATGTGAATTGTGGTCACGCTTCCGTTCCTGATTTATTACGTTGAATAATGGCCAGAAAACTATTTTTTCAGAACATTAAGATGGCACTGTCAAGTTGACCTTTTAAAAAGGTTTGCATAATCACTTCCCCATTTCATCCGGTGAGACATTTGTGTGAAATTATGTCGAAATTAGCGCATCAATTCTTGAGTCTTGAGTTTTGTGATGTTACATAGAACTTCGGCCAAGTGAACATTTGTGCCAAATTTGAAGAAGCTCCCTCTGGATGTTCTGGAGATATCATGTTGGTGAGCGACTGCACCGTCAGTCCACCAGCTAGATTTTCACTTTCTGTTCCAGTACTTTGGGGCAGCAGCTTCGCTTACACCTCACCCTGCTGGCTTGGACCCTGAGGCAAAAGCTCCTTAATCTTTCAAACTTGGAACTCAAATGGGAAATGTAGTCTTTTGCCCTACGGCTCAGATACAAACACAAGAAATGCTTTTATTGCCAAGGGATGCCTGGAAACACATTTTTTTGTTCCAGTGCACCCTAGACTTTTCTACTAACTTTACCTCCAGCATCTTTTTATGCTTTACTACACTACATTATATATACATTTTACAGCCTGAAAATCAACGTGGACATTCGATCACCCACAAGTTTCTGAAAGGATGTTTTGGAGCCTTTACACTTGGTGATGTATGGCTCAAAAAGATCTTCTAGAGCCAGAAAGTGCTAATTTAGAGGCACAGAAGGGAGTCTGACTGGAGCTGAAGGAGCAAAGATGAGTTAGGCACAATGGCTTATAATGACAGGCTGAGACACCTGTCAGTCACAAAATACAACCCTAAACTCTGTGAAATGACCTCCATGATAAATATTCAAATAAGTAAAGATAGCTTGTGTTAAAAATATATTGTATTTGTATTTTTGCTTTGGCTATTTATGACTTTTTTTTTCATAGTGGTTTTGTGTAGATGTGAACATCCCCAACTGAACTTTTCCATGTGTTTTGGTGTCGTGGCCATAATATGAAATGGGAATATTTGGGTCAGGTGGCCAGGTCAGTCTACTGAGGTTTAATGAAATTCATTTCAAAATCAAATAATACATTTATTTCACAGCAGTGGTGAAGCCATATTAAACCTGAGTGTCCTTGGACAACTGTGGGAATCTAAAGCTTTTCGAGTTTATGAAAGATTTAATTCAATGAGAGATTACTTCTAAAAGCTAACACCATCAAGGTCATTAAGCAAAAGAGAAGAAGAAAAATAATAATTTTACTGTAATTTCCATTCTGTGGATTAGGGGCCAAAAATAAAATTTTACTACAACAATAAGCAAGCGAAGTGTTCTGTCTGTCCTCTGCTCCATTTCAGCACCAGGGACAGCGCCGCCCATGCAAATCAGTTTCCTGAACACCAGCCAGCAGAAAAGTAAACTGGTTCAATTCTGTCTTACTTTTCTTCAGTGAAGAAACTGGATCAGATAACCAGCTTCAAATGTTTAATCGAGGAAAACTTGTGTTTAATGACTTTGATTATGTTTTCTAGTTTTGCTTTTGGTTAGAGGTTGGTCTGTATAAAAATATAAGGAAAAGCCTCCTCTTATCCCCTTTGTGGTGCCAGATGCGAGTAAAAATTTTAAAAGGTCTTTATCTGGATGTGGAGGCCTACTCTCTTCTTGGACTTCGACTCCGAGGGATTTTATTCTGTCCGAGCTTCGGTCATTGTATTTGTTCCAGACTCCAGGCTACATGAAAAGTATTGAATCTTCTTGGTGCCTTTTGTCCTTATCCAACCAATTTACCATTGTGTCTGCAGTGTGCCATGAAAGTATTGTCTTGAGGCAAGCTCCCCGGTGAATTGATTCATGGGCCTCTTGCCTCTCAATTCTCATGCAGCTGTCAGGAGGAGGGAAACAGAAATTACAGTAAATGATGGAAATTAGCTTTTCTTTATCTCACCTGGAAGGTATTTTCAGCCTGCAGCGGCCAAGCAGGTCGTATGAGGGTCAACTTCAGAGCATGAGATGACAGACACTGTTTCTTTTTCAATTTTTAAGCAAAGCCAGCTGCAAAATTTCAAGTTGCTGCAAGAAAGGAGGGGTTATAAGACTCTAAAATGCCCTTTTCTGGTGGTTTCAGTTCAGTTGTCGGTGGCTTGTTTTACTTTTTTTTCTCCCTTATTTTATGATTCTTAGATTGTACAGTACAAGAAAGTTCATGATTTTTCTGCTGCAGTAATTGTAATAAATGTCAGAGATGACACTCTGAGGCTAAATATTTGGTTGTTACAATGAGTATAGGAGCGGTTCTGTATGCAAATTTATGCAGTGAACAAGTAACTGGGGAGGGACCGTCCTTCATCAATTTCTTACATCTACCTCCCAAGGCAATATGCAGAGTGCTGATGGGCTGCACAAATGTAATTACAGCTCTGATGCATGCGCTTAAAGTCTCCTCCTTCAGACACTGAAGCCTGTTTTTGTTACCTTATCACAGCCTTTATTTACAGGTTTATGCATAGACACAAAACATCACATCGTATAATATTATTGTCATGATAAGTAGGCTACTCAAAAATGACAAAAACAAACAACAACAAACGACGGACAAATGTAAGGGTTTTATTTTCAGTTAAAATTTGTTCAAACATTTATTTGAAAGGAAATTGATCATTAAAATTATTTTGGCGGGAACTGGTGTTTTCCTCTCTTCTAATTCATTGAGTCTTGATGGCTTCTATCTCAGAGGATTTCTCCTCAGGGATTTTTACAGGAATAAGCACTCAGCTCCTGTCAGACTCAAAGGTCAGCTGCGGCCTGAAGGTAACACGAGTGACTGGAATGACACCGGTTTTAATCTCCGGGGCCGAATGGTGAGATCTGTGCAGATGCAGTGAGTCATGAGCTCCTGCTCAGCTGCTGTATAAACAGAGTGAGTAAAGCTCTGGATGCTCACTCACTGAGGAGAGTACAGCTAACCAAACCTTTATTTGTTTGAAACAATCTGGGGTTAGATTAGATGGGTTTTTTCTAATCTTGCGACGCCTGACATTCTTTGAAATTCACGAGCAAACGCCACTTCACATTCACGTCATTCTCCCGCAACACGATCGGCATTCAGAGCACGCACGGTGCAAATGACATGATGTAATACACAGATGCTACTGCCTTTGTTGAATATGGTAGTCTTCATTTAGAATAAATCAGTGACACCCTGCGTTTACCTCGTAAACCGTCTGCACACCGTTCTGGCTCTGCAAATTTGAACAGATGTATTTGCGTTTGAAACGCTGCGTGGTCTCAGTAAAAAAGACAAACACGCGCGTTTACACCGACTTTCAAAAGATAAATTATTCACCGCCTGTGTATGTTCGACCTTCCTGCTTATAGAGAAAGCTATAATCAGTGCAACAAAATGCAAAACACCCTCCTTTATGGGAATCTAATGCCATTTAAATACATAGAAAAACATATGCAAATAGGTTTGTCCAAGTAAAGAATGTACCATATATGCATGCGTTTGAAGTGCAGTCAGAGGCTTTGAATAAATGCCCTGAAGATGCACCTTCAACTAAACGAGACCATGCATATTTAATGGGTGAAAATCTTGAAACTAAGTAATGGGAAAACTATGAGCCAAAAGCTACAGATGGAAAACAGGAGGAGGGCCGCGAGTGTTGACCCTGATCATCCTGCCAATGTCACACGGGCTGCGAGGAGAGGGCTTTTAGGCGGAGCTGCCAAAGTAGGTGAATATGTTCAATTTGAGGCGTGAATATTTTTGTCTTTCTTGGTTGAGTTGAAGGGGGGTAATAACACGGGAGATAAGAAGGCATGACGATGAAAGTGTTTTCTGTGCTTGAGCCTCTCAGAGTCGGTACACCTGGTGGGGAATTCTCTCTGATGACGACACCGACCTTTGAAGTCTGATGACGGTTTGATGTTTCTGTAGCCCTGAAGCTTGCAGGAGCCAGCACAACAGTGAGCGCAGTGTTTACCCTGATATCACGGTTAGCTCTCCCTGTCGTCTGTCTGGCAAAAAAAAGAAAAGACACAGACAGCAACAGCACAGTAATTGGGGCAAAAATAGGTTTCCCTCTATATGCTCTGCAGCTTCCCTGAGCCACATCTCCTGTCTCGTTTCACCCTGCCAAAAAAAAGAAAAGAAAAATCTGCGCAGAACCGACCAAAATAATCCTATCAGCTCTTTTTTTTTCTCGTGGATTTCATTTCCTGTTAATTGCCTCGCCTGCACTTAGAGGTCACTGGCCAAGGGCACTGCCGACTACATCTCCATAATGGCCCCCCAAATCCCGACGGGATTACCAGCGATGGTATACCTCCACATTCTGCACGCCGCTGAAGCTATTACCCTCAGCCGACCGACCGAGCCCTGCAGCATGTCAAATGCTGTTACGACAAAGCGCTCCAGCCACTTAGAGGCACATGTCGGTTATTTGGTGTTTGAGCATGCGTGTGTGTATGTTGGGCTTCCTGCCAAACCTGGACAGAGTTGCTATGCATCTCTATTTACCTCAGTTTAGGCCCCGAAGAGTTGACGATCTTTTGCCAATTGCAAATAAATTAAAAGAAGATCCTTTTTCTGTTTGTTATACAACTCCCTTTTTAATCACAAAGTTTGATTGTTTAAAGACCTCTTTTTGGACCACAGACTGTATATAAAAGTGGACGTAGCTTTCGGGGCTGAAAAATGAGGCCGACGCAGAAGTGCCTTAAGCTGCAATACCAACGAGTGCCACTAGAGGTCGGCTCCAAAAAGCCTCATAAGCCACAGACTCCCATTCAACTTCTCTCATAAAATTCTCAGTCAATAAAAGTTAGTTAGACGAGTTATTTCGATGTTGTTAGCTAAAATGACTCTTTATTCATTTTCTGGAGGTCCATCTGAAAATAATCCCGTCCTTAATTAGAAAATAGGTGTCGTTCACAAATAGGCTGTTCACAAACCAACGGGTGACATCACTGCTGGTTGCCGCTTGGTTTGGACATGTCTAAGTCTCTATAATGAAATCATTAAGGCAGCGAAAACATTTATAGGCAACAGCAGCTTTGGTTTATAGATTTTCACATCCAGACTCACTTTATGTTTTTTATTTTTTTCCCTTGAACCATCCTTGTCTTTTTTTCCCGAGCACGACTGTGTCGTTTGAACCCACAGCTGCTTTTACATCTTGCTTTCTACAGTAAAAAAAAAAAAAAAAAAAAAAAGTCGGAGCAACAACAAGTAGAAGTAGTAGTTAGTGAGCTAAGCTGTCTGCACCGCACGCAGATAAAAGTGATTGTTCAGGGGGAATACATTCATGAAGAAACCTGGGATGAGAAAGCGTCTACCCTTACAGAGAAATACGAGTGCGGAGAGGGAGCTTCAGAGAGGCAGACAGTGTGCTTTCAATGCTTTTTACACACCGAGAACACATTCATACCGAGACTTATTAAATAGTAGATTAACTGAAATCACACGTGAATTAGAGTTACAACATCTCATTATGTATTTGGCGAAATGAAAGGCTCACTGCAATAAATTTGAATACAAAGTGATTTAAATTGATGATGGAATCTGTTTTTAACGTTTACATACCATGACAGGACGTGGGTTTGTTCACTCCTTTTGATTTTATATTCTGCAGCTACAAGTCAACAGGCTGGAACATACACAATGATTTATTTTCTAATTATTCATATATATTCTCGATGTCTTGAGAGCCTAATGTCTGAAAAACGTCTTCATCTTCCTTGTTGTTGAACAGTAACTTCCCATGCTTCGTGTTTTGGATTTAAGAGAAAACAAACTGAACTAAAACTCTTTTTATTTGCTCCTGTCAACCAAAAGAGCTGCCTGCTTCTGCCCACGACATGTACACGGCACAACCACCAGGCTCAGAGAGGATACCGGTTTACTTTTGGAGAGATTTTTTTGAGGTGGGATGGTGACAAAAATATGGATATTTAAAAACAAACTGTTCAATTTTATTCAAAAAATTGAATCCTGGTGTAATTTATGCAAATAATCAAATCAGACTCAAACTTGAAAAGAAAGTCTGACAAAAATCACCTCAAAGACTGTGTGATGTTTGTACTTTAAACGCTCATCAAATAATAGGCATCGCTGTCTGTTTTTTTTTATGGAAACAACAGCAGATATGAATTATTAGGTGGGAGACGGGGGCTGATGGATGAGTGATGATAAAAACCACTATGAACAAAACGGCTCATTATCACAGACAAAAGGCCGGACACAATGAGACTGTACACACATAATGAATGCATATTCACTCAGTAATGGAACACATTTCATTTTGCACGTGTTGCTGTATTTCCTGGCCAATGCAGCAACACACACACACACACACACACACACACACACACACACACACACACACACACACACACACACACACACACACACACACACACACACACACACACTGAGAGAGGAAGATGAGGATCAGGGATCAACTGCTAAAGCTGGAAATTTCTCTGGAGAATTCAGTTGGATGGAGGATGTGATGGATTGTCTGTTTATGGTTATGAATTCACTGAGGGACAACAGTGGTGAGGAATACAAAGTGTGTGTGTGTGTGTGTGTGTGTGTGTGTGTGTGTGTGTGTGTGTGTGTGTGTGTGTGTGTGTGTGTGTGTGTGTGTGTGTGTGTGTGTGTGTGTGTGTGTGTGTGTGTTTATGTGAGTACCATCAACCCCGTTCTCATCCCAGGGCGTCAGTGATACACACAAGGTGCCGTCGGTCAAAGCTAAACCCTCAACCTTCCCCATACGTGGACGCGTGTATTTGATGCCAACAGCTTCGGCAGAACTGCAATATTTGATGTCCTGAATGAGAATGAGCTAGTTGCATCAATGGACTTCTCTCTCAAGCTTTCTTTTCTCCTGTCTTTACACAGCTACACAGTGTGTACCATGAGATCGTATCATTTTTTTTTGCCTGGAGTTGTATTTTTCAACCAGGGTGAAACTAGAGTTGAATGAATTAACTGTAAGTAAAAATGGCCGTAGTCTCGAGGGCTGAAAAGTGTAGCCAATGTGGAAGAGCCCTAAAGTGCAACACCTCTGACGGCCACTAGGGGTTGGCTCCATAGACTCCTATTCAAAAAGTGTCAACTTCTCTCATGAAATACAAAGTCAATCATTTTTTTCCACAAGTCATTGTGGAGTCATTTACTAAATTCCCTCTTTCTGATCAGTGTTCTGCTGGTCCTTCTGAAAATAATTCTGTAATTATTTAGACATTACGCCTCAAAGAGAGGTATGTTTGGGGTTTGATGAACAGGCCTGGGGTGTGGTCAAGTTTCTGACATAGGTGGGCGGGGCATAGTGTCCTCATGTTCACAGTCAGATCCAACCCACCCTCCTCCCCAGCTCATCCAAATATGGTCACTTCTGCTTCCAAAAAACAAAGACAACCAATTGGAGAGGTCACTTCAAAATGTATATAAACAAATCCAAACGATATTTCCCCCAGCTGTTTTGCATGGGGAACTCTTTACCTTGATAGGGCTGGCTAGGTTTAGGTAAACAACATATGCAAAAATGCGGGGCCTTCTTTTTAACATGACGCCTATATTTGGTTATAAAATTGATTAAAATGCTCATGAATCAGTGTAATTTCTCAGATATAATCAGGTCATGTTGTGATGCTCATTTCAAGGTTCATTTCCTTTTTTCCAATCCAGTCTAATCCTACTGACAGCACTACTAACCCGTCTCTTCATGTATCTCATCTATCGACTCTCCAGCCATTTTTCTCTGAACTTGAGGTCTCTCAGATGTGAGACAGAGAGAGAACATCAAAGCCACCAGCCAGGCTGCCTGTTGAGGCTTTCCAAAAGAAAAATCCCACCATCTTCACTTCAAGGACAGAGCAAGCGGAGGGGGGGGGGATAAAAGAGATGCCGGGTGTAACCGAAGCATTTGAACTTTTGACTTTCTAGCCATGAGGGATCTCAGCTGAAGGCAGGAACTGCTGCCACATGTAGGTTTTTGGGTTTAGCTCGTGGACCTTACATCAGTGCAGGTAAAACAAAGCAGAGAATACCAACACCGACTGGCGGTTTCTTCAACTGTTTAAACAAAGTATAATTATCCATCCAGCAGTGTATCGTCAGGTGTCTACAAGAATCGGAGTAATTGTTCTGCTTGCTTTTGAAGAACAGAAGCAGGGCATCAATATTGGAAGAGAATAGTGCAAATTTGGATGTTCCTCATCAGGAAACAAAGAAGCAGATTGCAAAATATTCATGTGTCAGATGTGAAGGTAGCGAATAAGCGTCCCAGTTATGACTTCACACGTTTTAGGAGGCGCTTTGGTTCCATTTAATATTTTTTTAGGTTTCTGTTCACTATTGCTGTGCCATTAAACCGGATGACACGAAACATCCAGCAAGCTATCATATGTATATAATGCGTACTGTCGAAACAAATTACTCCATGAATAGATACTGAATGAATGTATTTCCCACTAAATACAAGAAACAACCCACCCGATCACACCCTTCAAATGTTTTGCTGCATTCAAATGGAACTCGTGAGTTCGTGGTTACAACACGGGAAGTCATGTGCACCGTTTGCTCGGCGTTCAAGTTGTTAAGTCATAAAAGCACCGTTGCTTGGCAACGGCAACATGGATGGCGTCTAGAAGCCACATAGGCTAACACGGGGGGTAACGTAATGTAGGAAATGTAAAGTCACAGAAGGAAAAGATATTAGTAACATGGTATTAGTATTATTAGTAGTATTAGTACTGTAAGTACTATATGTACTTATGCTGACTATGAAAAGTAGTCTGAAAAAAAATATCTGCAGTGTTTGTTTACACTTACAAGCCCTGCGGTAGCGTGTTTCTCATACATATAGATGTAACTTAAACAAGAAGCTGCTTCTTCTTACTTTTACGCAGCAGCAATCAGTTTATCAAGAATGTATCATCTACAGCTCCATTAAGCTCCAACAACATACAAATAACCAAAACTCATCTTACTATATTTAATAAAAAGCTATCATATAATTTTTTCTCTTTTGATACCTGTATTTGTTATTTTGGACTTCATATCTTTGTGAGGACCTGAAACTTGAAAGTGACAACATTTTCCAAAGTAAGAGTTTTTTTGTTTTTTTGTTTATGGGCTTGTGTGAGACATTTGGTTTTAACGTTGGGTGAAATCTGAAGTAAAAGTTGGGGCAAGCAGTTTTAATGTTTAAAGATTCTTTGTGGAAATATTCAGACCCTGTAATTTCCTTACCTGTTCCCAGTCACACCTCCCCACACACCTGTCTCTCGTTCCCACGTTAGGCCCTCGTTTATTTAAACCAGCACTTCCCTGCTTTGCTGCTGACTTGCTGAAGCCTAAAGAGGGCAAAAATAGTCCAAAACCAAAAGGAGATCAGGAGAGTAGGAAGGCAATATATCAAAGGGCTTCATCGATCCTGAGCACGGCAGGATGTGTGTGTCTTTGTGATGGAATATATGGGAACTGAGACTGTTTACTGTGTTCAATACTGAAGCCTGGAGAGGGAAAATCTGCAGGAAGGTTTTCCATGAGCTGTTGCACACAGTCATTACACACAGAAACAGCAGGAAGGATAACACATGGGTGTTCTCATTTGTTATTCTAGAGGCCAATGCAACGATTTAAAGTGATTACAGTTTAGTTTTATGGGGGTAAACTGACTCTGGAGGCAGCTCTGCATTCAGTATTTTAGAAGCTCTGTGAATCCCAAAATGAAAATCAACTTTTTTTTTTAATTCCGTTCTTTATAATTCAACTTCATACAACTTTCATAAGAAAATATTGTTTTACAGATCAATAAAGGGGTTTGATCCCACACTGCACTTACTCGTATGTTGTGAGTTTAATCAAACATGCAATGTAAATGTTATCACCAGAAACACCTGCAGTTTAACTGTGAATAATTTCAGTACTGACTCAACATGAGAGAAGGGAGTGAAAAACAAGAGAAGAGGCAGCATTTTTCTGCTCCCCTTCTGTTTTTGTTTTTTTTAACAGCCTGCACAAAGATTTCAAACTGGAAATCTTCCAGAAACAAAAGCACTTCTTTCATTTGTAGACCTTTGCCGCCTGAGACAAATTAAAATGAGTGATTTGCGAAACTGTTCCAGAAGTTCTGCAACATTTAGACTCTGTCGACTGAGACCACTGCCAGCGATCGTTTTATTAACCTGCTCAGTGCACCTATACTGCAAAATAACGATGACATATTTCAGTTATTTCTAGACCCATTTGGAGCATTTTAAAAAAACTTTAAAAAAAAAAAACTTTCAGGGTTCCAAATTATGAAGGATTTGTTTCCCGTGAGAAAACCGATTGTAGAGGAAACATCTCCAACGAGTGCACTTCCCTACAGGGTGGCCTCTTGCGCGTTGGCTGTGGAGAATTGATTCTGGCAGCAGTGTAAAAATGCTGAATAAGGCTGTATCATCGTCTGAACGGTCTGATCTCCGAAGCCTAACAAGCTTTGTGGGAACATGGGCTTGTTCATGGATTCATAAGCCTGAGGGAGGACCAGTAGTCTTGTACTGGAAACTTCGCATACACACCCGAAGAGATTGATAACAGAAGTCAGGCTGCACCACAGGCCTCCGGGCTTCAATGCAAACTGCTGCTCAAATCAAATGTTTTATTACCATATCCACTATCAACAAGCTGTCATAGACCTGTTGTGTTTTTAGTGACTGTACTGGATTTTTATTTGTGGTTCTTTAAACTTGAATCCTGTCACATGCTGGTTTAAGGATTTCTTTTTTTTCTTTTTAGTTGCCTGATTGTCCGCATTTGTTACCATTATTTCAGAGCTTTCTAGCCATTTCTAGATCATTTTCCTCATGACTTTGGCATTCTCCTGTATTTCGCTTGACTTTTGGTTTCTTTATTTGTTAACATGCAGTTTGAAAGTAACGCTAACTTGTGCTTGGGCCTGCCAGTAGTTGGTCAAAAGTACAAATCTAATTTTGTACCACGTGCAACCTGACTGAAAAATGAAACAAAGGCTCCACAAAGCTTTTTATTTACACATAAAAATCACATCTGAGGAGAAAATCGGAGCCATTTTTCTAACTTGGAGTGTGCATATCCCTTCAAAGCCATTTAAATATGGTTCCAAAGAAGCAAAGCTGTGTGTGCTGACAGCATGTCTACAATAAAAATAAAAAAATTAAAATTAAAAAAAGAAAGGAATAAATAAACAAACGCAGTGAGGTGAAAATCCCCATCACTTTGTTAAATAAAAACAGATACCGAGATCAAACAAGATGACAGATTTAAGTGACAAATATCTGCCTTTCAAAAACGTACCAAAATCCACAAAGCAATTGTTTTCCTGTGACACACGTGGTGTTTCCTGCACGAGGCTCCATCCTGCCAAGCCACATGTGTGACAGATATGGGCACCGTGTTTATGGAAATATCTCCTTTTGTTCTGCTGCAGCACAGGATACGGCCAGAGAAACACAAAAGCCTGGCATTTCTGCTTTGTCCGTGACATTAACAAAGGGACGGCCAAACAACGAGTCTGTGGAGCCCGTCGGAGCCTTGGTCCAAAAACGTGTCCTGATTGAACTGTCACTGCGCCACAATAAAAAATTCTTTAAAAAAAAACACACAAAAAAACAACCTTTTATGGTTATATTTTTCTATTGGATTTCCACTGTCTCACTCTGCTGCCACGTTTTCTGCCCGGCTCGTGGTCGGGTGCAGAGATGCTCAGCCAATGAATGAGGAGCGGTGATACCACAGCCGTGTGTGTGTGTGTGTGTGTGTGTGTGTGTGTGTGTGTGTGTGTGTGTGTGTGTGTGTGTGTGTGTGTGTGTGTGTGTGTGTGTGTGTGTGTGTGTGTGTGTGTGTGCTCCTCCGTGTGGTTTTCCTGAACTTGAACTCTGGCCGACGGCTCCTTCATCAATACAGAAGGTGTTTACAAAAACTGCAATGAAAGCAGAAATGAAAACCAAGAGTCAAAGGTCAGAGCCTTTCTTTTGGCAGTATAGAAAACCGCAGATAATTTTACTCAGCCTCTCATCAGCATAGACAAACCACACAGTGTGTGTGTGTCTTCATGTGAGTGTGTGCCAAGCCAATTGTCGCCTGCTTACTTCGGCCAAGTGGCGTTGAATGAATAATCCTCCAAAATGGCATTTAACGGTCTTTATTTGGCCGCAGCTTCAGTCTTCCTTTGCTTCATTTAAACATAATTTTCAGTGGGAAAAGGCAGAACGGTGCAGCTGAGGAAAAACAGCTTAAAGGTCATTCTGCAGCCAAACTGAGTGACTTTAAATATATATATATATTTTTTTTTTAAAACGCCTTCAGCCAACATCTCCAATAAATCAGGGTTTTCCATTCATACTGAAATAGTTCACTGTCAAAAGCTTGCCTGAGAAAATGTTTTATGAAAGCTTTATTATATATTAATACATGTGCATGTTTCAGCTTGTTCTGCCAAATGGACTGGGTTGAATCCAAAAGATTTTTTTTTTTTCATGCTTTTGGGTAGAAGAAAATATGTTCTTATTCCACTGCTTAATTACCCTTCATGTTCTAATAGATTTAAATCGCAAATCTGTCAACTGATCAGAATATAATAAGTCCGAAAATTGATGCCTCCTTGAAATGACTTTTGTGTAATACTGATGTGTTTTCCCAATGACATTATGTTGACAAACATCATCTCTGGCTGGATTGTGTGCAGAGGAAAAACATTATTAACAACAGCAGACTCACAAGGATGATGGGTTGCAGGCAGGTGAACAAAGTACAGGACTGTGATTTAGTAAACTGGACCTCACATCCTGACTCCCCTCCTCTCATTAAGATTCTGTTTTTTGTTACATGTTAATATGAAATAATAATGCCGATCATGCATTGTGTCGAGTCACAGCTGACCTATTCTGTATCGAACCAGACTGTAGTCTTTTGTTTGAGGTTATTATCTATTTTATTGACTGCGTATCCATCTGTCCGTCCGTTCCAGGCTCGAACATGATATCTCAAGAAAGATCTCGTCTGTGTCATTATTGTGCACTGAATATCTACGGAGTGCTTTGACTGAATTTTGGCACATTTGGCACAAATGTTCACTTGGACTCAACGATGAACTGATTAGATTTTGGTGGTCGAAGGTCACTGTCGCCTCACGTCCCTCCCATTCCTGTGAACGCAATGCCATAACTCCTTTTATTGCAAAATACTTTGACAACTGGCTGACTCGACAGCAACACTGGGAACCAACTGCAGCACAATATCTGGTTGTACTGACAAAAACCGCTGTCAGAAATCAATACACTATGTTAAAGGAAGTAATATAACCTGAAGATGAACATCCTTTCATGCACAATTATTTTTGAATTCATCTCAGAAGTTCAGACACTAGCCTTGCTTTAGGGACCCAAACTCTTCGTGTCCCGATCTGTTACTGATACAGGCACATGAAAGCACCAGGTTGCTCTGGATTACCGCCACATCTGGATGGGAATAGGTTCTACGTCCCTGTGGGAAATGCGCGGGGGGAGTCATCAGACTGTCGCACATGAACATCAAAGCATCTCCCTTTAATGATTCATGCTCGGTGTTGGGTACTGCGGATCGGCACCTGTGGGACATCCTGCACGTCCCAAATCTCTGCAGCTGACAAAACAGCTTTGTAAAAATTTGACTAAAGTGTTAAATGTGGACAAATCTGGATGTGAACAGTACGTTTATAATGGTTAGAAACTCAAAAGAGAATCAGAAATTAGAGCATTGTTTGGAGTGGTCGTGGGGGGATTTATACAAATGAGAAGTTTAAATAGTTCTGAAGAGTCCTGAGGGCACGGAGATACTTTTTGTAATCCAGAAGTGCGTGATCACATTAACATATTGCATGTGGGCTTTCTGTGGGAAACGGAGGGCTCCAGGAGGGCAGACGTCTGTGTTTGTTTCTAAATAGAGCAACGTGCCAATGAACTCATTACGAGAGGAGGAAAAAGCTTCTACTCTCAATGCATGACTGTTTATTCTTTTCCACATCTAAACCACACAAGGCTGTGTGCCATTTCAAAGCAGCCGTGTTGAACCTCCTAAAACTTGCATGCTCGCAGCTCCACAGCCCTCCAACTTCAATCTGAATAGGCCTCTTTTGTTCTAACTTTATTTTTTTTTTTTTGTGTACAAATGCTGGGGATATATGAAAGCTGCTGTTGAATATTTCAGCTCCAACGGCTCATCCTCTACTGCAAGTTTTCCTCCCAAGTTTAACCACTTGACACTGAGAACTAAGTCTTTGGCGGCGGGAACACCTGCCGAGCCGAGCAGCCTCTGAGCGTCGACTGCAAATATTTGGGAGGAGCGCTTGAATCTTGTCGCTCGACAGCTTCGCAGCAACTTAAAAGAGCAAATGTGACAGAAACCGTCTTAAAATATTGAAACCAAACCACAATCTCTTTCCTTATTTCACACTCTGATTATGAGAAAGATCAGTGCTGATAACATGTCATTACAAAGGGAAAGTCAAAGCCTTTTTCCTTCAGTTAATAGTAAGAATGCAGGATTGATCTGTTGCTTGATTTCTGTCCAAGCAGCATCTGGAAATGTCCTCTTGGGCTCAGGAACCCCCAACAAAAGATTATATCAAAGACTTCTTGACACAGCAGGTTCACCTATCCATGAAAAGATGCTTCTTTTTTTTTTTGCCAAAAGTCTGTAGGTTTCTGTCGGTCAACTTTATACACCTCAAGTTACAAAAACAAAAGATGAAACAAATGTTAAAGAGTAGAAATAATACAGAAATAATAAAGTGAAGTTGGATCAGGGTTTTTCATTCCTTTTGGGAGATTTGAATCACAGAGAGACTGTTTGTCCTTCCTGAATAAAATGTCCTACTTCAAAGATACTGATGCATAAAACATCAGGTTGTGAATTAAAACTAGTTCCAAATTGTTAAGATGATTTGGTGAGAAAAATATAGGTCAATTTGAAGGTGTAAGCCTCTCAAAATACAAGAGAGACAAATTAAGATGTGACGATGGTTTCATACCAGTAAGGTCGTCTACCATGATTAATTCCTTGCAACATCGCTGAGGACATATTGCTCGAAAGTCAACTCATGCTTGCATGTTTTTTTTTTCCAAAAAAACAAAACTAAAACATGCCTTTCAAAATTTGGTTTATTTTGTGAATTGAATATGAATCAAGATTCAAAAGGAGCCATAACTGATAAGTAGAACTAGTGAAGAAGAATACATAAAAACTAAGTGACATTAATGCACACAGCATTTGTGTTTTCTATCAAATAGAGCAGCATAGTCAGGTCTAGTCCAGATGTGAACCCCTCTCATTTAGTTTGACCTCCACTGAACCCTCCAGCACGGTTCAATCTCCGTCCACCTCCCAGGACTCGTCAGTCTTCTCCAACCCGTGCTGTTGTGCTGCGGGCGAACACGGTCTCAATGTTGTTCTCCGGTGAAGGTTGGCTGGAAGGGTTAGCTGGCAGGCAGCCAGGGTAGCAGCCCGCTGCTGGTGACAGCCCCGGGTCGATTTAATTGACAATGAATAAGAGATCACATCTTAATTGAATCAGGCCGCTCATCATTGACATTGCTGTTCAAACGCCTCCTCTGCATTTCCTTAGTTTTGTTTGACGAGTCATTCTATTGGAAAAACAATGTTTTAATCCACTATGAAAATTATAGTGATTTAGGTTTGTATCTTTGTGTTAAATATGGGAAAATTATTTGATTCCAGTTTCTTAAATATGAATATTTTCTGGTTCCTTTACCTCTCCATGATATAAACTGAATATGGTTTGGTTGTGGACTGTTGGTCGGGACAAAACAAGATATTTTTGGCTGCGCCTTCAGATTTGGGGAAACGCTATTCCATATTTCCTGACATTTTAAAGACCAAACGGATAATCGGTTTACTTGGAAAATATTCATTAAATTAATTTAATGATGGCTGAATTTCATTCAGCTGCTCCAGTTTCAGGGTCCAAATTGCTTCCACGTTGTTATGGCTTGTTAGGACCCTTGAACGGCACAATGTTGTCAGTACCACCTGTGCTTCTTCCGATGTGACAAGTCCAAATGTTCTGCTGTGAAAAAAGCCCACTGAGAACAGTTCTGTATTCTGCAGCTCACTCGCAGAGCTTCAATCTCCGGCTCCGCTCGTATCAGCCAGCTCGGTGCCGCGACCTTTAGAAACCATGATGATGATTGGGTACATTGATTATATAAATCTATATCTGACTCCTCTGTCCTCTTCACAACTGCTAACATCAGTGTAGTGCCGTCGCCAGTAATGTAAAATTTTCATATATTGCGTTAAACAAACATCCTTGAATCTCCACTGTGCTTACAAAGACAAAAAATACCCTAAATGAGTTTCATTTTTATTATTAATGTTCCTGATGCCTGCAGTTAAACATGTATTACACCAGCGGTTTAGTCTGTTGTGTGGTTTTTGTCTTTGGTCACTATCCAGAGTTGTCAGTCATCACTCAAGCGACCCTCCTAAAATCGTTTTGTTTATCTCGAGGAGGAAAATGCTGCGGCATTTTTTTTATTTATTTGTCAAGAAGGAAATACTGACTGATGTGACTGAGTGACACCACTTCAGCTACGGCACATCACTGAGATGACACTCCAGTCCTTTACAGGATGCTTCAATCTGTGTGCATGTGTGAGAGACAGTGAAGAAATCAAATTGTGACAGTTTTATCTGAACTACTGTTGCTAGGAGACGTTAAAACCTTCTGGAAGACTATTAAAGGAATAATCAGTTTTTTTTGTTTTTACTTTTTTTAGTACTGTATTTACAGAGTTTTGGAATCATTTTTAACATTTGACATATTTTATAGACAAAAACAGTTTAAAAAAAACATTTACAGATACTTGTATTAATCATATTCTTTTGGGTTGGATGGGTTGGATCATCTAATTATCTACCCATTATATATATTTCATAGTGCTGTGAGTGCTACAAAAGCATAAATAAAAAATGATGTTGACATACTTTGGTTTTTATACTTTTTACCATGATAATAGATGTGTTTGCTTCCAACTGTATGGCAATATTTTAGGGAAAACTGTTCCCTGCCTTAACGGGACACTGCATGGCCATAAAAAGTTGGTTTTCCCAGTTCAAAGTAGCCTGAGTCCTGCCCCATGAACAAGTTTGAGCCAGGCCTCCTCTGAATGGGAAACAAAAATATTGTACAGAGAACATAAAGACTGTTGTGGCAGCAGATTGATATTCATAGTGTCCACATACATTTGGCCATATAGTGTGTATAAAACATTTAAAAAGTCTGAAACGTATTTGCCTGACTAGATATCACTGCTGGTAAATGCAAACATTTTGTTTTGAGTGAACCAACCCTTTAAGACTCCAAATCTCACATAATTTGTTTTTAACAGATGGCCACAGATGATAGAAAACTAGAAAACAAAATAGGGTCAGACTAATATGTGCTGTAATAAAACCGACTACATTTGTTCGTATGTAATGTCTAAACTCCATTTCATTACCGTTATTGCGTTTAATGTGTTGGCCGTTTTATTTCACCTTGATGGCAAACATTGGGGTTTTTTTTTTCCATTCAATTACCATAGAAATGTGTCTTCATTACACGATGATTAATGTCCCAGCATTGTAATTGGTTACCACCCCTTGCCTGATGAGTTATGATGTGCCATGATCTGCTCATAGGACTGGGAGCCTGGACCGCGCTGCCACTTAATAACAAAACGGATCTGTCACGAGGGTGTTCTGGACTTCACCCATGGGTGCTGTAGACTGTGTGGAGCTGCCTGCTCCCCCACTCCCCTCCCCCCCACCTGCAGTGCCTTGAGGCCATTGCGGGCAGCTGGAGCCCAGATCATTGCTTGTGAATTATAGCTGCTAATTATCCATCTCATTCACGTGACGGGAGGGATGTCAAATGGCCTTCAATTACATTCATGATGTTGGATGGGAACCATGCATCGTAGTGATGGCTGGCGGGGGAGGAGGGGGGGTTGTGCTTATGAATGCCCACATTTTAAAAGCAAAGTACAATAAACCGCTCCTACTGTGCGCTTATATTTACAGTAAAAAAAAATGTATGTGGTAAATATACTGTATGTACTGACATACAGTTAAAGTAGATATAATTTTTACAGAAACTGTACTGAATCTTGTGTTTTCCTGTGTGGAACAGCAGCAAAGTGATCAATTTAACCAAGTTTCTCTTTGCTACGAGGCGCAGATATTTGTCTTCACACCGCAGGTCAAACACGTTTCTGTTAGAGACTAAAAGGCTCCAATATAATCCCTCTCCAACACAATAAACCCCGTGTTTATGTTAACCTTGTCGCTGAACAAGTGCAGGGCAAGCTTATAAGTTTTCTAATCAGACATCCCATCTCACAATAAACCTGAAGAGTAGCTTACTCAAGCAGGACTAGTCTCCGCTAATGAAGTAACTCCTGCCGGTTTGATAAAACTCACAGATCACGTAAAAAAACAACTTTTAAAACGGCTGTTATTTACAGCAGCGGCATTGAGACAATCTGTTGGTTAACTGATTGATTTATTTTATTTTTTTATTTTTTTATCCAAAAGATAAACTGTCAAAGTGAAAACACATTTCTAACACGGTAGAACGAAAATGTAAAAAAAAAAAAAATCAACAAATATTCCACATCTAAAATCACATCATGAGATAAAAGAAGACTCCCATGTTGACATTATTACTTTAGCTCTCTGTGTTTTCACTGCAGATTTCCTTTATTTTAGCATTTATCTTTTTATGAGGGAAGGTTTTGCTGCGTGCATGCTTTTCCAATCTTTTATAATCCTTCTGTACACTCATGTAATTACACTCACAGTGAGCTGCCCAGTATTCAACACCAGTCTTCTGCTGTCGGCTGCTGTGCAGCAGCATCTGAACAGCTGTTGTCTTGTAGCAGAAACAAAACTAAATTGTTCACAATTATCTTCGTTTCATAATTTTGCAAGTGCCCTGAGAAAGATTGTTTTATTCCTCTTTATGTAGTATGATGTGTAATATATTGAAGTGTGTGTGTGCAGATTCCTGGTGTGGTGAGTGTCCTCCACATTAAACAACAAATCGGGTCTATAACAGCATCACCTGTTTAGTTTGTCATCGCCTTCCAAAAATATATTACAAAAAGGACTCATTGCGGACATTTTGAGACCTGACGTGACGACGGTGTCGTTGAGTTTAAACGCGACTTGGTTGTAGCTTTGAATCATCATAGTCACGCTTATAAGAAATCAATGCGGCGTCTTTATGTCTCAACACTTTATTGACCTCGACGACAGTCAGGCCATTCTGAATTGAACATCCAAATAATATGCCCCTCACCCTTCCCCTCCCCCTCTCCCCCACAATAAACAATGACAGAAGGCATTAAATGTGTCTCCAAGACATGGAGAATTTGAGAAACATCAAGTCCTGAGATGCACATGAGCGTTAACCCAGATCCAACCAATTTGCCCTTTCGCTCCTGTTTTGATTCCCTCTGTAAACTGACATTTTTGAAGCTTTTTGCTCTGCAGCTCCACTTTGTAAAACTCCTGCAAACAACATGGAAGCAAAGCCGACATGACACAAACAAGCTTGACCGGACGTGAACCGCAAAAATGACGTGTGGAAACACACATTTGTTGTGCGCCAGCATTGTGGCAACAGGAGGGGGGGAAAAAAACTTTACCACCAGAGCAGCGTATGTAAATGATGTCTTCTATCTGCAGCCTTACAGGCTTGTGACAAGCGCAGAGCGAACGTGTGAACGCAGCATTAATGTCTGCAGCAGCAGTTGTTTGTCCGGAATAAACGGCAGAGTTGAGTAGTTTGCAGATAACCAACATGGCTGAGCAGCTGAAACAGCACCACCTATAGAAACAGCACAACAATAAAAGCTTAGCGGCAAGTATAAAGACAACAAATTAACTAAATGAACAAAACAACAATAGAAATAATTACACCGGAGGCTATTTTCTGCTGTTGTTGGACACACTTTTGTATTTTGTTCCTCCAACAAGGCTGAATGTCCCTTGTAACTACTAGAATCCACTCTGCGCACATTAAATGCCAAAACTCTATTTAAAAAAAAAAAATTGACTTTAAGTTTATTATGCCAATAATGTCCTGATATTAATGAGTGCTATGACTGTAGGCACTCCCACTGAATGTGTGAAACCCAGGATAAACAAAAACAAGCCCAACCATGGCTGCGCATTAATCATCTGCTCCCACTCTGATGTAAACTAATGACGTTGGCTTCATAATCATAATTGAATTGGCTTGAATTCACAAGATTCCTGACGTGGCGATGTATCATGTTTTGGGAGCTTAGTTCCACTTGACAGGTTCATTCTCTCCCGTTTCTCCCCCGTTCAGCTCTCGAGAGCCCTTTTAAGTCCTCCCTGCTGGCCCTGTTTACGATCACGGATCCGGTGAAGAACCACATTGTCTGATTGTGTGGGCCGTAAGCCAAGTCTTTTTTTTTTTCTTTTTTTTTTGCACGCCCGTCTCCCATTGACTATCTCAGCACGTGATAATTTGAACATTTAATCCCTTAACTACTTGGTGATAGCATCAGAGAAACTGCAAATGATCCTTTAGTTGATAAAGACTGTTGGTGATATAACAATTCTGCTGCTAAGATGCTTTTATACGCCGACGAAAATGAATCCTCTCCGATGTGATGCAGACAAACATCGCACTATCACCTGCTTAACGACAGACATCGGAAAGACTTGGATTCTCCGTGTTTTATTTTAGCCTCCATCTGTCGACGCCATCAAACAATATTCCTTATCAGCTGACGCATCCCTCGCTGTAGAGCCGAGCAGCAGCATCTCCTGTGAAAATAATCACAGCTGCAACTGTCCTGTCTGACACGTTATCCGACTCGGAGGGATTGCTTTCTCTTTCATGTGGACAGCTCCGCAGTTATCTCCGTGTTGCTTTGAACACAGGAAGGAAATTCACATTCGTGTTGTTTTGTTTTTTTCTTTCGCTTCGTGTATGTACAGGCCAGTGCAGTAAATGCCCCTCGAAGTTGCACGCGATTGATCAGCGACTGCGCTGCTATTGAAGCGAGCATGTGTCATGTGCAGCTTCTGGAACGATTGTGTGTTCAGCATTCAGATGGGTTATCGAGGATTTGGAAATGAGTATCAGGAGCACTTCTCCTGCTGACCTTTAGTTTGTAACACGGCTCAGTCAGTCAAACAGCTGCACAGGTTAGCAGCAAGGAGCTCCAGCGTGAAAGCTTTTCCTTCACACTAATCACTCTAGAGGAATAAGGGACAACTACTTCAATATAAATACCGACCAAGGCTGTAAAATAATACCTTTACAAAGTGTAGTTTTACCAGTAATGGTGCATGTTTTTGCTCGTCTGATATCACAAAGTATGCACGCTGTCCTGTGGTTGATGCACATTGTTTGTGATTGATTAGGGAAGTAACACACGCGCAGTACATCTCAAACTATATGACATCCTTTGGTTCCACACTCAGCAGATGGTGGTAGTAAAGTAGCCAGATGCCATCTGTTAGTTGCAAAAATGTTGACAATTAAAAATGTCAAAATCATTCCTTTGCATTTAAATGTGTTCAAAGTACCTGTTAGTCCTCAAGGGAGACATCATCTGCATGTGTGTGTTTTTTATAATAAAACACTGTAAAATTGATTTATGTTCAAGCTTAACAAAACTCTACAAATCCCACTACGTTGCAGAAACTGGGCTCCGTTAACCTGAACGAACAGTTTGTGCTTTCCAAGTCCCACATTGAGTCCAGATGTAAAGCAGATGTGGTACTGAGCTGTGATACGTTTTATGTCAGTTTATTTAAATGCAGCTGTTGGAGCTCAATGGATGCACAGACTCTTTTCACAAGAACGATTTCAGTCTTTAGATCTAATCACATGTCGGCTAATTCAGTTCATTTCAGTCTTTGCTGGGTAAACGGACAAAAACACATGATCTGTTTGTGGGTTTTTTAAGGCTGCAGTAAGCTTTACAGTGCAGGAAGTCATCTTTTCATTGAAAATAATCAATCCTGATGAGTTTTATATTGATATACAATCCAATTTCCTGTACACCGAAACAACAACAGAACAGAACATACTAAATTTATCATGGAATACAGGTGTTATTATCAGTAGTGGTTATTTGCCCGAAATAAAGATGAAATGATCTTGAAATCAAAAAGCCACTGATGCACCTTTTGAGACCGGGTGAAAGAACTCCATTGTTCATACTGAAGTGTGTTTTTCTCCTGCGGTTTATTTATCTGTTGCCAAGCACACAAAGATCAAAAAAATCATGTTGCTTCTCCATCAAAAAGCCTGCCGAGTCTTTCTGCAGGCAGCTCTTCAGCTGACTGTCTGTCAAAACATGACGAGTCTAGTTTTTCTGAACTTTTCAAAAAAAATCACGACTGCCAGAAGAAACTATAATATTTGTTATGTATTTGATTGAAAAAAGAAAAAAAAATTCCAGTTTGTAGATTAATAATATAGAGATAACTGATCCCAGATTAATAACTGGTTGCAGGTTACCAAAGTTCTACTGAGAAAACATTTAAAAATGATAACACTAACAACAGACATATGGGGAGTTGTGACTCGCATGACCTTTCACACGTGGATTACAGGCTTTTTTTTTTTTTGTCATAATGATGGTAACAGCGGACAAAAAAGCAAAATAGAAACTGGGAGGTCTTCAAAGCCCACGGAAAACATGTCACAAATGGGTTGCGAGCCCAGTGGGAGAGCCGCGGTGAGCGTCTGATTGCTTTCGTTATTCCCGCTCAAATCAAAATGTCAACCAGCGGGAAGAACGCGGTCCCACTGTGTTCGCTGATAATTAGAGGATCAGTGTTCCTTCTTCTCTGGAATCAAAAAGAGTGAAAAGCAAGCTGGAATTTTCCTGCTTTGACCAATTTGAGCGGCGCTTCCTTCCTTCAGACGTCCATGTCCTCAAACAGTAACTTCTCCATTTGTTTTTTGACTGCTGAGGCAAGTCTATAAAAGTTATATATTTAACTTCTTGCAGTATAAATTTGTTTGTTTCTCCACTTTGTAAATGTGAATTGTGAGTCAACCCGTGTGGGCGGAACTGGGACATTTTCCATCTATTTTCTTCTGATAAAGTTTTACTTTCTGAGCTACATATACCGCCACATGTCGTCATCCAACTCCTCGCTTTGGAGGTGCCAAGCAAACAATGTGGGAAACTGTCTGGTCTTTGGAGGAAAGATGCAAAGTTGTTGTTGTTGTTTTGGTTTAAAATCAAGAGCATTCACTCCAGAAACTTTTCTTCGGCGGTCAATAGGTTTGTCCAACGTACTCTCAGCTTGTCTTCGTAATCTGCTGCTTCCCCTCTTTAGCTCTTTCAAACCATCCCTGCTTGGTAAAATAAAACCAAAGACTGTATGTAAAAATGTACTCCAGGAGTGAAAAGTAAAACCAATGCAGAAGTGCCTGAAAGTGCAATACCACTTAGGGCAACAGACTCCCATTTAAAAAGCATCAACTCCTCTCATGAAACACAAAATCAATACATTTTTTACACAAGCTGTTATGGTGTCATTAGTTAAATTCCTTCCTTCAGATCAGGCCTCGAAGAGAGGTATGTTTGGGTGTCTGTTTTGATCGATATGGTTGCAGTTAGGTTAATGGTATAGGTGGGCGGGGCATAGTATCCTCCCCACCTCCCCTTCTTGTCCAGATATGGTCATTTCTGGCACCAAAAAAACCAGACAAAATGCCTGACTCGGGGCTTCGAGAATGTCACATCAGACACGAGATTTAAAAACTTTGTATACTGAGAGATTTATCTGGCAGTGATCGGCTTTAACGTCATTGTGTGCACGTTCATTTATAGTCCTGCGCAATGGGTTTAAGCCAGTAGAGGACAAGTGTTCAACTGAGCAGCTCTGAGTGAACGCATTTCATTTGTGTGCATGGTGCAGAACTGTGTGCCCGCTCAGCAAACCTCGGGGTTGAATAAAGGCTGCAGGAAATAATCACCGTTCGTTATCATTTTTAATGCAGGGCAACGAGCATGAAAGAAACAAATGTGTTTAATGTGCGCCTCATCCACTTATTCCCCATTGGTTTGGTGGAGCGGCAAACCGCAGTGTAGCTGCATGGCGAACAAATATGTGGTCGTGGTTCTCCCTCCAGGCTCCTGCTACAAATACAGTATGGGTGCTGTCTTTAAAGGGGCTTTTAAGTGACCTCTGTTGGACCAGCAGGAATTATCTCCTAATAGTCTCCTACACAAGAGAGCTAATTGGAGCAGGGATGCAAGAAAAGCACTTAATGAAGAGGAAAGATTTCCTCCTGCTAAATGCTGTTTTTGTTATCGAACGCCACAGCATGGTTCCCCCCCCTCCGTCTAGTTGGCATATTGCTGAGTTTGTGAAAAGTGTTTGCCCTCAGCGCTCCTCGTCTTTACGCCTGAATTTAACCCCGAATTGGATGCAACATGTGAATTTTTGACATTTTAGTTCGAGGGGTTTAAATTTAATTGACGTTAACACAACATACAAGATCAATACCAACCTACAGCATCTCTCCAGTTGAAAACTTCTGGATTTGGAACACCTGAAATATTGTTTTCCCCTCTGTTGGCTCCTTTTTCAGTGTTACAAATGAAAAGGTTCAAGTACTCGTTTCAAAAGAACAGTGCTGCATGTATTGTAGGGTTTCCTGTGTCTACGCATTGTTGACATTCATTTCTCTAATGTATTTTGTATTGTTTGTAATAATGATGGCTTATTTAGTTGGCACCATTACATGTCAAAGTTGTTTGAGATTAATGTTGGACTAATGCAAACGCTGGTAGTTTTAGATGCACTGTAACAAATCTATAGTTTTACCTGTATTGTGCTGATATCCCCATTTCTATTTCAAAAAAGATTTCAGTCAATTTGTTTCGCACCTTTTATTTCAAATGATTTCTATCTCAGCTCCTTTTTCATTTGTTTTAAATGAGCTCCCCTTTGCAGAAAATTGTACATCTCTGTTCCTAACCAGAGCAGAAAGCTGCTATAAAGTGACTTGAATGCTTGCACCTGACTCTCGTGTGCAACTTTATATGAATTTTTGTATGCGTTTTGTTACACAGAGTTCTGCTTTGAAAGCTGTGGTGTAAAACTCCAGAAAAAAAACTTCCTCACAGGTGCTGAATGAAGCAGCAGCTGTTATATCAGATTAGTTATATTAGTGCTATATTAGACACATTGTGATATGCAGCAATACAAATATGGCTAATTTTGTCTTGTGCAAAGAAAATCTAATTTGGCCTCCGCCCCGGAAACATAAACACAGGACGAGCAGTCAGAACTTGATTATGACCGCACATCAGCACTATAAGGGGAGCGCCCAAAAACCTATTATATTAAATTAGTGATGTGTCTGAGAACTGATCAACAGATGTGTGGTGGACGGTTTGTTACAGGACGGGTGTTGGACAGGCAGTGAGTCTCACCATCTGATTATCGTTCTCATATTTTCTGAAATATACTTTGAGATCTAATTATCCCCCAAACTTTTCTGTAAAAGTAAACATAAATTTGAAGACTCGCTTACAAAATTATAAATAATGCAGTTTCTGGTAACTTATCCAGCTACTTTGGTCTCCTCAGAGATTAGATATTATGTAATAAGAGGTATGATTTTTTTTCCATTTTCAGATTTATTAGCTCCATGGGTAAAAATACATTTTTAACTAATTTTCAACTTCAGCAGTTCTTTAGAGCTGCGGGCCAGTTTCTAAAAACTCTCAAATATGGTCGATAACTTGGCTGTTTTTATCATTTTGTTTACTCATTACATCTGTCTCACCTGACCTGAAGTTCGTAATCTATTCAAGGAAGACCCTTGAATAGATTATGTGCGAGGGTCCGCGTATTCCCGCTTGTAGATTTAATTTTGTTCTCGATCTTGTTCCTTATTAATCTTTAAAAAAAAAAATTGCCTTTTTTGGCGGCTTTAACATCTTCAAAAAATCATGAAAATTCATACTATAGCATGAATGGGATTTTGGGGGATAAGGTTTGTGGTAGTTCGGACAGAAATCAAAGAAGCTTTAGACAACTTCTATTTTTTGTTATTGATTTTCATTAGAATTTTTGTTTAGTAAATTGAAAAGGTTTTGCATACACTTCACATTACAGGAAGATATTTAATATCACTGCAGACCCCCTTGAAAACACATATATCTACTATCCAAAGAATGTCTGCGGCAATTTTGGTCGCATTTAAATGAATATTTGTGGACGGTGGAGTTATAGGTTACAGTGAGCTAAAGATTTGTCACAACGGCAATTTGGCATAAGTGATATTGCTGGTTGTTCAGCAGCAAAAAAATAGCCTTAAAGACAGCCTTTATGGAGCCTTAAAGACAATTCAATGAACGGCTGACGTTTCTTTTTGGACACGATCTTCCCTCTGTTATCAGAAAGTGATGCTAAAGCTAAGCTAATAACCTCCGTCTAAAAATGATTGATTGGGTAACTTCGATACACGATCTTGCCATCCTGAAACAACCTGCTGTTTAGAAATAGATTTGTGTTTGGTTATGTGAGTAAACTCACTGTGAGTGTAAGTAAGCTATATATATATATATATCAACCTAAAATGATTCTATTCATTGTTAACAAAGGAAGCCCTTTTTTGGACTTTTTCTTCATCCTGTAACTCCTCGTCCACTTTGCCTCAAGGAGTGATTCGAGGTCTTACTTCATCTCATGAAAATCCGCTTTATTCCGAATCTGAAACTACCAGCGCGACTTCACTGACGGAGCAACAAGCTTAATATCTGTGACATCCAGGAGATAAGAGCGCGGGGAAATCTCTGTATAAAGATCAATGTTCCCAGTGTGGACACAGTCAGCAGGGAGAACAGACTGCTTTTATTGATGCTCCCCATGCGGGGAGCCTCACTGGGTCAGACATAATTTTCCAGCACAGTGTGAATAGAGATGAATCACTGCTATGGCATGAATCTTAAAGCAGATCGCACTCTTTCAGCTCTGTAGGCTCTTTTGTACCGGTGCTTTATTTCACTCCCTCCAACTTTTTGTCAAAGAGGAGCGTGATGTATTTTCCTGCTGTGCTTTTCTGCTTTTAATACACTGCATATACGCTCTTATGTTTTGCTTGCTCAGCTCTTTCTGTCTGTTGGAAAAAGCTCACTCTGCCCTTCGAAACCATCTGAGCTCTCCTCCTGTTTGCTCCGCTGACACTGAGGGTTGACTCACTAAATGTCTCTGCAGTTTATCCTATGAAAGCCTCATTCATCGAGCCTCTGCTGCTTTCACCGTGACAAAGAATAGCTGCAATTAATAATGAGAGCCCCCTTCGAATTTGAAATGAATGCGGTTCCCTAGACTTGACTGAGATGCAGGTGCAACGATAACAGGCTGCTTCGTATTTTTTGCGAGCGAACAATCAGGCTGTGAGCTCCTCTGGCTGTGACTTCACACACGTTTGGCAGCCGGCGCGGCGCGCAGCAACATAATGACTTGTTGTTTTCCACGAGCATCCACTCCGATTTCTGCCCTCATGTCCAGCTGTAGACTGTACATTCCAAAATTGTCTAAATGAAAGGCTATTAACATGTGTCACACTCAATTATGTTCAGCATCCTCGCCTCTAATTGCATTCTGCCCGGCAACACGACGCTTGAAGATGTTTCCTTTTATTTATTTTTTTCAGACCGCACAGCTTGTAAATCAAAACTCTTTGCACAGTTGTGCCGGAGACGGCTTCTGAGAGAAGGCAGGGAACAAAAGAGGGGGGGGGTATACTCTAAAAGATAATAGTTGAATAAATAACTGCCATCCTGCCACCTATAAATTATGTTTATTTACTGCTAATATAGTTTCCTTTCGAGTGTAGTGTGGTTTCCTCAATAATTATCGATTGGATGGACACAAAAGTGTTCATGTTCCCCTGTAAATGAAGTGAAAACATTCCCATCATCCTCAGCTGCACTTTTGTGTTCAACAAATGTTGCCGTCGAACACTAAACTTAGATGATGAACTTGTAAAACACTGCTTGAAGCTGGGGTAGACACTTTTCTTTTTTAATTGGGCAATGATATTGTATTTCAAGCGGCCTGACTACACTTCTGCACCTCCTTTTGGCCTTTAATTCAGACTTCAGAAAATCTAGTCTACTAGAGACTTGAGGCCAATCGTGAGTCATTCCAGAGAGAGCGTTCCTATTGGCTGTTCTGTAGATTAATAAACCTGATTATTAAACCTGATTCAATGTCAGAAAATCCTGGAGAAAAAGGTAACAATCAAATACAATTCAAACTAACTCTAAAAAAAAAAAAAAGGAAAACCTGATGATGAAAAGAAAGCAATCAGAGGTGTACTCAAAGAAATTCAGTCCTGGGATTATTCGCTGGGACCGGACCCCCTGCAGCTCGCTCTTATGTGAGAAGCCAGTAAAGAAATGTGCAGAACCGGTAAAAATGTAATGGATTTTAAGACAGTCTAACAACCCATTGGGATTTGTCCCGGTTATCCTGATGACCAGTATACCACTTAACTCAAGCATACGCCTACGATCGTTTTTATGCAAAAATAAACCCAGGTTTAAAGCAACGCTGCCAGACGTCTCCGCTCGAATGAAAAAACACTGAACTTCAGTAAGCCTTGGAACTACAGGTGAACCCTTTCTTAACTCGGAGCACTCCCCAGATGCGTGTGGGAATTTTTGGCCACGGGTACGATCGCTTTCATTTGAAGCGCAATACTCTTCCAACAGAAAAATATTCTAACCTTGTACTCTCTGGAATTTAAAAATCTCAGCGCAGCAACGAACGCAGCCGTTTGTGTTGTGGGGATTTCCTCAGTTGGAAAAAACAAAGACTATTTACAAAGCCTTGAAAAGGTAAATATAGCTGTTGCTTATTAGTGCACACATAAACTGTCGAGACGTATCTTATCGTCGCCGTTTCATTTGAGCGTTTGATAGTCGGTCTTTCAAGCACCAACTCCAAAACTGGCTCCCAAAATATCACGTATGTGTCTCCATTGGACAGATAGAGTCCCTGGAGGACGCCGAGGTTCAAAGCCATCTGGACCTTTTGGAAAAGGTCCTCTACAACAAGTACACAGATCTTTCATATACAGCAAAAAAACAACAACAACAAAAAAATCATCTTTCAGTTTCTATAGAGACATTTTGATCCCCGCTTGCTCTTACTATATATTTGGTACCTGTTTATTGGTTTCCTGTGAAAATTTACAGCTCTCATGAAGACCCGGGAGTGAAACGTAGGAGTGTAAACGCGCCAACGCAGCAGCTCCAAATAGCCCACATCGGATTCCCATGGGCTCCCCTGCCATCTGCAACTCAACACCCACCAGCAGCCAATACACTTGCTAATGGGGGTGGGGGGTTAATTAATGGAGCCCTCGCTCAGAAACAGCGAGCATACGAATTCATCATCTCATCTATGCTTAATATTCCGTTGTTTTGCTCATCCCTGATGCGGCTCGATGAAATTGGGTTTCGTCGCTACCCAAGAACTTCGACTATTCTGGAGGAGTAAAACCCTGATTGCTGTTGATCATCCTCCTCCTTCCCTTTCCAGTGATGCAGTAACAGCGACCACATGGATACACAGATGTGTCTCTCTGCTGTGGTTAGCCAAGTTGGCAGCCGGTAAAGGCCCCTCATTTCCTGTCAGCTCATCCTCCATCTTTCCCTCTGATTTTTTTTGGATGACCTGATCCAGAGACAGATGGATCAGACCGGGCGCCCTCGTTCCCTCCCCGGAGTTCGGACGACCAGCCAAATCCGCCACGAAGTCACTCTGAACTTGATCGCGGCCCTTTATTGCAGGGGTCGCTGTCAGCGCACAATCTGCTGACTCACTCATCGAGCCATATTGTCTGCTGCTACTCTTTAAAACAAAAGTGTTTGCTCAGTTAAGATCCTCACTGAGAAACTGCTGCTTGATGAGTTCTATCGTAGTTTGCGGTGATGCTCAGTAGTTTGGGATTTCGCTGTCTCGTTGCTCGTTTTCCTTCTGAGGGATTACTTTTCAATCAGACAGCTTTGGCGGCACACAGGCTACACAGCCGCACAAACTTTTGAAAAAAAGATTTAATCCTTAGACGATGGGTGAGATAAAAAATCTTTTGTGACAAAAATAGATCCTATTTCACAATCCTTTTACTTAAAAAACTAATATTAGATTTCCCCTGTTGATTTTTTTGTTTTACTTCTCTGTCCTTTAACCAACACTCATGTTAATCCAAATAATTTACAGCACACACCGACCCCGGTGAGGAAAGCAAAAGTTTGTTATTTTTTTGTTGTTTCCTGGTAAAGTTTCACGGATATGAGTTTTAAAGAAATCTCCCACCTCTGAACCGAGATGCCTTCACACTCTTTTGTTGTTTATCATCTCCTCGCACAAAGCTGACGACTTGTTAATTATAGATTCGGCTCATACAGGTGCGTTACATTTCATAGCTAAAAGGTCACAGCTGCTTCACACAAGCCTGTCTTTTTCTTGTCACATTATCGTCTCAGTGCTTCTCATGGCAACGTAACCGCCGTCGTTCCACCTCAGCGGCTGTGAATGTGAAAGGCTGCGTGATGTGCGACTGCTAAACTTGGCGACCTCACAGATCAGTGCAGGTTGTGCGAAGTCGCAAAAATATAATTGCACATGCACCTCATATCATTGTGCTCTTTATTGAGATGTAATTGCTGCCTGAGCATAAAGATTGGCTGCCGGAGCACAATAATTGTTCTCGGTAACATTGCAGGGCGAACCAGGGAAGCAGATATACCATTTTAAGATGCGAACATTAAAAAATGACATCCTTGATTTAATTTAGATGCAGCACAAACTTTAAGAGAAGGAATAAGAAATGAACCCAGTCTCACACCGTACGTTTCTACAAAACTTATGAGAAAGGGGGATTTATGAGCGGTTTTGCATCCTGGTATTTCCTCTGGCTCGCTAATCCAACATATTTAATTGAAATGTAGTGCCAGTGCTCGTTAAAAAGTTGAGCAAGACTATTAAGACAGAAGTAACACAAGAAGGAATCAGGAATGAAAAGTTACGGCCATGCCAGTGCATGTAATTAGGCTGGTTGGTGCTTTGAGTTAACGGTAGCATGCTTACATCTAAGTTAACACGTTAACTGAAGACAATTGGCCAATAGAGGGCGCTAAGCCACTTCCCAGGTCAAAAGTAGTGCTTATCTTAACAATAATTTACTTTTTGTTGCAACATACTCAATATCATAAGTAGTGTATGAAATATATATGATTATTCAGCTTTCCATAAATAGGCTGCATGTATTTAATACCTTCTGTTATGTAATTTTGGGATATTTACTGAGCGTAGGTGGATGTGACTCCAGCTACCACTGATGCTGCTGTTATGTTATACTCTGCCAATTATTGTTTATCAAAATGGGATTTTTTTTTTCAGGCATATTTTTGTTGTCAATAATAATGTAGCCTGGAAAAAGATTCCATAATTTATGATAAGCATAGATATTAAAAAATAACTGGCAACAAGATCCCAGGGGTCTTACAGTTTCACAAGCAGGACCTAATGGGTTTAAATGTTTTCTTTGCAGGGAAACACTCCCAGTAAAGGACTTCTTGTTATGTTTCCTGTCAAAGAGAAAACAGCAAGAGGATTTAGAGATTATTTCCAGTACATGTGGTGACACTAGTCCTTTACGTTGGGGGAAATGCATCACATTTTGTCATAATTGCCAGGAAATTCAATGCACCACATGCGAGACCCCATATTAGGAAAACACCATTAATTTACTGTGCTCGCTCCCGAGGATTTCCTGGTGGTGAGCAGAGTGCAGACAAATGAGACAAGAGGGCGAGCTGATCACAACTTGATGATTCACTGCTGCTCTGTTACACATTCTTGGGTTTGTACATGGTGCCTTTATGCTTTAAGAGTGGGGCGCTTAGGTTTTATACTATTTTAAATGTGCAGTTGGTGTCTCCTTAGTTTAATAGGCAGTTATAGTTCGATTTTCATTATTTTACATTTTGTTCACAACAAGATGTGACGGATGAGGTTTTATCATCCCCTTCATTTCAATCAAATAGCCCTGACTGTGATTGGGAACCCGAGGACATTGGGCCACGCCCACCGGTAGCGGAAATCTGACTGCACCACAGGCCTGTCAATCAAACAGACATACCCCTTGACGTACCTATTTAATTAACGACGGGATTATTTTCAGATGGACCACCAGAAAACGAATAAGAAAGCGAGACTTTAGAAATTGACACCATATTGACCCGTGGAAAAAATTTGACTTTGTATTTCATAAGAGGAAGTTGAATGGGAGTCTATGGAGTCAGAGGCTTTTTGGAGGCGACCTCTGGTGGTCCTCAGTGGTATTGCACTTTTTGCCACTTCCTCATCGGCCTCGCTGTTGAAGCTACGTCCGCTTTTATACACAGTCTATGATTTTAATGCTAAAAAAAATGCAATAACATCCAAGTATTGCCTTTTTTTTATTGTAATTTTATTATTGTGTTCTGGTCTATTATGTTAACATGTGCTGCACTAAAAATGTTAAGCTGATGGTTATACAAATACCATAAAATCATAACATAAAATATCTAAGAGCCTGAGGAACCCATGTGTATAAGTATGTAATGATACAAAATCATTGCCTGGAAGAAACGTCTGTCCTTTCATACTAACACATAAATGTCAGAACTGTACAATGGAGCAATTGAATAATATGATGTCATGGTGGTACTTAAACATCATTTCTAGCAGATAGACGCTGTGTCTGCATATACATATAAATATATTACGACAAAGACGAGTAAATCTTTGTCCCCGTATGGACATTATTCCTCCGTTCACTTCTGAAACTACCCTCATATATTATATTGCAACCCTTGAACAGTAATGTGCTCACAGACAGAAGTCATAAAAGGCCCATAATGTTTTCTACACAAACCCACGCACACGATGAGGTTGGTGATTCGGATATGTAGCGTCATTCATCAGCCTGCTCTCTGCGCTCCGTCCAAGTATTACTCATTAAAGTCAAACGAACCACATGCATTTCCTGCCTTAACAAACACTCTGCAGAGGAGAAAAGGCACTTTGGTTTAATATGCCTTTGCTCCTGCTAGTTAGTGGGCAGAAGTGAAAGAAAGAAATAAGGTGTAACCAGGAGTGTGGTTCGGTCCGCTGTGGTCCAACTGATGCCATATATAGAGATGTAACCAGGAAATACAGTACAGAATAGCAGCTGTTGCTGCGTCCCATTAGGTATCAGACTCCTTAAACAACAAATTAAAACTGCTATAAAATTGTAGCTTTTCATTAAAACGTCCAGGTTTTAAAATGTCACGTTTAAGTTCCCATGTGGCCCATCAACCTGTAACTTCATTAAAATATCATTAGGGTGTCGCCGGCTGAGACGATGTGTCCCCAGTGCTTCTGTCCAAAATGTCTCGCTGCAGTACAGAAATACTTACGCAATTAAGAGGTTCTCGGCGGTGAACACGGCCAAGAGGGGCGAGGAAGTGTGTCTTATCCACTTCAGAGAACCACTTTTGGTTTTGACAGGAGTACACCTGTGGAACAGACATGGAAACGGCAGTGAGCATGTCGCTCCGGTCTGGCATTCGTGAATTTCCCCAGGAGATGGTCGCAATGTGCTCAGCTCATTCGCAGCTATATATATATATATATATATATATATATAAGATATTTCTCTCTGGTGGATTATCAGATCAGAAATTCAACCAAATGGAGATTCAAGTAAAAAAATATGAGAATGGAATCCGTGAAGAGCCTTTCATCCAAAATACCAATGCAGCTGCAGTAAAGTGTTGCCTGGTTGCCTGGAGTTGTGGTATTTCTATAATTTAGTCCTTCATAGGATTAAAAAAAAAAAAACACGCATGTAGTTTCAGGTATATTTTCATATTAATTAAACAGTGTGGACCTAATAAAATACCTCTTCGTTTGTCAACTTTAGTTTTGTACAGCTTTGGTGTCAGTTTCATTGTTTCATTGTTTTATTTTGAATACAAAAATGTCTGACTGACGGACCGAGTTACAGTCGGCGAGCGTGTGGGTGTGTGAAAGCAGAAGCAGTGAAGTGTATCCCTGCGTTGTTTCACGGCGAAGAGGTGAGATGACCTTCTGAGAGCTAATTAGGGTTTACAAGAGAGGAGACAATGAGAGGGAAGCGCAGCACATGTGGTAAACTACATGACTCTCCCATTTACGGACAAATTAGCAGCCGAGATGGTGTGTAACTCCAAACAACAACCGATAAAGGTCGAAAAGGGACCACAGCTACACTGATATCCTCAGGTTTTCCACCACTGCCTGCTTTCTCCTAACATACCTGATAATTCCTTTACCTGTGGGGCCTAATTAGTCATCAGTCAGGAGGAAAGGAAAGGGTCGGGGGGGGGGGACACAGACCTAGATGTTTTTACTCCTCTGCAACCTCCCCCGGAGCTGGATGATAACATCGTCACCAGTAGCCGGCACTCATTACAGGCCCGGGCTGTGCTCCAGGACAAGAGCGGCGCCAGGACTCGCACCCTCCAGAGGTGAGGAAGAAGAAAGAGCTCACAGTCATTTATTTATATCACAAAAGTCATTATCGTCGGCCTGTGCAGCCTTCCTCGGTTCCAGTCTGAAGTCGGAGAGACCGCGGAGGACGTGTTCTTGATGGAAAGCGGGGAGCTGAAATAAAAGAACATTCACTGAAGGTGTGAAGAGTTCATTCCCGAACAAGACATCTTCCCTTTTGAAATTGTATTTCTGAGTGCAAAAGGGATTTAATAACTCATGGAGGACCTCCTTTTAAATTGATTAAAAAGTTAATGATCTCTCATGGTGAAGCAATTGGAGCTGACATCAATGATACATCAAATTAAAAAATGTTTATAAACTGCAGGCAAACTTTCTTGCTTGCCACAAAATTTTAGGTGAAATCTTCTGTCTGTTTTCACTGTACAGTAATCTGCTATCATTCCTGTAGTGTATTAAAAATATGTTCAGATCATCGACTATCTAAAAGTGGACGTAGCTTCCGGGCCTGAAAAATGGAGGCCAATGCGGAAGTGCCTTAAACTGCAATACCACCGATGACCACAAGGGGGCTGTCTCCAAAAAGCCTCCGACTCCGTAGACGACCATTCAACTTCTCTCAAGTCAATACACGTAGTGTCCTCGGGTTCCCAAACAGATCGAGTCGAATCCGTTTGACTCGCCACGTCACTACTCAGAGTCTTGAGGTGTTTTGCTTTAACAGCTGCTCTTCTTACTGCATTACGTATCTCTGTGCTGAGCTCTCTCAGAAGGGAAATTCTCTCTTTTGTCATAAGATTATACTCCGTTCCAGTGATTACTCAGAGTTCAACAGTAAACCTACAGGTGAGAATTACGCCTCTGCATATCTTTGCATATTTAAGCCTGAATATTTAAATGTGGGGACGTTCTAATCACTGAATATTTCCATGTCCTTGATGTTGATACTGTGCCATAATGTTCGTGGTGCTGCCTCGCTCGTGGTTTTGTGAGAACGTAACAGAGGAAAATGTTGTTCCTGGGAACGCATCAAGTGGCTTAACATGTGCACACACACACACACACACACACACACACACAAACACGTTTGCCTATCTATGTGAGGACACTTAACGCTTAAACTAATTCTATCCTGAAGACTAAAACTTTAACCCCCAAACTGCCCTTCAAATTGGTAAGGATGAGTCTAAATGCCCTCACTACAATAACTTCGAAGCAAAACTTTAAAATAAATTTCTTTAAAAGAATTTGTTAAAACGGCTAAGTACTGTACTTTTTCCACCGATTAATAAATAATTCAATCGCTAAAGGAAGAGCAAGTTTATTTATAAATCACCATTCAGGATCAATGAAATTCAAAGTGCTTTACAGAGGCATAAAAAAAAAAAAAAAAACATTCAAACAAGACATTAAAGTTGCATTTAAAAAACAATATCAACATCATATCTGTAAATTAATCATAATGGTATTAATAAATAAAAAAATTCTCTTTGATAAGAAGGAGGGCTTGAGCAATCAGCGTTTTCTTTTATAACATGACGAGCCTCTCAGAAGTCTGTTTTGACAGTCATCCTCACGAACTCTTTTGCATACTGAATATCAACGACCTGAGAAGAGCAACGGGGGCTTCTTATATATCATATGCCACCAAGGAGTTGAATAACCTATTTAAAATGCAGAGGGGCTGTTTGAAAAACCTCACCGCTAACGGCTCTCACCACAGGCCCCGATGCAAAGTGACGATTCGCAAGCTGCTAATCAGCCATGCCAGAGCAAAGTCAGTGACTAAGCCAAGATCGGGGCTCCGCACATCCGTCCACTTCCACTCTGAACGTTAACCGAGCAGCGCCGAGTCAGCCTCCGCCCCCCCCCTGCTGCGGAAACAAGAAGTCCAGAAGTAGCACAACCCCCCTCCCCATCCCACCGATTCTTTTCAAAGCCGGGCCGACCCAGGAGCACCTGGTGAATATTCTCTTTGATCTGGCCGGCCTGGCACAGGTTGACTAAGATCCAAGCAGGCATTAGACGACAAAGGGATCTGAGTGAGGACAAGCCACATCAAGCCACATTCATGCCGAGCTCCGAGGAGGGCCAGCTGATCGCACCATCTGGCCCTCCGAGACGAAAACGACACTCGACTGTTCTGCAAAGGAGAAGTGAGACTTTGACACGTGTCGATACCTGCTGCTCAGGTGTGGACGTGGGACAGAAACCTGCGACTTTGTGTGGGCGTTGTACACCGTTTGGCTTGCTGTCGGCATCTGATACTGTGATCTACCTACGAGGGATTGTGCCGAAGTCCTATAAGGTCGGTCCAGGATGGAGATCCCTAATGCAATAAGCAAATTGGCCACTCTAGATGGGCAATCTTTGTGTTTACTTTTGTTCAGACTAGAAAACAAATATTTAAACGGGTTTTTTTTTTTGCAAAGCTGCAGAAAACTTTGTTTTGTGCGACTCCTCATTTCCCTGAATCTCTACATCCAATGTAGATATCCTAAAGAAAGACAGATATCGGATGTGGCCAGATATAAAGGGTATAAAAATGTCTGACAAAATCGAGCTCTGATATGAAGTAATAACCCTAAAATCTCCCACCTTCCATGTCATCGCTTACTTCTTAAGGACGTACAGCCCCAGCATCAGCACTGTTTGATGTATTGGAGGGTTGTTTTTCTTCTATTTTCTTTATACTGCAAGTGAGCTTTCCAAGCGTGGGCGTCTGCTAGAGGCGGAGTAATCCTTCTTGGTCTCGCAATCCAAACAGACCCTACATGAAAGGAAAGTGCAATTACCCAGCCTTATTTCAGATCAATTGGATGCCACCACCAATAAATGAAAAGTTTTTCCTCCACGCTCTGACTCTGTTGTCTCTTCTGTGTGTTTCTGGGACGCTGTGAGAGATCCAGGTGTGCACACCAGGGAGGCGTTGATACGTCTTGCCTGATTTTAATGCACGGTGCATCTCTGTTACTGCTGAACTGGTGAATGGACTCTAATTCATAAATGAAATTCATAGCCCGAGACATTGAGCTACATTGATTCCAGCATAAAAAAAACAGTGCTTCTTGTCCGGACGAGGGTGGGTACAAAACGTCATACTCTAATTGCACCAACCAAATTGCTTCAATATCAGAAATATGCCTTGCCATTCAGCACCAAATTTCTGCGCTACCATTGCTAACACGTTTCATTTAACACCAACTTTTTACAGTGTATAGTATGCCATATCGAATTGATATGTTTCAGTGTTGCAATTACAGCTTGTTTCTTCGGCCTCAAATGGTCAAAACAATCAGTTGCTGGAGGTTTTAAGTGTACGTGAACACTGATATATATGATGATATATATAACCATGGTTCTCTGACTAAAGATACTCTCACAGCTCCATTTACAAAAAGTCCCGTTGAAAATAAAAATGTCTTTCGCAAGACCACCCTAACCAGACAGGCGGCAGCACCGTTAACAGGTTTCCAGACGGGGTTATAGACATTCATAGAAAATTTTTTTACAATGAATTACAGAATCACCACTTAGGGTTAAATTTGAGACCTCATCTCACATTGCTGGGCGTTAAATTACCATTTTAAATTTAAAACCTATCAGGCCGGCATGACAGGGACAGCTCATTCATTCGGGGCTGTCACCTTTTTGCTAAATATAGTACAGATCTGTGCCCCGAGGTAGCAGTCTGACAGGTGATGAAGGCATAGTCTCTGCCACTCAATCAAAGAGACATCCAGTGGGAGAACATCCTTTCATACCGCACAATAGCTGCTTTCCACGAGATATGTATTTTTATTCTTTTTAGCTCCAGAGAGAGATGAGCTGTTCTATATGCACATTGAAATTAAACCACCTCAAGGTTAACCACACATTTCCATAAACATGCAACAAGAAAAACTCAAGGTTTCTGCAGAATTATTATTTCCCTTTTACAACAAGTGGAATCTCAAGTTTTTTTCCCCAGTCTAGAACAAACCCACTAGATATTCTCCTCTCACGTCTCCTGCATGCAGATCCTCAAAGACATAATCCGCCTACACTGCGCTCAGTTTATGACCAATCATCCCGATGCATGGCAAATTCTACCATCCTGAGAGGCCCCCAGAGGGCTGTGGGCTATGTCCTCTACCTCTAAAAATGTCCTACTTTAGCTCTCACGACACGGTGAATTCACCGTTTCATTATGGATGGTGCTGGATCGGATCTGCCGGGGGGGACCACGAACTGTATGCTGCTGTGATTGTTTGCTCAGTCTATAACCTTAAAAACTAAGACGGTGGTTTCCTCTCAAGAAGTCAGGATTCATGAACGATGTAAAAATGTATGTGCGCTAGTCACAAGTGCAACTTCTTTATCGAACTTCATTGAAACCGTTCTCAGTGAGGGAGTGGAGATATTAGGCACTTTTTTTTGTGCCTTAAAAACAATTGAAACTTTTCAGATTTGGGACTTTGGGCCTGTATTTTAGCTTGAACAGGAAATCTGGACCCGATACTGGTCCTCTACGGTAAAATACATGAAGGATGTCCTAACCTGTGACCTGAAGCTGCAAGTAACACGGGGAGCACTTTTCTAAAGGGCCCCTTTCCCAGAGCCATAATACCCTGTTGTCTGCCCGGACAGGATTAATGGTGCAACGAGGCTTTAGCCTCTCTGTTGTTTGTTATCTGGCTTATTTTGGTGGATTGGACACACATCAAACAGCCCCTTTGTGAAGATGACGGTAGAACTGATGGAAAAGCAGAGCAAGATATTTCGTTTTCGAATTTCTCGACCGATATATTATCTGACATATTAAAGTTTGTCATAGAAAATGATGTTGCAGTTAATGCGATTGTTTTTCAGTGCTTTCTAGATGATCACGACAGTATTTGCAACAATCAGTCTGACTACTCCGGAGGCTAAATTATTCATTATTGTTCACTGCAGACAATAATTTGATCTATTCTCAGCCTGTGTAAATGTTATTCTAAAATAGTCAACAACATCTGTGCTGAAAAAAAATGTTCTTTTTTTTTTTAAGCAATCCTGCAACATAACATGTGAGCACATATAATTATCATGCAAGCAGAGATTTACTGTGGGAGGGGACAGCTGCAACATCAAAGGCTTAAAGCATGCAAGCAACCGTTTCGATCCTCTATCTTATGCAAATCATCACGCAGGGTTTTCACATTTCCAACGAGACACACAGAGAAAAATCACAAGAACACACGGGAGAAGATGTGAGGCCACAATCGTGGAGCGGTTTTGGAAAGGCACGGCCGTGTTTTTCTGGCTGGTTCTCTCGAACGTGCAGAACAGTGTTTCCTAAGGTCAACAAAGCGAACGTTTCAGATATCGAGAGGAGCGACCTGGTTTATTTAAAAATCGAGGTAGCTGCTTTGATCAAAGATTGACACTCGAAGAGACAGTTTTCAGGCCACGCTGGCACTTGAGGGAAGTGATGCAATGATAATGACTTATTGAAGCCGCGCCTCATGTGCTATCGACTTCTGAAGAACCTACCATGAAATCATCGCTCCCTCGGGCTTTTGTCATTTGCTCATCATGGTGAAATATTTTCAGGATGGATTTTGAAAGTGTTTTATGTGATATGCTCTATTCTGCCTGGCAATTCAGATGTGCCATGCAACTCATAAAGGGATGTTATTATCTTTTGAACGCTGCAGAATCACATTTCCCGCTTGTATTTTTCTGTTATTTATTTTTCTCACTAGTAATGTTTTGCCGTCAGGAAAACACTCAGTGAATATCCTTTGTCTGCCCGTTTTATGAAAAACAAAAATCCCTCTGTGATAAAAGTACAATTTGCAAGACAGAATGACAAACGATCGGCTAACATGAGGTGGAAGCATGACTGAAGAGCTGAATACTCTCCGGGAGAATTCGTTTCAAAATTGGTCGCCAATTACCTTTTCTGGCCTCCGGTGTTCAGATTCTACTCAACATGCATTGTGTTGGTTCATTGGAATTGGGAGAATCTCAAGAAGTGATTTAATAGAAGTGCTTCTGCCTAATGAGCAGGTAATAATGTTGCTCTGCTTTGTGTGCACTGTCATCTACTGATGATAGTTCACTGTTGCTGAATGGAGTGTAATTTCAGGTGGATCTCGAATTTATTTCCAATTGGACGTTTCATGGTTTTGCGTTCGAAAGCTCATTTTTGCAGCCTTTGAGTTTACTTTATTTTCATCTATTGGTACATCTTTCATTTTCGACAGTGGGTGTCACGGGGTCACAAAAGGAGGATCCAAAACACATGAAACTGGAGGCCGGTTGAAGAAGCAAAAAATAATAATAATAAAGTTTTGATAGCAGAAAGGTTTTAAAAACAGTCGGGCAAACCAGACACATGAAGCAGGTTCAGGCGTAGAAAAGTGGACATAACTTCCAGGTATGAAAACTGAGATTGATGCTGAAGTGCCATAAAGTGCAATCCTACCAAGTGCTACTAGACGTTGGCTCCATAGACTCCCATTGAACTTGTCTCATCAAATACAAAGCCAAAAATGTTTTTCCTCAAGTTGTCACCCCACCCACCCCCATCCCCCCCACAACTCAAATTATGGTTTTCCATTAACTGAGCTTGTCTCTGTAAGATAGGCTGGTTATATTGGGGTATGAAAACTTCATTAGGTTGGGAATGACTGGCCACTTAAGTGTCCGCTGGAGGGGATATTATAGAGCGGCACAAGTATTTTATAACATGCAAAAGACATTCTTTCACTCTTTAATATTAAATATTCCTTAATGGGGAAAATAGTTGTTGTTTTGTTGTGTTGTCTCATGGAAAATGTACTACCAATAAAACGCCACCTGTGATAATACATGTTCATAATATAACTCGGGTGGTATAGCTTCTTTTTTTGTTGTTGTTGTTGTTGTTTTTTTAAACCCAGTGGTGCCTTTTCAATACCGACTCCAAAAGCAGACGTATCATTCAGAACATGGGAGCGTGAAAACTAAAAAGGTCTCGTGGTACAGAAGTTGCACCCAGAAGTCCCTCTTCCGTCTTGCCAACGGTTTAAACGTCTGTTATGTTTGTGTTACGGGATATAAGGGAGTGCGCCAGCTCTACGTGTCGCTTTAGATGAAACCGAGCAGTGACCCGTTCGGAGAGGAGAAGGGGACGAGATAATTACAGTAATACGTTACATGAAACCAGTCAAATGGAAAATCCTGGGTGTGTTTTTAGCTACCTCTCCGCCTCGGCAGGTCAAACTCATTCAGCTCGAATAAAAGAGGTTTGACGGTGATATGCAGGAACAGACCTCCGCCTAGAGCTTCACATTAACATGTCTGCCGCGCATATTAGTGTAATACACTTCCTGTCATCCTGCTATTATTGAGGGCAAAATTCAAGAGGATTTTTTAATTGCATCTTCATGGCTGCGCTCACTTCGCTCTATCCCCTTTCTTTGCTGCTTTCAATTGTTGCTGTCATTACTGAGACAGCCTTCTTTTTGGCCATAACTTTGCAGCCAGTATATTGTGGAGAAATGTTTTAACCTCAAGACCAGGTACTTCAAAGTGTAGATGGTTAGGTTTAATACTTACTTTAGAGAGCTGAAGAAGAAACAAGATCCCATAGGTGGAAATAGTGTCGTCCTTGCACATTTTTGCATCAAATATTGAAAGTGATATCGAAATGTTTTTTGATTTCTGTAATAATTCTTGATGGAGAATTTATTTTTTTTTTTTTTAAAAAGCACAAAATTATGATTTTTCAATTCAAATGCTTAACTTCAAAACTCACCAGCGCCTTTCTCTCAACTTGTGTTACCGCTCATCTGTTTTTTTTTAACACTCACTTCTTACTGTTTATCATTTATTTCCCCCTCTTTTCCACACTTCTCTGATTACCTGACATGCAGCATCCCAGCAAACGGCTTCCGATGTTCTTTTTTTTTTTTTCCAAACTCGTCACAGAAACCAGCGGAATTGTGGGAGTCGGCGCTGGCTGGTTGGAGGCGCGCGCTGCACAGGTCAACTTATTTTCTATTTGATTTCAAGCGGTTGCTACGCAACTACACGATCGGGCGCCTGGAGACCCAAAAGTAAACAGGCTTTATTCTGTCTTTGCGATTATAAGTCTGAAATGACACGCGGAGTCAAAAGCAGCCGAAAAGCCTCATTCAGTCCCGGAGCTTCAAATGCTGTGTCACCTCCTGCTCATTTGCTGGAGGGTCTACGGTGAACATGTCTGGCTAAAAGCTCCAAGTCTGTCAGAATTCAACGATGCTTTCAGAGTGAAATTTAAAAAAAAAAAAAAAAAAAAAAACACCTTTACAGAACTTATTCCTGTAAAAACTTGTGAACATAAAACCACCGTAGGCCAAATTTCAAGCAGCTCAAGCGTGAGAGGGAAATTCATACGATGACAGATGACATTCACATCAGCACTCCACGAAAGAATCTGGAAACTTATCTGCATATAATTACATTAAGGCTCGTGGAGGAGGCGGCTTTCCAGCCTTCAAATAAATCAAATTGGACGTTTTAATGGAATTTCCCCTTAACTCCCATCCGTCTCTCAACGTTTCTTTTAATCGTTGTTTCCACAAGCCACCACCCGCCTGCCTTTCGGCAACATAAAAACACAAAACTGCAATCGATCATCAAATCAAAATCTGCAAAACTCTTCCTGCGGTATGTGTGTGGGTGTGACAATAGAAATGTCTGTGGTGCACCGAAGGGTTTATGACATACAGCAGCCGGTGCTAATAAAAGCACTCCATCGATAACAACAACAATTATTTCCTTTGACGTATCCGGCGCGTCTCCGTTCACAACCTATTTCCTGTCTTTGTTGTTTTCATGTAAAGGCACAGGGTGTTGAATAATTCACTGTGTGCTTTAAAAGGGTTCTTTACATTATTGTAAAAAAAAAACAACCACACAAATGGAGCATATTTATGAATTTGGAGTGATAAAGCCTGAAGATGAGAAAAGCTTTCGTAGAGATGAAAGTATTGGAAATCAAATTATAAAAATGAACTGCATTTCTGCTTTAGATAAGTTGCAGTTTGCTGACATCGAGCACCATATATGCAATATATGGTGCTCGATGCTGATTGGTTAAAGCTGCTCCAATAGTTTCAAGACCAAACAGTCAATGGTAGCTATACTGAAAGACCTGCAGGTGTATATACACATCATCTATCCAACGGCATATCATGATCAGGTGTGTGTGTATAAACTCAGTGTACATTCCCCAGAATGAAGATATTTGAATTTCCCACTGTAGAAGCTCTGAATGCCCACAGGTGCAGATCAATGGCTCTCGGTTGCCGACAGCAGGGCTGACATTTCTTGTAATTAGTTAAAGGTCAGTCTTCTTTAAAATACCGCTGTCACTTAATCAGTATCGTAAAAACCAACTAAGTTATTGAACACCTTAAGCTCTTTGAACAAAGTGCCGGCTGCAGATGTGGACAACAAGAAACTGCAGAGACGTTGACAGAGGATCAGATAACGGTCCCGGCACAGAAACCCAACATTTGTTAGTCCGATAAAGGTGTTTAGGCTCTTTAAGCCTGAGTGGGTTAAAGGAGGAGTTGGACTTGACGCCATGTTTTTAGTCACGTTTGCTTCCAGGAATGTGTTCTGGAAAATTTTGAAAGTTTGGGTGAATGATCGTCAGTGTGCAGATGGATTTTGAATTTGTCTGAGATTATTGTTGAATAATAGAAATAATACCCTGCGGAGAGTCTGCTTAGAATAACGAGGCAGAAAGAGCACACAAGGTTTTTTCAAATTAATATAGGAAAATATGTAAATGCAGAAGAGGATTTTCAGAAGAATATTGCTGAAATATTTTATGTTGGGTGATAAACATATTTCTTATTAATGATTTTCTTATCATTTAGAATAAATGATTCAGTATGACAGTAAAGGAAACAGTTATTGCCTCATCTCCCTCTGCCTCATGAAGGTGATGTATCAAAAATATTGGGTGATAAAAGTGTGGTGGGAGTTTCAAAACAAACCATAAATTGATCTTTGACATCAAATTACATAAATTAACATTTCAATTCAACTAAAACTAAGAGTTATCCTCCATTAAAGGCCGTGCACATCCGTTGCACACCAGCGTTATTTCACCAACGTCGTCTTATTTCTGAAGCCATGTGTTTTTTGCAACCAAACCTCAGGAACAGCACTCAGCTGTGAGATGAATTTGACACTTAATAAATTTCTCTGGGCGTCACACACTGAAATGGCTCTTTGTATTTTCTCACTTTGATCCATTAGTTGCAATAAAACGTTGAGAACTCTTTCAGTTTATGCCGTTCATGTGTGCGGAGGGTCAGCTGGAAGCCAGTCAGGACTCCAGGGCCTGAAAAAGCCGTAATTCTCTCCACCTGCTGCTCCTAGCTGAGCTGAGCTCTAATCAACCACAGCTGAAAACAATTGTATTGGTACGACTAACACCTGAAGTCCCCTCCAAAAATATGAACGTATTGACTATTTTCTTTCCCATTTTGCATGTCATTTTTTTTTTCTTTAATTTTCAGGTAGAAGATCGAAGAAATATTCTCCTGAAAAACTAAAAACATTATATTAAACAGGGGTTTGTTAACATTGTAAAACCTTGACGTGGCTCCAGTGTGGCAGGTAGATAAATCTTTGTTCTCTCAACAAAATGGAAACACTTGTTTTGCTCCCTTTTTTTTTTTTTTTTTTTTTTTTAGTTGATCCAAAAGATGTGAAATGTATTTATTGTAAATGTATTTATTTCTCTTTTGGGTTCACAACTTTGTTCAAATCCACCTGACAGGTGTGGAGCGTCAAGAGGCTGATTAAACAGCATGATGATGTCACAGATTAGAGTTAAGATTAGGGGTTAGGGGTTAGGGTTACGCTAACCCTTGAAAGAGAGCTGGTCTTCAATATTAAACTGCACCATTTTAGAGCGGTGTTTTTGAGAGAAAGAAACCTTTGTGTGCATAAAAGAAGATCTTTTACTTAAATTTATGAAAGGTGGACAGAAAAGAAAGTGTTTATATTTTGTTTGAGTGTAAAAGGATTTGTGGAACTAAATTTTGTGGGTTCAGAGTCTTAGAAACTTTTTTTTTTTCTAATTTATTTTTGCGGAAACCAAACTGGTTGCCTTTATGCCTCCAAAAAGCAGAACCAAAGAGCTTGAGGCTTTGTAGCCTCCTAGCTCAATGAATATCTATTTATTTCAAGCACAGCGAGACTTGCATCAAATTATATTTAAGTAAAATAGCTGCATAGTTTCCAGTTTCCTGCTGAAGGCATTCTGTAACAAAAAAAACAAACAAAAATGTTCATGCCATTCAGCTGCATTAAACAACACAAAATAGACTTTAGAAGAATTTAATGTAGCGTCAATGAAAAGATATGAATAAAGGCAGGAGGGCAAAATTATGAAAGCTTTTAACTGGAGCGAAACATTGTGGTTATGTGCGCGTTGTGTTTTATGAGGTTCTTATTCCATAAATAGAGTGTAAAGTAAAAATGAGAAAGTCTAGAGGAAAATACAAGAAACTACTCAAATCTGTCAAAACTTTTCCTAACAAAAAGTATGTTTTGTGTTTTATCTGAACACAGTTATACTGAGTTAGATAGAAAAAGATGAAGCCGTTTTCTCGGTCTGACTGTGCATTAATCAGCAGGAGTGACTCCACCTGTGTTGATTGGGCTCATTGGCTGCAGCTGTGCTCTGCCTTTAAAATCAATCTGTCTCACACTGTTGGACCATTTCTACACTCAGAGGTGCAGCAGGAAGTTGTTACTTTCTGAATTAGTTAACACAAGAATAGTCAGAAGCTTTGATATTTCTACAGAGCAAGGAGGGGTTTTTCTTCTGGTTTTTACACCTGGGGCCTCATTTATAAAAAGCTCTAATCAAGTTGATTTACTTCTACCCAGATATTTCTTAAAACTTGGTTTGAACTTAACTCAACTTTATCCTACTTATCCCTCACCCCCATTCCCCCACAACTCAAATTATGGCATTAACTGAGCTTGTCTCTGTAAGATAGGCTGGTTATGTTGGGATATGAAAAATTCATTAGGTTGGGAATGACTGGCTACTGAAGTGTCCGCTGGAGGGGATATTATAGAGCGGCACAAGTATTTTATCATATGCTGAATTCTTGCATCGGGCTGCATATCTTTTGCCATGACATAAACACCCCCAGTGCTTTAGTTGGGGAAGTGCCTTAAATTTCCGTATCACTGAGGGCCACTAGAGGTCGGCTCCAAAAAGCTTCCGTCTCCATAGACTCCCATTCGACTACTTTCATAATGATTCTCAGTCAATAAAATTTCTCCATGAGTTATCTCTGTTTTGCTCGCTAAAATCACTCCTTGTTAGTTTTCTGGCGGTCCATCTGAAAATAATCACGTCATTTATTTAAAAAAAATAAGCCTCAAAAAGTGTGTTTTGGGGGCGTGTCTGTTTTGATTGACAGGCCTGTGGTGTGCCATCAGGTTACGGCTATCGGTGGGCGGGACGTAGTATCGCCCGGTTTCCAATTGAAACGAGTCAGATCCCCCAGCTCGCCCTAATATGGTCACTCGAGGCTTCATTACGGCCGTTCGCAAACCCCAACGGGTGATGTCACTGCTGGCTGCCGCTTGGCCTGAACCAACAAGCCCATAAATCCTATGCGTTTGACCTACTTGTGAGGTCAATAAGATTAAAAACGGTGATATAGAAGAGCTCCACTAAGAGTTGAGAGTCCCCTGCTCCACACATTAAACTCCACGGGACCGAGCACTCAACTCTGAGGGGCTCTGACTTCTTTTTTTTTTTTTTGCTTCCGCTGGGAGTCCCAAAAGGCCACCGCTTCACTTCGCTCTGCACCTGGATGATTAAACAGCGGCCTTAATGCCGCCTCGGGTGACCTTTTTAAAGTCAGACTTTGGGAGGGAGCCGTTACAGACTCTTGCTCTGCAGCAGAAGAGAATATTTCTCCAGCTTTCTCTGCGCCAACTAGAAATCACAGCGAGAACGAGACTTCTTTGTTTCTCTTCTCTCCACTTCAGCCCCGATTTTTGTTTGTGCATCTCGCTCTCTCTCAAATTGTAGTGTGGAGAAAATTGCCTCAACTGCTTTCCGAGGAAACCATTTCATCAAAAAAAACTTGCCTCGATGTGCCACAAAGGCCACAGCGGAGAGAACAATAAGACGCGAGCGTGCGGCTGGATGCGTTAATCCACCAGCATTCGATGATTACTTTTCCCGTATTTGAATTTCTCAGCACTTAGCTTGCCGAGTTCATTCTTTACAGACACTCAACACAACCAGTCCTCCTCCTCCTGCTCATTATGGGAGGAAGAGGAGCATAAATACCCAACTGTAGATGTTTTCCAGGGATTTTTAAAACCGCATAAAAAAACCAATAGTTTTTTTTTTTTTTGTTTGTTTAAGTTTATGAACTGACTGGCCAAGAAAGCTGAATCAAGCATCGGAAAAATACATCCACCCTTGAGCCTTAAGCCTGTAGGGATCAGCATTTAGAGCAAAATCACTAGCAGCTACTTGATTAAAAATTCAACTTGTTTGTTTTCCCTGCATGTCCAACATGAAACTCACTTCATCTTTCCATTGATTATTGATGAGTGGATGGACCGTCTGCTCAGTGCCTCCCTCAGATGTTTGGCGCTTAGCTGTGGTAGACTCGTATGCCAGCTTTACCTGCAGTTTATTTCTTTTTTTTGATGGCTGTAAATCATCTTTGCATGTTTCTGCTCTTCGCCCACGTGACGTCTAATCTCCTTGCAACATAGTTTTACCTGGTAGTAACGTGCTCCTCTTCTCGTGTTTGTTAGCTGCTGGCAAACAGCTTTCAGGTGCATTACCGCCACCCTGTGACAAGAGTAACGCATTACAACCAAAGACTGGCAAATTTAATGATCAAATGTGTCTGCGGAATTACAAAGACGTGAATTTATCCATTCGATAACTTTCAGTCAGTCTGGAGGAAATAAATGTGTAAGATTGCAGCTGTTGGTGGTGAGTCACGTCATGAGTTGTAATCTCAGTTCAGACTTGTGGAGAGACAAAGAAATACCTTCTTTCTTTTTTCTTTTTTTATGTAAAAAGCCTTTATAAATGGAGCCTGAGCAGAAAACTTTGAGAAGGTGAAACCTGTGAGCTTAATTGGTTTAAGGCGGAGGTCAGTGAGAGGCAGATCGATGAGGAGCTGTTGAGCTCGCAGTCAATAAAGGAGGAAGAGGAGCTCGTTCTTTGCATTGATGTCGTTAACTTCGTGTGAACTACCTGAAGAAGAGGAGGAATGGGGGGAGGAGGTGGAGCTGAGAGGAAGATGGCTGTGTTCTTTGGTGGGAAACGGAGAATCTCTCTCCTCCCAAGAAACTGCAGAAAGGTTTTTGGTTTTAATGGACAATACAGATATTGTTTTCTTTTTTTTTTCTCCTTCAGATCTTTTTCGCTCCATTACAGACATCGCATTCAAAGCAACGTTGTACTTTTGTTAATCTACAGTAATTGAAAAGCAACTGGATTTTTTTTAATTTTTGGAGAATCTTGAAGACATTTCAGGTTCAGTTTACCTTATTTTAAACCCGGAGGTAGATTTTGTTTTGAAGGCATCCATCTTGACAAACATTCAAAAACAATACTGACAAACTGGCGTATTAACAGCGCGTGCAGAGGCTCTCTCACCTTTTTATTAATTTTATTTATTTATTTATTTATTTTTTAAATCGTGCTGCGATTGGTCGACAGCCACCTGTGGCTGCAGGTTTGAGTTGGAGGAACAAGCAGCTCTGCAGTCACAGTGAGCGCCGCGTGCGTCCGTCTCCGGGGAGGTCGGAGTGTTTACACGGATTCACGCCACAGCTCACGCCCCGACAACGACTCCGTGATGCCGCTAATTGGTCCGTGTGTGTGTGTGTGTGCACGTATGACTTTTATAAAAATGTATGTGCGTGTGTGAGAGTAGGGGGGTGGTTGTTGACAGCTGTTGCCATGGGGACAGTTAATGCCAGGGCTCTGGGAGATGCTCCTGTGAGTGTCATTACTGTGTTGACACCATCTGCAGCCTTAAATCCAGCTGACATGAATCACAGTAGTTCTTAAATCAACATTTTCTCACACACACAGCTGCTTCTTTTCTCAGAGACCAGAACAAGATGAGACGCATGTGGTGTCACTGATTACGGAAATTAGCTTTTCTCACGCAGGTATTTAAAGTTAGTCCTCAGCTAAAATTTACTTTTGTTAAATGCAAATTGCTTTTTGTTGTTGCTTCCACAATGGTGCAGCTTTCTGTTCACGATTTGACCCTTTTTTAATATCCTACCGAGGTGTCCTTACGGAAGCTAAGAACAGCCGTGTTTGATCTGATTTTATTTCTTTCTTTTTTTTAATGCTGTTATCTTCAGATCACAAGTTAATTATTTTTGATGTCCTGAGAAAGTTAAGCTCTTTTTTTTCTTATTTATGTCTATCAGAGAGAACAAAAGGCCAACTTCTCTAGATAACAAGATAATTTATGGCAAGAAAATAACTTAAAACCAAAAGTTACTTTTGTTTTTGAAGTTAAAAATAGGCTTTGCCTTCTTTTATTGCAAATACGGATGCTCTTGACCTCCGCGAAAAAATGTTAACAAGGTCACTGACTAAATGTTTAATTCAGATATAAACTACAGCAGATTAAAGCAGGTTGTTTCTAGGTGCTGACTGTCGACTTTGTCAGCTAAAATCAACTGTACAACTCGGATTTGACCCATTTTCTGTCCTTAATTAAGCAACTGTGTCCACAAATTACCATAAATTTGTCTTGAACTGAACATGAGATTTATACCAAAATATCATGACATTTATAAGAAATTTATGCGGTACTCAATATTCTAATTATCAGGAATTGTTCTGCAAAATTGCAGAATTGAAACCATCACCATTAATTTCTGAAACTTTCTTGGTACCACTGAATAATATATAAAACCTCTTTTTTTTTTTCCAATGATTTTTGGCCTCCAAACTTCCTCCTTCCTTCTGGAGCTGCAAGATTACTTTGTCTTGCCACCTTTTGTGTCTCTGTTGATGAATTATTGACCTTTTCCTTTCTCCGGTGGTTTTCTCTGCCCTGCGTCACACCGCAGTAATAACCTGAAGCAACAATATTGCCAAACCCATAAAGGGCCAGAATTGGAAATAAATGAAACTAAATAAATAAGAATTTGTAAAAGACAGAAAGCTAAAACTCCTGTAAGCCCAGGAGGGTTTCTTTTTCTTTTTTGTTTTATCTCTGAGGGACAATCCTCACTGCAATGTTCAAACTTATTGTAATTTAATGACATAACTTTGAGATCCTGTCTTTCTGAGCGCTGACAAGGTTAAACACCGAAACGGCTTCCCGGTAGCCGTGCAAACTGCAGATAGCAGGCTTTGATTTCTCAGTCGAGGCGAGAGGAGGACGAGGAGGAGACGGACGGGGAAGGCGGCTGTCAAACGTAGCGGTGCTGAGGAGGATATCACGCAGCACGGGGCCTCGCCCGCTGTCATTCCACCCACGGCTGTCTGGCCACGTCAAGAGAATTGGGCGGCAGGCGCTCTGAAATCCTCCCCGATCCCTCCCGCCAGCGCCGAACCACATGGGCCGGGTCGGCGGGTACAGGGGAAATCGTGTTCATCCGACTACGACTGAACTGTAAACGTTATTTAAACACAGAAATTCGCACTATTCAAGTGAAAATGTGTGTAAAAGCTTCAGGTTTTGGGGGTTGTTCTACCTCTGGGAACACCTCGTGGGGAATTTCAGTACATTTGGCACAAATGTTCACTTGGACTTTGGAGGTCAAAAGGTCAACTGAAGAATTAATGCGCTAGTTTTGACAAAATTTCACACGTTTCATTAGAATGGGATCAAATGATGTGATGACGTTTTTATATCCGAAAGGTTCAAAGGTCAACTTTACTTTGAAATCATATTGAGCCGCAAAAACACTTTTCTGGCCATTAATTTAACGCCATAGCTCGACAACAGAAGGGGAGATTGTCATATTTCACCTTTGGTCAGATACTGAACTGGTGTCCACCTTGAAACTGACTGTTAAGATCTTCTGTGCTGTCAAGTTGATGACGAGTGAAGCATCCACGTTTTTTCATTTTTGTATTATTTGTAGCGGCTTCAAATATGGATGTTGCTGCAAATTGTCTTGTCGCAGCTAAAAGTTGTTCAATCGATCATGTTAATCAGATTTATTTGCTGAACATATGAACACATGCGAGGAATCTGTTTTTCTTGTTCTGTACTGTATTAGTGTGTAAATCTGTTGGGGAAAAAAAACAAAAAAGGGTGCATAAAGTCCATAAAAATCCCATTTTATCCAATTACTGGGGGTTGTGTCTCAAAGTGAGGAAATTTTTTTTAAATTTAAAAGCAATAATGAAGACACTCGGGCTTAAAAAGCCTTGAAATTTTCACTTAATAATAATCATGTATCTTCAGTGAAGTGCGAATACAGAATGAGATACTACAAAAATGATTAGTAGTTTCACCTCCTCAGACTCGTTATGAGTAACCTGCTGTTACTGTCAGGGGTCACAAGTGGATCTTTTTTTTTTAAATTTTTTTATTAAAGTTACAACCTGAAAAGGTTTGAAACTCCCTGCATTACATCATCCAGGAGTTCATCATCCTCCTGCTGCTGTAACAACAGCGCCATGTGGTAAAGACACCAGAATATTAAAAAGGCAGATTCCTCAGCCTCCGTGCCGCGGACGTGGTTAATGAGTCAATAATGTGGTTTTCCTCTCATCATTTCACACATCTGAGCTCTCCGCCCACAGACACGGACTGAAATAGCTGCCATCTAATGGTCCTGAGAAAACAAACAACTCGCTGCATCCTGTTGTCTTCTGAGAGTCATTTTCTCCTCACACTGACAACGGCGAACAACATCTCCACTCTCTATCTGCACCAAAGTCCGATTTATCATTTTCAAATGAAGAATCAATCGGTGGCTCTGTACAGAGGAATAAAAGCTGCGCATTCATGTTTTATGTCCGTCCATATAACCAAAAGGAAGTCTGCTCATACCGCTGCTAGTAAAACTGTAGTGCTTTCCAACCACATTCTGCACATAAAGATATTTAATGTAATTTTTAATAAATCCTACTGACTTTGGTGATCCTCTTTTTTATCTTTCGAGTCAAATCCCTCCAAATGTACTGCGTGAAATTTGGTGCAGACATTTGTTTTCATCTAGCACCATTCATTTTGGTGTAAGACTTACAACATTTCCATCACCAGTCCTGTCATTGTGGGTTGTTTTTTTTTTAGCAAACTGATGTTTTTGCCTTCAGCTGTGTTTTAATTACAATCTCAGAGCTCTGGAGGTTTTTTTTTCTATTCTGTAAACATTTTATTTGTTTCAGCGAGTAATGAAGCCGAGAAGCAACTTCCAGGAGCAACACTCTGCGGTGATAAGACTGCCAGTCAAAGCCAAATGAAAACACATTTGAATATTAATGAAGGTTTCGTGCGATAACCACAAAAAAAACACCATAAAGACTGGTTTATTTTTTTTGCTTGGTATAAATACAGCTCCTTCCTAAATCTAATTTGTATAAAAAAAAAAATTCACTTCGCTCTCATTTAGATGAAAACCAGCATATAGTCCCTGCACCGGCCAACAGCTGAATGCATGTGCAGCTGCAGTGGGAGCAGATGGGAACCTGAGGCCCTGCCACCGACCGCCTGACATTTAACATCTGCCACCGGGCTGTAAGGCAGCTGCTGGTGACAAATGGTCGTGTGATTGGTACGGGGTTGTTGTTTTTTTTTGTATTGTCTTGCATGGGAATAAACTCCAAATAACTTCCAACAAACCACTTGAATCCCGTCATTGAGATAGTGGCAATGATGATAGAAAGATGAAATCAAAGGACAAAAAAACAAAACTTTAAGAGGTTTTATGTAAAAGGAAAAGCAGAGGTTGGATAATAAGGGTTCTTTGGATCAGATAGAGGTTTTACCTCATTCTGGACCCCCCCCACCCCACCCCTTTCCCCAAGACCTCACGTCATACTGGAGCAGTTCTGTGACATCACAGCCTCAATTAAACACTGCAGGTGAAATATGGTGAATAAAAGCAATTTATATAAAATGCAGGATCAAAAAGCAACACGGTCCCAATACACTTTCCAATTACATGGACGGCACACATGGAAAGCCAATGAAATGATCTCATCCTAGTACACCAGCAGGGACTCTGCCACCTGGCCACTTAATCACTGTTGCATCAGCCGCTGGTGGATTACATACAAAGACCAAAATCCAGTTCAAGTGTCGAAGTAAAGGAGTTTTTTGATTCTCCCGTGTCTTCGGGATCCAACTTGATCTGCCAGTAACGCCGCCAAGGTCAAGGACGGAGAAAGCACGTTGCTCGAGTCGGGCTGGTGAGAGTCTCTTCAATCCCGGGCCACAAGAAAAGCATCTTTACTGCATTCAATATTCTGTAATCCATGAAGTATCTGCGGCTACCGTCCTTCTTGTTAGCTGAAGTCGCTCCTTCTTATTAGTTTTCTGGCCGTCCATTTAAAAATAATCCCGTCATTAATTAGAAAACAGGCCTCAAAAAGCTGTGTTTTGGCGGCGTGTCTGTTTGATTGACAGGCCTGTGGTGTAGTAAGGTTTCTGCTATCAGTGGGCGGAGCCTAGTGTCCTCCAAATATGGTCACTTAGTTCAGAAACTAATTGGTGACATCACTGTTGGTTTCCTCTTGGTCAGAGGGAAAAGAGATAGGTTGTATTATATATTTTTTCTATCTATTTAAATGTGGCTGTATTAAAAAAAAAAACAGCAACTTTAAAAAGACTACAATAGCTTATAGATTTTACTAAACTTAATGTCAATTCAATGTATACAAAAAAAATGTACAGTTAATAGATAAACAAGCACAGAACCAGCAGCACTTTTAAAGGCATTTATTGATGAAATACACACTTAGGTTTTTGACAAAAGCTTCTGTAGTTTTTGTACGTAAGAAATTCCAGCCCCATTCTAGACCCAAAACTCCTTAAATTAAATGTGGCAATGGAAACCATTTCATTACATGTGCAATAAATAACAATAATACAAAAAGGAGGCAAGGAAAAGGACACCTGAACAAGTGCCCTGTATTAACCTGAAAATAAAAAGTTGCAAAAATTTGTCACCCAAAAAAAAACCCAAAACAAAGAGGGGGGGAGGAGGAGGGTTGTGAAGGCAAAGAGACGAGATAAATAAAATCCAGTCGTTTGTATTTTGGGTGCATTAGTGTGTGTTCTGAGATTTCCTGGTCACCCTCAGGACCAGAAGGCATTTAGTGACCTGAGGAACTGACTGGAAACAAAAAACCCAAAAAAACACTTTAAAAAGAAAATGGAGCTTTATACTGAAACCTGGAACCATCTGAGAACCGTATATTGCACATTTTCCTTGCAAATACAATAACCACATTGCCAGATTCACACTTATTCACTTTTTTTTTTCTTTTTTTTTAACTTTTTTTTTTTTGCACTTAAAAAAAAACTGCAACCTATGTGTTTGTATACATAGACAGAGCATTGTGTACACAAACACATTTGGATTAATACAAAAAACAAAAACAAAGGAATTCAATTGCAAAGTCATAATTTAAGCCATTTCCTGCGAGTCCGTTAGATTTCACAAATAAAAGAGAATAAAAGAAAAAATTTTGATCCAAAAAAAAAAAAAAAAATAGGAGAGCAAATCTCTTGAATAGGTATCAACAAAGAAACTACTGCAGAAGTCACTTTCAGCGTGAATAAATAATATAAAACCGGATAGGTTGAGTCGGTGACGTTTGCTATGGCTCGTGGGGGCACGGCAATGTGAGATTTGGTGGCTGTTGACCAGTTGGGGAGTTTTGTTTACTGCGACCGCGTCTTTTGAAAATGATCCCGAAATGGGAGGGAAGAAGAAACGATCCATAATTCAACCAGCCGTTCGGTCTCCAGACTGCAGCGCCCACGGCGACGTGATTCAGTGTTCAGAGCGGGCGAGCTGCAGCTCCGGCCAAACGATCTTTATTTTGTTTTGTTTTTCCTTTTTCTGTTTAGGCCACGTTGCCATCTGAGCGACCCTCGAGGTCTCCCTCACGAAGCCCGGCTGTGAGATTACTGAGCTTTACAGAGAAGTCGGAAATGAGGGAGAAAAAGAGATGGAGGAAGAGAGAGAGAGAGCGAGGCCGGGAGCGGACGCTTCGTACGGCGGAGTCAACACGGAGGAGCCGGGGCGATTCTGCTGCCAACAAAGCCTGAAATGAAAACTTGAAATGAATATTTGCCTCCGAGAGCGAGCTTTCTGAGACTCCGCAACGCGGCCCAAATAAATCGTTGACTGGTTTTCGCGTCGCGGCGGAAGAGTGAACTCCGGAACCGACAGTCCACGAGAACCGATTCCAAATTTCAACGACGAGCTTCACTTGGATCGCGGCCGGAGATGACACACGGGCTGACGGGAGATCAAGGTCAAAGCGGAGAGAGGATGAAGCTCTGCCGGAGACCTTTTTCGGAGACACCCCCCACCCCCCCTTCCGCCCGCCCCTCCCTCCCTATCTGCAGCCAGGCAGAGTCGGGCCTCCCCGTAAGCCTCTTAACTGTCGGGTGGAGCGGCACTGATGTCTCAATGCCGGCCGCGGTAAAAAAAAGATGACCATCGATCCGTTCTAAAGAGGCGGAGGTGGAGAGAAGGTCGAATCTCCCACCAGCAAAACTTTGGGGAAACTAAAATCAGCTCGACTTTTAGATTCATGGACGTTCGAGTCGGAGCCAATTATCTGTCAGAGATTGAGGCAGACCTCAATCTGACTCCAACATCTCGCCAGAGGAGCCCCGTAATAAGTGTGAGTTTCTCTTTGAGGCGCGAAATTGCAGCTCGTACGCCCGATTTCGCACCACTTTTCTTGTATTTCTCCCAGCATCAAGCCCCCCCCCCCCGCCCCCACCCCCCTCCCCGTCACAGTCTACGACTTATTTAGAAAATTCCCTCTTCAGACCGGTAGGTAAACCGAAAACCCAACAAACCAATGGAAAAAAACAACCACAAAACCCTTTTTCTACACAGCGAGACAGCTGACAGAGACGACACGCGAGGACTCGAGCGGATACGGATGCAGCGCGAAGACGTGTGAAAGGAGGAAAACAAAAAACAAAAAGGCGACAGGAGGAGTCGGCGACGCCTCTCCGTCCGAATCCCTCCTGAAGAAGTCCGAAGTGTTGAAACGAGTCGTTAGCACCGTAGAAAGCACCGGCAGCAGAGACGACGTCCGAGCGTCGCCGTGGCGACGGCCCCGATCACAAGCTGCTTTGATCAATACTCCACAAAACGCACAAAGAAAGTTGTTGTTGTTGTTGTTGTTCAAACTGCGGCCGTTTGTCTTCAAATTCAAGCATTTTTGTAGATTTCCAACGCTGTCGACTTGTCTTGTGATTGAATTCTGATGGCGACACAAAAAGCTGCAAATCATCAAATCAATCAAAGCTGTGTGCTTGTTTTTGTCAAATTTGTACGGCGACGTATTAATGCCACGTCAACAAAAAAAAGAAAAGCGGATCAGCATCAGGTTATAAATGTGAGAAGTTTGTCACATTTTTCTTTGTTGTTACGACATACAAACATCACATAACGAGAAACTGCTCGTTAGAACTAAAAACGATTCAGGATGTTTACAACGGCAAACATGTCGTGCTGCAACGTGATAAATGATACGTTTCTCTTTAAAGTTTGATAACCGACATTGTCAGATGAAACGTTTAATAAGATTGGTATATTGTGAAAGCCGTGATTTGAAAATTAAATATGCACGATGAACAGAAACTGTCGTGATTTTATACAAAGAGGATTTAAAAAAAAGTGCATTTGTCGTTGATAAGTTGGAGACATAAATCACCTCCACTGGAGACAAACTTGTCACATTATAACATTAAAAGTTTCACGTAATGACGCGATAAGTTTATTGTAATAACGTGATACACTTGTATGTCATAACAGCTAGAAAATATCTTGCTGTAGCTTTAAAAAAAAAAAACTTTGAACAAAATGAAAAACACGTTGAAACCTGACACTGATCGTTCTTTCTTTTTGCTGACGTGGCATAAATTTGATTCGGTGAAATAGTTGTTGTTGTTGTTGTTGTTGTTGTCAGATTTGTTTTGTTTTTTTCGGAAATTCTTCCTGAACCTAAAATGTACCGACGGGCTTTTCCGACCTTCTTTCATGAATGTCGTCTTTTGTGTCAAAAGGAAACGGAAATGTGGGACTTTTAAAAACGGCACCGACGAAACCTTTCGCTTCAACGGCCGTCCTTCAACGGCACGGAGCAGGAACACGCCGACGTCCTGCTTCACAGAAACACGTGTTTGTGGTCGTAATTAGCACCTTGTTGGGATGTTTTACAGTAAAAGAGAAGTCGTCATAGACGGACTGAAGAGTTGCAGGAGAACCAGGAGGTGATTTGAGAAAAAAAAAAAAAAAAGGAGGAGGGAGGAGGGGGAGGGAGGAGGGAAGTGAAAATAACACGCCGGACGTCAAACAGCACCTTCACAACTTCGAACCAGCTCAACGCAACGTGGACCTCGTGTCTTTCAAAACTGGAGGAAGTGAACCCGACACCGGTCTGATTTCTACGGAGTTGAACGTACTGATGAAAACACCAAGTCTGCACTCACAAAGACAAACAATCGCACAAACACAATACTCTTCCATGAGCTGACAAGATGGTGAGGCTCATTGTTTTGTTTTGTTGTTGTTTTTTTTAAAGATTTTTAAGAGCAAATGTTTTAACCAATTACAAGTTCTGCACATTAAAAGTTTTGAGTTTCGAGGGTCCAATCAGAGCGGAAATAACAAAGGATTCAGAAAATAGGAAGAAAACCAAGAATAGGAGATTTTTGCTGCACATTTTTTTCCAGAATTTGATTTTCCACTAAACCTGCAAGCAGATACCCCACCTGTTGCCACTGAAGATTTAACAGATCATTCGTATCTTCACTTGTTTTTTTTTTTATAAATCTGTACTTTACGTGCCAAAAACGGCACCGAAAAACCCCCCCAAAAAACAAAACAATGAGCGCTTTACAAACGTCGCTGGATTTTTAAGGGCCTTTAAAAACATAGAAGAAGTGAACTGAAACATGCAGGAGTTTTGGTTGCGCTGGTTTTGTACAGACCTGTGGGCCATAATTAATTGAGTACACACGTCATAGGTCCTTATCAGGCAGAGTTCCTACACACCGGTGTTCAGGCTGAAACGATATTTGTCCAGAGGACCTGTAAGGATGCATAGGAACCCTGCACGTGAACATACAGACAAAAAAAAAGCTTGTTGTGGGCTGACACAATGCAAAAGGTAAATTGCCATTTAATTACTGATGAGACAAGTCAGTGAGGTAATTACTACTTGAGGTCTGACATGGCGTTCAGGGATCCAGTTGTGGTAACAATAAAGACAGTTCGGTTCAGGATTATTTCACGTCGACAGTTAAGACATTTTTGTTTTTTTTTGACAGAACATTGGGTTCGCTGTGTCACACAGTTAAAGAACAGCATGTTCCCGAGGAACAATCCTCCTCGAGGTTTAGAAACACACATTTAGAAGCACCAAAATGACTAAAACACTAGTCATTTATTTATTTTTTTATTCAGAATTTAATTATCAAAATGTTCAAAAAATCTCAGTCCCTGTGCGAAACCTGAATTTGCGAGTTATTTTTCAAAAAAGACTCGTAAAGTTTGTGTCTTGTGAAGTCGAACAGTATTGAACACTGGCTATTCTGCAAACCCCCCCCCCCCAAAAAAAAAAAAAACAAGTTTTATACTGACTTTTGTGACAAAACACAATATCCACTCAACTTTCAGAAATATCCTTTAAATGTTCAGCTTTTTGCATCTCCAGCTGGCAGTGAGAAGAAACTGAAAGACACCCCGGAAACACAACAATGTGACATCAGAAACCTGTTCATCAAACCGACCCACGTTTCAGCTATAAAGAGACAAACTTGGAGCTTAAATTTTGTTCCTAAATGATAAATGTCCACTCACTTCCTGTGTCCATGCTTAACTGAATTTGGGCGAGTAAGATAAGACCGTCATTGAGGCTGTTAAGACGAGTGAGACTGGCGTGTGTTTTTATACATCTACAAAACTCTCTTGCAATTCCAGCTTTGGTAGTTTTGCAGTAAAAAAAATTCAACAAATGAAGCCGAAGAGTGAAAAAAAAAAAAAAAAAAAAAACACGCCTGGAAAACATCTGCCGCTAGCAGCTCAAACCGAAAGCTGTAAACATGTGGGTGTATCAGCGTTCGCCTGCTGAGAGACTGCACGAACACAAGGACGGATATTAAGGACTGCATGGTGTGGAAAAAATTAAGGTTTTTAAAAAAAAAAAATCTATAAAAAAAAACCCAAAACAATGAACATTTTCTCTGCCCAAACATGACATTGTTATGTTTTTGCAGGCATTTACGGACATGAGTGGGTTTTTTTTAAATTTTGTGTAGCATTATTGTTAAGTTAAAATTAGTTTATTATATTGTTGTTTTAAAAAAAAAAAAAAAAAAAAAAAAAAGCACTAGCTGGACTCCGTAGAAGGCAGGTGAGATGAGGAGCATGAGGCCGGGGGACAGTTTCTGAAGCTTTTCTCTTTATCTGCCCTAAAGTCGATCAGAGCAATGTAACATATCTGGACCCCACATATACATAAATGGAAGAGGATTTGATATAGCTGTTTTATGTCTTTCTCAGACAACATAAAGATGCTTTTATATATTTTGATACTGATAGCGAGTCTGTCTTTAAAAAAAAAAAATCCTAATTTATCACCCTGGGACTCTTATCGCCCGACATATAGATAGCACTTCTGGGATCCACTCTTCTTCTTCTTCTTTTTCTTTTTTCTTTTTTTTTTTTTTAACAGTCTAAAGTCTCTCTTCAATCTCTCTCTCTTTCTCTGTAATGACATTTTATGTACAATATTGGTATATAGAACATAAATTACTACACAAAAAAAACAAAAAAATTAGCCTATTCACAATTGACAATCATCAAGAATCCAATAGCAAATTAGACAAAGCCAACGAAATGAAATTCAAAAACAAAAACAAATTCAGAGACAATTTACTTGATAAACAGCTTGATGCCTGTTATATAACTTTTTCCATATACTTTCTGTGCTCCCAAGATGTGTCGAGTGTGTAATGAAACGGGGGGAAAGAAAGAAAGGAGAAAAAAAAAAAAGCTTTTTTTTTTTTTTTCTATAAAAAAATCCCACTTCTCCTCTCAGTCATTGTCTCCAGAGGATGAAGTCTGCATGAAGCTCAAAAAAGACGGTCACATGATTCCCGACATCTTGTTCGCGTGTAAACAGAGCACCAGTAGTGTCTTGGTTCCATGTGTCTCTTCTGTACAAAAGTATAAATATATGCTTTCTCTCCATTTGATTTTTTTTTTTTGATTTTTTTTGTTGTTGTTGTTGTTGTTTTTCTTTTTGTTCACATATGTAGGATGTAGCAGACCAAAAAAAAAAAGGTTGTTTTTAGTTTTTTTTTTCTTTTTTTTTTGTTAAAAACACACCAGTGTTGCAGTTTCTGTGCTGGAGGCTGCCAGTTTGTGTGGTATTTGTAACCCCTCCCCTTCCTCCCCCTCTTTTTTTTGTTTTTAGTTGTTTTTTTTTCTGTCAGATCCCGATTTGCTGGCTTGTGTTGACTTTTTAACCGTAGTCGGGTGTTTTGCTTGGTGTTGGTTGATCGTCTTTGCATAAATTAAAAAAGGTTTTCGGCACAGTCCGCGGCCACTGGGCCAACACAAGAAACTAAGAAAAAAAAAAAAAAAAAAAAAAAAGAAAGGAAAAACAACCGTTGTGTCCGTTGTAGCTACAGCAGGTCCATCTTGGGTCTGTAATGGAGCAGGAGGGGCGATTTCTAGAAGGAACAACAACAACAAAAATCAATAAACAAATCAGCACAAGGAGGATTTTTTTTTTGCAATAAGCTTATTAACTGTGAAACTATCAACTCTGAAAGTTTGGCCTCCTAATACGAGGGATAAAATGGTACGGCAGTGATTTAACAGAACATCTAATAAAACCAATGAAGCTGAGATGGCTTCACACTGCGACATAACAATTATTTTACACACACACACACACACAATAAAAAGGAATATTCGTCTCGTCGATCCACCTTAAATCTCCATCTTGTCACGACAACAAATTTCAACGTGTGGTCCTTCCCCAAGATTTCCTCGTTGCATAAAATGTCCAGCTGTGGGAGAGAAACAGGAAAAATGACATCACTTTAAAAAATTAATAAATAAATAAAAATGTCCGAGCAGGAATTGAAACGCAGCGTCGTGGCTGCAGCTCTCTCTCTCTCTTCTTTGCTGCTTGCGATGAGGGAGCAGAACTTGCGCCGCCCACACTCGGGCCCTCTGCTCTCATGTTTTCACTCTGTTGTAACACCACTGCTGCCGGGGGACGTTTTTGATCGTGACACCGAGCGGCCGCCGGCTCCCGAAGCACCGAATACTGAAGTGCAGTCGTGAACACGAGGCCGGCGCCCCGAATCTGCTCAAGTCAACATTTATATTCTGCTGAGCGCATCTGCCAATCAATACTGAGAGACAGAGGGAGGGAGGGAGAGAAGGCTGGGGAGGAACACGGCCACAGCGCCACCTGCTGGCCGTCAGTGGAAGGACGCGCTGAGACTTTTAACAGCAGAGGAAAACTGTCCACGTCTGAGATCAGGAAGATATCAAAAGTTATTCAGTGGAAACGTGTGTTGAAAAGGGATTTTGAGTCCAAATAAAAATAAATAAGACGCCTTAGATGTCCTTGAAGTTGACAAGAAAGTCACGCAGCTTTCAGAAAATTCAAGTTTTCTTTTAAAAAAACCAACAACCTGTTTTGATAATCAAATAATGATGCTAGTAGAGATTTCCTTTGTTTTTCTTTGTCGTCTGAAATCGTTACAAGAAGATTTTTTTTTTTTTTGCCTTCTGGTCGCACAAAACAAACCATTCAGAGAAACTGAAAAGGACTGTTTTCCAGTATCTTCCTGCAACCAAGCAATTAGTTGAGAACAATCTTCAGACCAACCTACAGTGAAAATGATCAGCAGCTGCAGCCCCCGACCTCGGCAGCATATTTTAATTAGAATATGGTATAAAGGTATTATTTTCCTCCCACCATGTAACTGAGGCTTAAGAGGATTTTTTTTTTTTTTTACAAGAGGAAAAAAAACTTTCTGCTGCACAACATTGTGGATATTTTTCTTACTTTTCTCTAAAAGGACTTCGTAAAATTAAATCAACCCAAGAAGGAAAAATCAATTTAGGATCCTTCAGTTTGTAGATAAATTCAAACTCGGTTTTTTTTTTCCATATATTGGAGATAAGCAACACATGAAGAGTCATAAGAAACCAACAGGTTGGAAACTGCTGCTCTAAACTGTGTCAAACTTCTAGATCTTGAAATAGTCTTATTTATATATTTAATTGCATCTTCTACACTTGACATTTTCCTTTAAGAATATTAATGTTAAAAGAGTTTGTTCTCCTCTCTTTTGGGCATTTCTTTTACCTTTTGATTTATTAATGGAAAACACTTCCCGCTCAGACGTTTTAGCTGCGTGACACAAACGCGAGCGGCGAGTAAACGCCGCTCTGTTCTGTGACAAAGCGCCGCGTCGTGAAAGTCTCTTCGGCTTGAAAGCGCCATCGTTTCAAACAACATCTTTTGATCGTTGGCTAGATGGGACAACAATGGCTGGCGGGGAGAGCGTCCGCCTCGCCAAAAGTTGTGTTACGGAGGCCGACGATATGATGGAGCCTTCCCACTCATCTCCATGACAGCCAGTTTAAAAAAAAAAAAAAAAAAAAAAACGACGAGAAAAGCGAATGTGCTGATTATTCACCGCAATTACAAAAAAAATCCATCTGTCAGATTACCACCCACTCCCCCCCCCGGCTGCTCCGAGCGGGGCGGGAAACACAATAAATAGAAAAATTAGATATCATAAGGGCTCGCTTCCTGCTAAATATAACGAACACAATGTGTGAGCAGCGCAGGAACGGATAATAAACTGACCTTTTTTTTTTATGTAATTTAAAAAAAAAAAACTTCCTAAAACACGAAGGCCCACGCTGCCCAGCTGGTCCTCCAACAAGTTATTCAAAACAAAACAAAAAAAACCGCCAAGACTTAAAAGATTTGTTCCAAATTTGCTACAAATCCAGTTTTGGACATAAACGGTTGTTTTATTTTAAGCTCGGGAATTAATATGACAAAACGATAATCCACAAATCTTACTTGTTTAATCACAAACTGGATTTAAATTAACCGTTGACTTGGAAGCAAAACTATTTCAGCCCATCAAGTCACTGTTCAGGTCACTTTTAACGGTTTCTGAGGTCCGGACCGGCTCTCGGGGCTGAAACGGGACTTTCTCGGCGGCGGCTCTGAAAACGTTTGTCGCCTGTACCTCATTAAACGATGTCAGGTTCAACTTCTTTGCGATGAACTTCTTGAGGTGCAGGACTGTGGCTTGTGCTGAGCAGCGGATCCACTTGCGCTTCAGACCCCGAAGCTTGCTGCTGTTACACTCCAAGCAGATGCTGACCTGTTGAAGGGACACAAACAGAAGAAGGTGGTGGTGATGATGATGATGATGATGATGATTAAAATGTCCGAAAATGGGTTTCCCAAAGCGGCGGGATGAAAAAGACCACGCTGAACTCAGTTTGAGTCTTTGAAGTCATCATTTTGTTGAAGCCTTTCAGGTACAAGAAAAGGGCAAATTTGATCTTACCACTTGTTGATGAACAGAAATGGGATAAAAACCACTCGGGGCAATTTGGAAAACACCTGAAATAACACGATAAAACAAAAGACTACGTGGGATATTTACATAAACGGCAACTAAAACTTAAAACATGCGAACAAAATCCCAAGAAATCTAATGACTCTTCCCAAAAAGTGCCCAAATGTCTTGAATTTACCTGCTTGGAAAAATGTTTTTCAAAATCCGCTGATATTCCTCGACCACTGGGATCTCCGGCTGTCTTAGTTTCATGCAACATTATCGATGAAATGACTTCATATCTTCCCCCTCTGAGCGCTTTAAGCCTGTCGAAACTTACAGGTGGGAAAAACAGCTGGAGCCGTTTGGAAATCAGTTCCTGAGCCCAAACCCGAAACGCAAATGTTTTTAGCCATAAAACCGCTCGAACTTGTTTCACCTAATTTATCATGGGGGGAAAAAAACAAAACGGTTTAATTGAGCCTGACGCCGGTGCTGCTGTCCACCTGCATATCTCTCCGAACCAGCGGCCGTTTGCTTGTTGGCTCCTTCCGAGTGGGCGAGCGTCTCCGGCGTCGGATCGTGCACTTGTTTTTATTTTCCCCCCCTGCGGTGACACGGTCGGTGGTTTTTGGCAGTCGGGCGGTTGCAGAAGTCAGAATGCGTTACTGCCACCGGGCCTCTACTTCTGCATTTCAAAAGCCAGGAGAGGAGGAGGCGGGACGGGCGCTTTGTGTTTCCTTCATTTGCGGGTGTCCTCCCGTCTCTTTTCATCTCTCTCCTCCTGAGACGGGAAGAGCTAACATTACCCCGCTTTCTGTTTAAACTTGGAAATCATCTCGAATAAACACGTGGCGGCGCCGCGGCGCGCAGCCGGCTGCCTTCAAATAAAGGCGAAGACCAAACAAACCGCAATATGTCTGCTTTCCTGGCGAGGGAGGGCTCGTAATGTGAAATCAAAACAAAAAAATAAATAAATAAATAAAAGCCCCGTTAGTGTGCCTGGACTCCAGCCCGCGAGGCGCTTTCATTACATGAAAGCTGCATTAGTGACGTGTCGGCGCGAGCCGAAGGAGTCCTCGCTCAGATAAACACAAGACGAGGTGACGCAACGGGGAGGCACATCAAGAAGACATCAGACGTGCCGTCGTGCGGAGAAAGCTTTCCTCCGTGTTGCAGCTCCATTACGGAGTCCTGAACGCTGACGCAACGTCGAGTTTGAACTCTTTTGTGGGAGTTTGGAGTTTTTGAAAAGTCAAAACTTGGAGAATTTAATTATTAATTCAGAGCAAGAGCTGCGGCTAAAAGAAAAAAAATACAAATATACTCACAAAAGTGGAGCTACGTCCAGTAGCTACTATTTATTTACTTAGTTCCTGTACACCCGTAACGCATATCCATCTTTTGCACATTTGACTTCTTTCCCAGAAGTTGCATCATCTCGTTTTGCATTTTCAACTCATCACGAGCGTTTCTTGAGAATATCAGATACAACTTTGGCAAGAAAACATTAAAATGTGGATAAATCATGAAATCATTGGCTTTAAAAACGTCAAAGTCTCCCTGAAGACGACTGATGTACGAGGTCGTGTGAACTGACATCACCTCCGCCAATCTCATTTTTACGCACAATTACAGTTTAACTCGATTTCACAACTGTGATTTTTGCCAAATTTGTTTGTTTAGTTACAGTTTACGCTCTCGTCGTAAAGTACTTTTTTATTTGCTGTAGTTTCTCTATTTTTATAACAAATATTTGCTTGTTTTTAAAACCGTTTCATTCTTTGCGAAGCACTTTGTGACATTTGCTCTGTTTAAGCTGCAACACTGAACAAAACTTCGCCGACTTCCTCCCGTCTCCCTTTCTGATCTAAACGCTCCGTCTCATCACGCCTCATCTCGTCCCATCTTCTCTCCATCACCGTCACATTTTCCTTTCAGCCCGTCTTTCTGATGAGCCCTCACCTCTTCAATCACCTCACACGACGCTTCCCTCCAACATTGTAAAAAAAAAAATAATAAAAACCCCCAGAGAATCACATTCTGCAATTTTATGATTACCTCAAAACACCCTGCAGGGCGGCTTCTTATCACCAGCAGCCATTTTATCCATCATCTTGTATTCCTGCGTTCTCCCTCCTCCTCCTCCTCCTCCTCCTCTTCCTCCTCCACCTCTCTCTCTGTGACATTTGACATCGCTGCATTCATCACACACACTGCACCGTATTAGCTATTCCGCGTGCATTCAGCAAAGCCTCTGAATATCCAAAGGTCGAGATCTTCACCCTCGACGGAGGCAGCCTGAGTATTTTTTATTTTTATTTATTTATTTTTTAAATCTGGATTTCTTTTTCTGGAAGAAAAAAAAAACCCCAGTAAAAATGGCTTTTTATTTTCCATCAAGATGCAGAAAAAGGTGCTTTCTGCTCCTGATAGTCCAGCGACAGTAATCCGCCCTCCCCCTGCATTATTGATATGATTTTCCATGGCTTACAGAACGAGCCAGAATACAAATAACACGAAAGAAAAGTCCATTTCCATTTTAAACGCCTTCGTCGTGGATAGCGGTGGTGTGGCTGCTGCGCTTGTCTCGACAAATCAAAAAGGCCCGAAGACAAAAGAGCCCCCGTAATTGTAAAACAGCCCGGTAAACCACAAGGGAGGGGGGGGGGCACTTTTGTAAAGGCAATAATTGATGTTTGGGCCTTTTTAAAGGCAATTGCAGCAACAATTATCACAAACGGTATTTTTTTTGTTTTTAATTCCTTTGTGCTTCTGTTCCTGACAGAACGCTTTGTAACCCGTAATTATTTTACTCCGGTTCGCCTTTAATCTCTGCTAACAGACAAACCCATTATCACGGCCTCCTGAATTTCCTTTGTAAGTTTAAAAAAAAAAAAAAAACTGAATTACATTACAAAAAAAAACCACATACTGTATTCCCACTGTCCAACCATGTCGACAAGTTCTTAGATATCCGACCTGTCGCCGTACCAATAAAATGAAGGTGCATCTAAAAAAAGGTTCCTGCTGGTCTGAATCATCCACAAAAAATGAGGTTTGAGTTAAATCACAGTCGACAGCGAAGTCTGAGGATTAAGGTTGTGCTGCAAAGCAGGCAGATATCTCAAATTTGACTCAGTAAAAGTGATGATATCCCCTGTAAGAGGCCCCGAGAGGAAAGAGGAAGCTGTCCATCAGCGGGTGAAGGCTTACCTGCTCGTCGCTACGGTGATAGTCGTTGTCCTCCTCCGGTTTCTCCTCTCCCGCCTCCTTATTGGCCGTGTCCTCTGATTTGGCGTCGCCTGTTTTCGGGAAACCAAAAGAGAGAGAAACGGTTATAATCAACAAATGTAAAGCCAATAAAAAAAAAAAAATTTTTAAAAAGTGTGCAGTTCGTGGCCGTTGATGGAATCTGTTCTCGCTGCAGTCAAACCAGCTTCTCTCATCGCGCTCGCTAATTTAGGTCGAGAGGTTTTGAGCGTAATTGACGTCCACGGTGGTCCAGTTGACATCGGAGTTGTCGGGAAACGTGTTTTTTTTTTTTCTCTCTGCAGTATTTAAACAGCTCTGTGCCCACCGGAGCATCGAAACACCTCCCGCAGAGGTCCATTCACGAGGCAATTACATGTCTCGGGGTGGCATCCTTCACGTGGCTTATTAACGCAGGTAAACTTCTCATGTGATATGTAAATGAATATACGAGAGTTGCTCCACTAAACTTGGCTTTAGAATCTAAACTTATCCACTGAAGTGAAGCCACATATCTTTCCACTGTCCGCCTCAGCCCCTCGTCTGGACTGCATCCAGTTCTTCTTCTACTATTTCTTCCAGCTCTGGACAAGTCTTAAGTTTGACATGTCGTGATGTCTTTGTTGACTTTGTAGATCTGTGCACATAAACACACCCCAAAAACTTTTACAAAAAAAAAGTGAAACAGGAGCTCCGAAGTTGCCCCGGACGGCCGCACTTATATATTTCTCTGTGGATTTTCTTGTTGGCTGCGATATTGTAGCAGTATTGAATTTTTTTGGGGGGATATGAAACTCGGTTATCAAAGTCCAAATTGTGTTGCTGTGACACAAATTGCCGCTCAGATGGGTATTGCTTTTCTGTATCCTTTAAAAACAAAGAACAGGTTTAGTGTGCTGTAATAACTCGGTGTGTGTGTGTGTGTGTGTGTGTGTGTGTGTGTGTGTGTGTGTGTGTGTGTGTGTGTGTGTGTGTGGACAGTTTACTCAGACTGTAGATGCGATTGCGTTCACCCCTCCGAGACCGTTTCCCGTCAGGGCTAACTATCGCCAATCCCACCAGAGCAGCGCCGAGTGTCTCGGCGGTGATTGTCTCCGGAGTCGACCTCCCTGATTGCTCGTCGAGAGCGGCTCGCTCGTGTTGTTGTGTCTCACCTTCACACAACCCGCGAGCTTCACGCCGACCATCAACAGGCACGAAGTCCTGGCTCGCGTTAGGAGGGATTCACAGACCCAGCGGTGTGTCTCTTACGAAGGTTTCTTTTTGACTCAATCAGGCATGGATAGAAAAATCATCCGAGAAGTTTATGAATTATGGGATCTTTCGCAGGCAATCGACTGCCAAAGGCGTGAACGATGACATTTTACAGCGAGGATACTGTACCCGGTGTTGGTGTGTGGGAGTTTATACAGACTCCTCGTGGCCTCGTGTTCCTACATTTTCTTGTGCGCTCAGGAAAGCAGGTCATTTAGAGAAATGAGTCTGTTGTGTGCTGCTGGAAGACGAGTTGCTGTTTAGCTGGTGTCAAGTAGCGCTTGGAAGAAAAGCTCGTAGTGCGTGCACTTAGAAAAGCAAAGTGTCGGTCAGAGTGAAGGTACTTCCAGATCAAAAATGGTTTAATGACGTTCAAAAGAGAATCAAAAGTCACGAGACGCATCGTCAACCTACAGCGCAACATATTTCATTTTGTCCCCAGTACAAATATTTGTCCTCGTCCTTTCCTCTCACCCCAAATTCACTACCATTTCCCATCATGCTTTAGTTATTCCTCTGTAACGTTTTGAGGATAAAGCAGCCGAATGAAATGGGTTGAAATTATATTTACTTCAGTTAAAAAGTGCCATTTTGGAACATTTCAATAAAGACATAATGATGCATAAGATGGGCTCTGACTCAAAACCAGAAGTGCACAAGATGGGAACTTGATGTGTTTACTCATCACAGTCAAATGTTTGGCTACAACTCCTGCAAATACCTCACCTAGTTGTAAATGGACAAGCCCAACACACGTCCTGACAGTGGAGGCACAAAGAGTCCTGCAGACTTTCAGGGTTGCACACGTGACTTTTCAAAAAGCAAACTGGAATCTCTTAAACTCGCATCGAAATGTCTGTAGAAACTACAATCAATTAATACAACATGGGTTATTCTACTTCCTGCTACTTCCTTCACAGCTACGATGGAGGAACGGAGAGACGTGGAAGTACTCGATTAAGTTATCTCGTTCAGTTTTGGTTTTTTTTGCAAAATATTTCAGAGCCAGACGCTCAAGGATGAAATTACAAAGTAGGCAAAACGTGCGACTGCCCTCGGTTTCCCCGGAAACCTCGTAACGAGCCGGTGTGATCTGGTTAATTGTTAATTTCTCAGGGAGTCGAAGCCTTCCGGGAGCTTATGGATTAAGGCGACGACCATGAACCAGCAAAGCCTCCTGGTTCAGGTTCCAGCGGGGAACTCGCTCGCATGTTCCCCTCCTCGTTTTTTTTTTCCTCACGTCACTACGGTTTACAAAAAAAACAAAAAAAGACACAATGCTGGAAAATATCGTTTTATAAATCAATCGTTTCGAGCATCGGCAGATGTATTTTTACTGGTTCGAGAGAAAGTTTGAGGTTTTCTGGGAAAATGAACCTTTTTTAATTGAGTGTGAAGCAGCTGAGGTCTGGCGGGGGGGAAACATTAACCGAGCGCCGTCTTATCACCTGGAAAACCGCCTGAACTGAAAACAACAAGAACAGCTGGTTCTGACTGACTTAAACTACAAGGTCACGTTTATTATCATGTCAAAGAAGAAAAATATGTAGTGAAGGGTTCAACAGTCTTAGCCAGTAATTTTAGGGACTTTTTTTTTTCATTTTTAAAGTAAAGAACCCGAGAGATTTCAATCTAAATCCTTTCATAAGATTCGGTTCAAATTATTCAGTTTGGGAAGAGCAGAGTCACGACATAAAACTCGGGAATCTTTCAAGACCTCTTCATAAATTCTGCAGGGTTTCATCAGTGCAGTGATCAAAGAGGTTATCTGTCATTGTTTAAATGCCGCTACTTTGATCCATGTGACAAAAAAAACAACCAAAGAAATGCAGGGATGTCTGAGGCCAGTTTTGAGGCTGACCAACAACAGACTAACTGTCAACTTCTGCAGCGTTTCAAAGCAGCTTTCTTAAAAAAAAAAAAAACACACAGAACTTATCAGCGCAGTCAAAATCTATCCAAAGAGATAGGCAGAAAAAAAAAAGCTTCAAATGTTCAAAAAAATCTAAAACAAAAACATCCTCAGAGATTTATCTGCAGTGAAATCGTCTGCAACCGCATTTGATTTTCTACAGCTTTTTTTTTTCCTCTTATGTGTGAAAAGTCGGAAGCCATTTCGATCACTTCTCCAGTCTACAGACATCATATTGTTTTGTGTTTTAACACGTTGAGTGGAAATGATGGCGAAGTGCAAGCCAGGAGTTCCTTTGTCTGTCCGAACGCTCCTTAAAATGTGTTTTGTGAGCTTCGGCTGAAACACGACTCGGAGCAGGCGAGGCTCAGGAAGCCGGAGAGCGGTTTCACTTTCATTTGAGCCTTAATTACCAAAATCAGAGCAGGAGGGGGTGGGGGGGGGGGTTAAGCGAGCGATTAGGCCTGCCAGCACGACAGCCCTCTGGGCACTCATTCACACCAAACCTCGGAAGAACAGAGCTGGTTTGGAGAAAATAAAAAACGGGGACCAGAGACTCATTGTGATTGGCTAAATGGCCTTCATCTGAACTGGTTAACGGCTTTTACTCATGGTCGTGTTTCTAATGTCACTCATTAGGGATCAGGCGCTTCATTCTTTATATAGTACGGTCAGAAGACACTCACACTGCTGAGGTGGAGGGCACGTTTTAACTGTTTGTGTTCACACCTGAATATTAAATCGTTTCAGTTGAACGAGGTCTGAACGTGTTTCACAGCCTGAAGCCTCAACGTCCTCTACCGCGGCGCTGCTTGGGTGCAGAGCTAACAGGATCCGACCGCTCATTGTCTCCTCCATTAAACAGATTAGCTGAGTTCGTGTGTGGTCGGGCTGCTAACTCGAGAGAAAACTCCAAAGGTTTCCCTCTCCCTCGGTGCTTTTGGAGCTCCTAACTGAATCTCAGTGTTTGTAGTTTAGTTCAACTTCTCCACTCCTGTTTGTACTTTTAAACTCAAGCGGCAACCAGCAGCGACGTCACCCGTCGGTTTTGTGAACGGCCGTTATGAAGCCTCGAGTTCGGATTTTGGACGTCGCCATCTTTGCTAGTTCGGAGCGGTTTGGAGCAGGAAGTGACCATATTTGGGTGAGCTGGGGGGAGGAGCCAGCTGGTGGATCTGACTCTATCTGATTGGAAACCCGAGGATACTACGTCCCGCCCACCGATTACTGCAACCTGACTGCACCTCAGGCCTGTCAATCAAACAGACACGCCCCCAAAAACAGGTCTTCTTGAATCTTCTTTTCTAATGAATGAGGGATTATTTTCAGATGGACCTCCAGAAAACTAATAAGAAGGAGTGACTTTAGCTAACAACACCGAGATAACTGATGGACACATTTTATTCACTTTGGATTTGATGAGAGAAGTTGAATGGGAGTCTATGGAGCCGGAGGCTTTTTGGAGCCGACCTCTAGTGGCACTCGCTGGTATTGCAGCTTGAAGGCACCTCGGCATCGCCCTAATTTTTTCCGCCCACTTTTATATACAGTGTATGTTTTAAACATCAACTACAGCTGCTTATGACTCAGCTCGAAGACCCCATATTAAAAAATGCTATTCTTGTTTGTATAACTTTGTGTGACAATTATCACACATTTCCTTGTTCTTTCATTCATTCATGCATTCATTCATTCATTAGGTGGTTACAGCTCTGACATATGACACAGCTACCACACAGCAACCGCGAGAAGATTCAGCTTTCACTTTTCTCCCCCGTGTTTCTGACGCAGATGGAGGCTGTCGAAAGCCGAAGACAATTACAATTCGATTTCATTCATACGGCGGGGTCGAGACCTTTACGGTATTTTAGAGAGAAACCCAAACAATTCACACATGAGCGAGCATTCGACTCAACGGTGGGATGGAGAAAGACTCTTGACAGAACCCGACTCAAAGGTCGGCGGCCATCTGACTCCACCGGTCGGGGTGAGGAGAGAGAGAGGAAAAAAAACAATAACAACAACAGCAGCAGGTTGAGTGACTCGGTGAACATCCAAACTGCACAACACCTCCTGCTCGCCGCCATCACTGCTTTCTATCCCGGTGAGTAAACGGGACGGAGACGCAGCGTCGGCAATAATTCGAGCGCAATATGGCCTCGTCCATTATGATACATCTGTCTGACATCGTGGTGATATCCAACCGGATAATAAATCAAAACATACGCTGCGGATATCGACCCCTTTAACACTGGCATCAATTATATATCAAGCGATTTTTTTTTTTTTATTTTTTTTGAAGAGGCCGCAGTAAATTCAATACAAACTGGAAAAAAAAAAACATCAATCAGTGATGAAACTGAGCTTTGAACTGTGTGTTTTTTACTTTTCTCTTCAGTCCTCCATTCATTACTGTACAAATGTGTTGTTGTTTTTTCTGCTGTTTGAAGGACCTTCAGCATATTTTATCCCATAACAAAGCTACGCCAACAGCTCCTATGATGCCGTATCACCATGTTATGCCAAACAATGGAAAACGACGGCGGGGTCATTAAGCGGTTTCACACAAAAAGCGACCGCGTCGCTGTCCTGCCAATTGATGACGTCAAAGCACACTTCAGTGTGATACTGCGAATATACACCAAGTTACCAACTAAATAAGATGTGAAGTCAAAATGTGTTCATATTGTGGCGCAATTCGCTCTCAAAATATACAACTCTTTGTGAGTGCGATTCTCCGTTTCCGTGGCGACACACGGGGCATGACTAACAACCGGTAAACAATCACGTCACGTCAGTAGACTCTGATGCGGAGATGCCCAAATTCCTTCCAAACCCAACAGGCGAACAGTCCTCCAGAAGTAAAATCCAAAAGTCAACATTTATTGAATACAAAAAAAAAAAATAAAATGATGTAATCATTTCCTAAATGTTTTTATCTAAAGAAATATTCTGCTTCGGTGACGGTGAACGACGTTTTCTGGTGATGAGCACGGTGTGGCGTCATGCTGATTTTGACCGCGTTCCTAATTGTGCAGTTGACCAATCGGATTTCTTGGTCGGAACTACTTCGACCAATCAGAGGGGACGAGATCAGAGATCGGAGATATCCAACCACAAACCAGAATTCATCCTCCACTGGTGACGTGAGGAGCGAACCGAAGAGGAAAATCCTTTCTGTGTTTATGGAAGCAGCAGCGGGGTGTGTGTGTGTGTGTGTGTGTGTGTGTGTGTGTGTGTGTGTGTGTGTGTGTGTGTGTGTGTGTGTGTGTGTGTGTGTGTGTGTGTGTGTGTGTGTGGGAGGAGGGTTGTTGATCGTACCATTGCGCTGATCTAGATGAGTCTTCATGTTGCAAAGCTCTCCTTTAATGTCTCCGGGAACCTCCATCCCCAACTTCTGATAGAACTCCCTCTGCTTCTTTATCTCCGCTGCACAACACGGAAAGAAACAACAACAATAATAACAACGTGATTATGTGTGTGTTTCATTGAGGCCTCAGAAGAAAATATTTCTAAAATATATGCATTTTTCAGTAATGCCAAGTCAATCTGTCAACACATGCAGATAAATGATAAAAAAATTTTTTTTTAAAAAGCCTTCAAGTAACTACAGATTAAAGCTTGTTGAAAGGTTGCATCACAATGAAATACAATAGATGACACTCACCCTCTTGAAGTCCCGGTACCAACTTGTAGACAATGTCTTGCATTGTTCTGTCATGGCTACAAAAGACAAACAAGACAAATGATTAGTTACATTATTATAATAGAGATATTTAACAATGAGTCAACAGCGTCGAAATTTTACACCCACAGATGGAAAAACAATGTTCGAGATGCACGTGGCATCGTTTCATATCGAATTGTTTTTCATAAAAGACTGCAGCGGTTTCCAACCTGAGGGTCTAGACCCCAGAAAGGGGTCACAACGTTAGTCTGACGGGTTTCCGAGATGATTAACATCGTTATAAGAGAGGAAAAACACATTGCTGCTTTTTTGTGTGTGTGTGTGTTTATTTTTTCTGAGTTTCCTCTAATCTTTTGCTTTTCTTCTCGTAAATGATTGTTCCTATTCACCCTCAACACGCAGCCGAAAATGTCAATTCTGGCCAAATCAGTCTGTGAGAAGCTTGTTTTAAAAAATAAAAAAAAAAAGAAGCTGAAAATCTCAAGATGACATTCATGAAGAAATTTCGATTACAAGAAGGAAAAATGAACATCCAGTTGATCTGTGAGAGACTGGTGTGCAGCATACGCTCTGTCAGCCCGTGTTAAACAGCCTCTCCTTGTGCCGGTGACACGGAGGGCGCTCAGGTCTGCCATCACCGCGACACTGCGTTTTGACACGCCGCCCCGACGGCCGGCTGACGGACGCGACATGTTGAAGTGTTATGAAGGACAACTTTTTATTTATCTTTTTTAAACGTGGCACATTTTTTTTCCTGCTGTCCTCCGAGGAGTCGTTTTTTTGTACCTCGGGGCGGGGGGGGGCTAAAATGAGCCTCCTGCTACCGAGGCTCGCTCTGTAAAGCAGCAAAACACTGACCCCTACTGGACAGAGATGGGAGTACACCCTTACAACTAATTGTTGAAACACAAGTGTCAAATAATGTCACACAAGTTTCCTTTCTGCTCTGTATAGCAGTATTATCTATTTTGTCTTTACAGTGTTTTCCTGATTCAAGTCTCTATTGAAGTTATTTTGAAAAAAACTTGAAACTTGATTAAAGAAATGAAAAAAATGCAACATCAAACGCACTCGGATCTGAAAAATCAAGAAGATATTTTTGCGTATTCATTTAGCAGCACTGCACAAATTAGCACAAATATTTTCACAGATAAAGATGTAAAGGATTATTTCATAAAATATTCACAATTTACTTTGTCTCAAGACGATTTCCATCTGCAGTCTCGGATGGTTCCGAGATTAATTTTGAAATAAATGTATAATTTCAATGTGAAATATTTTATATCCTTTCACCTCTATGTGACCCTAAAGACCCAAAAAAAGCACAACAACCAAAGAGGGGAAGATCACAATTTGATTCTTACTCCTGTCCTGTACACTATAACAAGAACACAAAACTTTTTCAATTGTAAAGACTCGCAAGCTCAGGAATGTTTGAAATAATGATGTTTGATTATTTAGAGTTTAGTAAAGACAGACATTCACTGGCTTCATAAAGTTGGAAAACAAAACAGGAAAAACCACCAAATCAAAATCAACAAAATCAAAACAACACAAAACTACGAGCGGATTTAAATTTCCAGTAACCCTCCTTATGTGGGTCATTGATGCATTTTGAGTCATAATAAGTATAATTGTTTGACAGTTTAACTGTTTTAACCAGAATAATTTCACTTATTAATGTTAATACGAAGGATTAGGACCCTTGAGAAAAGCCACACTTGGCAGAACGAGCGGCAGGATTTGTTGTGGCTCAGCTAATTCTCCCTGAGGAGACATCCGAGTGTGATTTTTAACTTCAATCTCAAACATCAACTTTGATCAATCTTCCCGCCGAGCAGACGGCGTCCGTCTCTCATCTGTGGGGCGTTTTTGCCTTCAAATCGCTCGGGATGTTTCCCGTCAATTCCAATTTCCTGCAAACAATGAGGCAAAAAAACACGGAGAAAAAAACAACCAGCTGCACGAAGAGCTAATGTGTTTGAAATGGAGCATTTCCTGTAAAACAACAAGTCTGCAGAGGGCGCAGTTTAGACGCTAATGACTAAATTGCGGCTTCACATTAAGTTTGTGTGTCACATTAATCACAGATTAATGCACGAGCGCTCGGAGGGGCAACGACGACAACGCGATCCCTCACCGAGGAACACTTTAACCGGGCAGGAAGAAGACGTCAACAAATGTGACTTCTTCACTTCAACGTGAAGAAAACGTTCTTCAGTATGTTCATGTCTGTCTACTGGAAACTTTTATTTTTCATTAATCACGTGAGTCAGACGATGTTTCAGGAGATCGATGCTAAATCAGAGGAGAGACATGAATCTCAGATATACATTATTGTTCATTTACACCCACAACAACAACCCGCCGATAGCTGTAACCTGACTGCACCATAGGCCTGTCAATCAAACAGACACGCCCCCCCCCTAAAAATACGTGTTTGTGAGGCTTATTTTCTAATGAATGAGGGATTATTTTCAGATGGACCTCCAGAAAACTAATAAGAAGGAGTGACTTTAGCTAAAAACACCGAAATAACTTGTGCAAAAAATGTATGGACATTGTATTTGATCAGAGAAGTTGAATGGGAGCCTATGGAGCCGTAGCCTTTTTGGACACGCCCTCTAGTGGCACTCGGTGGTATTGCAACTTAAGTGCCTTAAGCTTTTCAGACCCAAAAACTACGTCCACTTTCATAGACATTCAATGGTTAATGCAGGCTGGAAACGGACTCCAGTTATTATTCCAGCCACAGATTACAGAGAAAACTCATCAGCAGAATAACAATAATTCATGTTTAGTTATAAAAAAAAAAAATCTGCCCTCTCTGCCCTCCGTGAGACAAACCATTTAAAGCTCTAATCGCACTTTGGATTGTATTGGAAAAACACCACATGTAATTTATTGCACTGCCTGTCTGGATGTATTCCCTCATCCAGGAAACGGCGCTGTGAATGAGCTCGTGTTACAAGTGCTGTTGTGTGAAGCACTTTATCCATTAAAAAGAACACAGGCCACCGTCAGCAGGTCAGGGCCTCTCGTTTCCTGCAGAGGAGTTGACATCAGATGGAAGAAGACCAGCCTTGGAAGTTTATTGTTTAGTGTGTGTGTGTGTGTGTGTGTGTGTGTGTGTGTGTGTGTGTGTGTGTGTGTGTGTGTGTGTGTGTGTGTGTGTGTGTGTGTGTGTGTGTGTGTGTGTGTGTGTGGCTCTGCGGCGGTTCCTCACTCACCCGATATACTGCAGTGGATGGCTCTGATGAATAACAATCCTACACGTGGGACACGTGTTGTTTTCCTCCAGATACTTCACTAGGCAGCTTCTGCAGACTGGAGACACACACGCAATAATAATAATTATTATTATTATTATTCAATAATAATAATAATAACTTTATCACTACAGCAGCTTTCATGCAAGAAATGCAGCTCAAAGTGCTTTATAGCAAGAAAATAACACGCAGTGATTCACATGAAAACAGATATGAAGGAACATAAAATTTTAAAAGATATATGTATATAAACAGATCAATATTAAACACAATATCGACATCTCCTCTCATTTTCAGTTGCAAACTCATCTAATTGCAAGAAAGTGACCTAAAGTTTCCCAGGTCAGATTATCAAAGTGATGTTTGGGCAAACAGCTGATAAGGAACAGGGGAGTTGAAGCTCAGAAATGCTGGAACATTTGAGATAATTAAGAAAATGTCTTCGATACCAACTCTGTCCACCAGAGGGCACTAAGAGGTATATTTTTTAACATTGTAAAATGGCTTCATTTATCTTGGTGACAGTTTTTTAACACCCAAACTTAAAGGAAGCCTCGTTAAAAATGTTCACATGATGTGTCTGTGCCTGAATTTTTAAATTGCAATAAAGTCCAACACTGGTTCATGTTGTAGGAGTTGAATCTTCTTCTACAGCTGCACTCACTGATAAATAATCAAAGCATCAGCTAAATTTCAAACTGCAAAATGTTTCTTTTAGCATTTCTTCAGTCAGAAACATTTCCAGTTATTCCTCGATGTTGCTTATTCATGCCAAGATTTAATCTATTTGTTGTAAATAGGAGCAACACACCACGATGAATGCTCTTATTAAAAATGTTTATCTGTTGATTAATCAAAAGTCAAGGCTTTAAATTGTCAGAAAAAAAAATAGTAAAAACATTCTTTAAATTGTCAGGGTTTTTTTCTGATCAGAAAAAAAACAAAACAGAAAAAAGCATCAGATGCCCACATTTGAGAAGTTCAAACAAGCAAATGTCAGAAATGTTCATCCAAGTTGTTGCTGATTGTTTCAGTAATACACACAACACGGTGAAAGAAGCAGGCTGGTAAAAAAAAAAAAAAAAGAAGAAGATTCATACTGACTTCTGATGAGTATACTGATCCCTTAAATGATGCTCATAATTTAATTCATTGATCTTGCACTGATCTGCTGCACAATATTTGCTGCGCCTGATTCTCCACCTGACGTGTTTCTCTAGTTGAAGCTCAGACTGTCAGAACAGCTGCAATGGTGACGTGATGTGAATCTGTCTTTGTCCCGCCTCTCTCTGCCGGCGGAGGCCCGAGTCTCACCGTGAGAGGCCGAATCAAAGCGTCACGTCTGGACCTCCTGATGTCTGAACTGGGCAGAAAAAAAAAAAAAAAAAAAAAGCTCCCGTCTGTGGTGGAAGAGCTCCCTCTGGTGGGCAGACGGGGTACTGAGATACGTATGGCTTCATTAAGTTTTCTCAGCTCGGGCTCTAATCTTTGAGGTATTTAGTTCAAAGATTTGGACCACTTCATGCTGCACACATTATCAGGGAGAAGAGGTAGCTGTTTGACTTCCAGCGTCTAAAAAGAAGAAGTCATGTTGTCGACTTCAGGTGCTCCGAATCAGGCGTTTCTGGCTTTAAATGAACAGAACGTTTTAAAACCAGAGAGCCTCCGACTGCTCTACGCACCAGTTGGATGAAATTATTCTCACCAGGCTAAATGCTAAATGTTCTGTACCAAGAATAAACATGTGGAGTTTGATTGAGAGCCACCCTCCGGCTCCAAAAGACCCCTTTTGGTTAATCTGCAGAAAATTACAATTCCACAATAGCAACCTTAAAAATACCGACACGGTGTCGCCGGGTTGTGCCCTCTCACGACTCGCACGGGTTAAAGGACACTTCAGGTTGCCAGGTGGAGGCCTCGTCAACTCAGTGACCCCCCCCCCACCCACCCACCCACCCCTTGCAGGGATTTACAAAAGAGTCCGATTCAAGGTCGAGCTGTTTTCTTTTCACCACAACAGGCAGAAAAAATGCAAACAAAGAAACTAAAACAACTCTTCCTTCAACCTAAAGATTTAGAAAAAAAAAAAAGTCTGTACAGTTTTAAAACGATGCAGCCAAACAGCTCCGTTCACCTTAAATAACCTGCATGCGTGAGGTGTTGCTGCCCTCCTCTGATCGGCCGGTTCGTTCCTGGGTTCAAGACTCCTGTCTTTATGTGTATGCTGCGTTGTGTGTGTGTATGAATGTTAATAAAGTGAGACGCTGTGCAGGATTCTTTTTTTTTTTTTTACCATTTCTAACATTTATAAAAAGCAATACAAAATAAAAAACACCTTGTTTACTTTTGAGCTTGATATTGTGGGGTTTTGAACGCCACGTGTTGATGTTGTGTTGTTTGTCTTTGTAGCTGAAGTGTAACTTCTGACGGAGCAGCTCTGGACCGACTTCAGTTACTTCGTTCATTAATCAAAATCCACAATCAAACTGGCTCCTGATTGAACTCTTCGATCCAATTAAAAGAAAAACACTTTTAATTGTTTATTTTGTTCGCATTCCAAAAGTTTCTTCATCTTAAAAGAACAGGAAAATAAAAAAAAACCTGCGGTGTTTGTACGTTTTCATTTCCCAACTGCTGAATAACAGAGAGCGTTTCATCTTTTTACTTCTTTCTGTCCGTGTTGCGTCGCTGCATTAGTTTGTGTTTCAGCAGCTGATAAACTCTGTTCGCTCGCATGCATTTGTTTCCGATGTGTCGTGAACACATGCATGTAATAATAATAACATGCGGCAGGTGAAAGAACAAAAAAACAGAAGGTAGTTTTTATCTGCACTAAAAAAAAAAAAAAAAAAAAAAGCTTTAAACTTGATCGAATTAAGTTAAAATATTTGTAGCTTTTTAAGGATGAAGCCTGAAGGAGGCAATTAGAAATAAATATGTCCGATTACACTGCGTCTACTAAAGGAAAGAGATATTAACTCTGGATGCTTCACGGAAGCAGATTTTAGTCTGGAGGAGTCTCGACGACTACAGGAGGAGACGGACGGTATTATCCTGCTTTATTAGAGATCCTCAGTTAATGATGCACCACTAATAACCTCCAAACTAATAAATGTGCAAGATGACCTGGTCTGTGAGTCTGTAAGCTTCAAGGCAGCAACTTCTGATTTCTTTTAAATGGCAACTTTATTCAATTTTACAACCCGGAAAAAAGATATTTTTGAGATTATGTTACGTCCAAAAATAGGAAAGGAAGACGCAACAAGCTCTAGGTTTAAAAAAAAAAAAAAACCAGAATCTACACGTGCAACAGCTCCCCGACCGACAGACGGATCAGGTGGTAAAAAAAAAAAAAAAACCAGACTGAAAGCAGCAGCAAACGGAGCCGCACAGAATCTCAGAAAATATCACTCTGCCTTCAGGATTATTTTTCCTTGCCGGCGTTTGATGAAAGAGAAACCGAGAAGCAGGCTGACGACAGGAAGGAGAAACAGGAACACAACAGGCAGATGAAAGTGAAGAGCACTGGTGTGTGTGTGTGTGTGTGGGGGGGGGGGGGGGGGGGGGGGGGGGGGGAGGACTTACAGGTGTGTAAGCACTCGGTGACGGTGGTGGCGTCGATCAGGTAGCCCTCACACAGACGACATGTGATGTGGGCGTTGATGTGACACAGCTTTATCTTCCTCGTCAGCATGTCGGGGTTCTGGGGAAGAAGGAGAGGAGACCAAAAGTAGAGATTAAAAAAAAAAAAAACAGGAAATAAAAAAAGGAGTGCGAGGCGTTCGTGATTTCGGACCACGACGGCGTTGTTTTCCTCGCTGCTCTCACTGCGACTACTCGGGCCGTCACAGTTTTCGCCTTCTGGCCTCTTTGAAGAAAAAACTTTCAGGATTTTTGTTGCTGTTTGTCAGCCCCTTTAATCAAACTCCTACCTGCAGACGACGTCGCTAAGACGGCAGGTGAGTCATTAACTGCTGTCGGTAAACGGCTCACTACTGCATTTTAAAGCTCGAGAGTCATCAGATAGACGCGTGCTCAGCTGGTGATTCACGCTTTACAAGATTCGTCAGTAAGAACCAATGTTGAAAACAGGGATTTGCAACACAGAAGCCAGGTTGGTGTTGAGCAATGACTAACAGGCGGTTACACCAACGAGTTACTGGGAGTCCGCTCGGTTCCCACGGAAATGCTGTTTTTGTTTTGTTTTGTAAAAGCAGAAATGTTTTTTGTACTTCTTCATTTTGATTATTATCAACGAAACACACATTCATTTTCGGACCGGCCGTTTTCGGATAAGTGGGTACATTTTGACTGACGATGACTTCCAGGACACAATTTATCGGATTTGCACCAAAGTTAGTGGTTAAAGTTTAAAAAAAAAAAAAAGAAAAGAAAAGGACAATTAAATTGTTTATCGCAGTCAAAATGCATACAAATAACAGTCGTATCAGGGATTATCCAACTGATAATTTGACTTAACACCTTTGAGGGGAAAATCACTAATTGTATTAAAATAACCAATAACAGCTGATTTAAATATGAGAATACAGCCTCATCTCACACTGACGTGTTTTGTCAACGCTGTGTAACCTGCAATCACTAAAATCGTGTTGGAAATCCAGCGCCTGCTTGTCGCCATGACTTCATGATCCGTAGTCATGACACTGCCGGTTGTCACGGCGTCGATGCGATCTAAAACAGGCCGTGGTTTCTCCTCCATGCACGTACGATGTACTCCATGACTTTTGTCAAAGCTCTTAAAGGTCCAAACTAAATCGCTGCTGAAGGGAAAACTGGAAGAAGGTCTCGGTTCATTACTGGTACGGATACCTTTCAAAATAAAATGAAGAAAACGATCTTGAGTTTTCAAAAGAAGGTTTTCTTTTTATGCAGCCTGATACTTTTAAACAAGAGACAAACGATTTTTAGTTCTACTGTTTATCCACTTTAGTTCATTTACCGCCAGGATAAAATGCAGTTATTGTACCGATGCTAGAACATTTTCTTTCCCCTTTAAATCGAACACATAAACCAGGTTTCTTGAAAACCAGACAGCTGAGTGACCAGTTCAGCGTCCTGAGACTGTGACAGGCTGATTAACGGCAGACAGTTGCAGTGAAATAAAGGATCACTGGGATGATGACAGGCTGCGCCCGCTGGCGGAGACAAGCCGACATCCATTATTTAGAGGCTCAAACCCGTTCAGAAATCCTCTCTTGACTTCTAAAACTGCGGTGAGACTCCGGACACCGAGACGGACGGAGAACAGACGGAGACAAACCAAATCCAGCTTTTAGCTTTGCGGATGTTTTTGTTTTTGACATCGAATTACTTCATGAGGTCATGATAATAGAGTTAGAGATAAGATGATCAGTCAGTAACTCCATTAGCTGATCGAATCAATCCCTTTCATTAGTAAAAATCCTTTTTATTAACTTGTGTAACATGGAACCAAATATCTTGTCAGCCGGAACGAACTTGAGGAAATTTCACTATTTTTATAACTTTTTCCACCGTTTTCTGACATTTTATTTCTCACATCATACTAATTATATTTTTTGAGTAACATCTTAATATGCAACTATAAAAATTGTGGAAAAATACAGTAAAAACAAGTTACAAATGTCAAACTCTTGATAGTTAAATGAGTCATTTTTGGAGAAGTTATGACACTTTTACCCGTTTTAGTTTGTAGTTTATTTTTAATTCTCAGACTTCTTCCAGTGCCGATAAAGAAACAAGTTAAAACCCGAACGGTGCGGTTCTTACCCCTAATACCGCCATGCGTCGACTGTGGGTGGTGCAGCAGCCACGTCTCTTCCTGTGGTTGTGCGGCCCGGCAGTGTTAGCTGCTCATCATGGAGAGCCTCTCATCGAAGCCTGCGAACACAGAGAGCAGCGGAAATAATTAGATCCTTGATGAAATCTCAGGAGGTGTTAAACAAAAAGAATAAACTGGCAGCGTTGGAGGTATACATTTTTTTTTTTTTTTTTTTAAAAAGGACAAAATGAGAAGCAACGATGACTCAAACTGAGAAAACACGGTAACTCAAACCTGAAGCCACTAAACCCATCTGTTGAAAAAGTCTTTAATTCACACACATACCGAGATATATAAAAGAACAATTCACCAAGTCTTTAATTCTGGGCGCATGGATGCATCCGTTGTAATAAAAAAGATTTAAAAGATGCTCTCATTAATTACAAAAACACAAATGAACACTTAAATTCTCATCTTTTTTTTCTTTGATTTCTGTGTTTTCAGACATCGAAAAAAAAAAAATTTAGCTAATGAGCAACTACTTTCTCGTGTAAAGCAATTGTAAGGACATACGGCATCCACACAGCAGGAGAGAGAGGAGGAGGCTCTGGAAAAGAGATCCATTAACAGCTTTACATTTAGTTTTTTTGGTTTAACTGAACAACCAAAGAAAAGAAAAGAAAAGAAAAGAAAAGAAAAGAAAAGAAAAGAAAAGAAAAGAAAAGAAAAGAAAAGAAAAGAAAAGAAAAGAAAAAGCCACCCACAGAGAAGTCGAACTGCGCTGGAAAACTACAAGGAAGTCCACCTCACAGAACCACCCACACGGCTTGATTGAGGAAGCCAAACACCACGGCGATGGATCGCTTTGGCGACGGGGAGCAAAATAAAAAGCGGGTGAAAGGATCTCACAGAGGACCACTTTGAAGCACGAGTTCGACGTTCCTGAAGTCGTCCTCTCGACAGACGGGTGATGGATGTTTTTATTTATTTTATTTTTTTCTTTCGGGGGCCTCCCAGCCCGGTCGTGCCGTCACTTTGCGTGATTCACTGCTTAATTGTAGGAGTCCGACCACTCGAATCACGACGGGAGAGGGAACGCCAGGCGAACACCCACCGCTCTTTCCTCTCACACACACACACACACACACACACACACACACACACACACACACACACACACACACACACACACACGATAAAAACAAACTGCCTTCAAAGTGTGTGGTGACAAAGGTGAGTCTGCCAGCCTGCCTCCGTCTGCCCGTCAGACCGTGAAATTAGCCGGCGGAGATGAAATGTGGCGAGGACACACACACACACACACACACACACACACACACACACACACACACACACACACACACACACACACACACACACACACACACACACACACACACACACACACACATGTAACTGCTGCCTGTTGGAGAGCCGCCGCCGCCGCCGCCGCCGCCACCGCTGCGCTCACTTGACACAGATGTTATCATCACATGACACCCGGCGACTCCTCTGTGATGTAACGCTCCATATCGTGAGCGTCGGTGGGGTTAAGTCGAGGTCACATTCACACCAAACTATGCTCGATAAATGTTTCAAACTTTGTGTGTGTGTGTGTGTGTGTGTGTGTGTGTGTGTGTGTGTGTGTGTGTGTGTGTGTGTGTGTGTGTGTGTGTGTGTGTGTGTGTGTGTGTGTGATATCAGTGTGCACGCCTTAAAAAAACCAGTTGGGAGGGTTTTTGGATATCAGAGGACAGATGTTGACATCAAGGCACATTATTTAGGCCTGAAGAACCCTCGACATGTCAACACAAATCAGGAGGCAAATGTGGAATAAAAAACGTGGTAGAAAGCATCACGAAAAACGAAGAGGAGAGTTTAAATTCACGACGCGATCGGCGAGACGGAGAGCTCGAACTCTCCTAACGAGCAGCTGTTTGTGAAAAAGTTCGATCACAGGTACGACTCTACACTAAAAAGTGAGCCGTCCACTCGGGGAGGAATAAAAAAGAAAGTAAACTTCACCCCCAAATTCTTCCGCCTGATTTCAGGCTCTGTTCTCATTATTAATAAATAATTTGGATAGCTTCAAAAAAAATACGCTCCGGCTTTGAAATTAGTTCAGCCTCTGTCCTCTGCACTGATAGTGCTCTTCAACCACTGCTGCATGACTGGAGGGGGATTTTTTATTATATATATATATATACATATATATATATATATATAAAGTATGAGACACAACAAACCACAGCTGAGTTTATTTCAGTCCACTGCTGCTGAATTGAGGGCTGCTGCATTCAGGGTCGTCTGAGGATACCGGCTGCAGCCTCCATCCAGAGAGCAGCGCTTTCAGCATCGCGCTGCAGACGCCGCTATCGATGTTTACAGTCGGTTGTTCGTGGCGTCCTGGAGGCCAAGTGGGTGAGATGCATAAAATGTAATTGCAGCTATTAGGTTCGTTTCCAGAAAGAGGCTTTAACAAAAGAAAACCAACACAAAAAAAGCATGCGTCAGTCTCTCTGCTTGTTCCAACTGCTTTGTCTCAGCTGTCAGCTGGCCAATGAAGGAAAAAAAAAAAACATTCAGGAATTTATCCAAAAATACCAAAAGTCGAGTTCAGAGCAGAAAAGCAGGCGGATAACGGCCGCGTCATTATTTAGTCAGGGGGGGACGTTTGTCGTCTCTCGAATCATCAAGGTTCATGCGATTATTTTTCACACTCACGTCGTCGAAGACTAAACAAAACACCGGCTGAGGCAAAGAGGGTTAGGGCATTTCAAGCAAAAATGTTAGTTGAAATTCTCTCTGAACTACTTGATTATGGATTAATTAATTCCTCTGATGTCGTGCTCAGCTGTGGCAGACTGATGATTTGCTGGATTTAACTGGAGTTTGACTGCACCTCAACATAAAAACAGGGCAAGTCAGAAAAGAACCAGTCACATTTACTGATCGATTTTTATATATATATATTTTAACGACTATTTGAAAATCATGACCCATTCCGTTTATCGATTCATTTTATTGATTATTGTCTTGACTGTTTGATTAATTATTTAGTCAGAAAACTGTGGAAAGTGTCTCCTCCTGCGACTGTCCATCAATCAGCCCAAAATCTGAAGAATATTCAATTTGAAAACGAATGAAACCAGCAAATATGCATATTTGAGAAGCTGCTTCCTAAAAAAAAAAAAAAAGAATAAAGTTATCTGTCAGTCTGACGAAACAAAAAAGATGTGTCAGTTATTGTAACGCCACAATAAGCAGGACAATTCAAACATCACTCTTCATTAATCCCACTCAGCGCTTCGAGAAAGTGACGCTGAGCAGGAACGTGAGTTGAAAGTAAAACTACGAGGATGCGCTCCCACTCCGACGACCTCGGTGTCACGATGTAGTGATTCACGGTCAGACTGCGAGCTCTTCATCATCGTCATCATCATCGTCGCCAAGCGTCCTCCCACTGAAACCCGTTTGCCACAACGACCTCACGTTCACACCGGCATTCACAAACCGAAACCAGTCGCTCTGGTTTCTAATCGACCGCAGGAGGTTGATCACAGCTGACCTACTTCTTCCTGTTTCTGGGTCACAGTTTGGGCAATTAAAAACAACACGGCCGATGACGACCAACTGTAGAGACGTAGAGCCTAAATACACAGACTGTAGATAAACGCTGGTAGTATCCTATGATGTAGGTCCTCTAATGGCTTTAAAAAAAGAAAAAAAACAAAAAAACGAAAGAACAAGTTTTAATGCGTGTCTCATCGCCAGCGGCTGCACGAGTTGCCGCTTGCAGCTTTTCTCTTGTGAAATCTTGGGTTACTTTGACCGACCAATTTTAAAGTGTTCGCAACTCGTCTTGTCGCATGCAGACATGACGGGAAACTCTACTTTATAGAGTTTTCAAACTGCACGATGAACGGCCGGATAGATAAAACACCTTTTCCCGACTTCAGAGAGATGGTGGTGGGGGGAGGGGGAGAGGGAGGGGAGGGGGAGAGGGAGGGGCGGGGCATGTTCATAAATCTGCTTCGAAATTATAGACAACTTCAGAGATTGGCTGAGTGTCATCACATTTTTTAAATTCTCTTCAGTAGCCAATAAGTACTCTCCAAATAGGAGCCACTAAAAGCTAATTTAACGTACTTTAAATGGTGCCAATGTGAGAGAATGTAAAATAAATTAAAAATTTAAAAAAAAAGGTCCAGGCTAAAAATGGTAACCCACAGCCTAACAAACTGACAACATAATACTTCCTGTTTACTTCCTCAAAAACCTTCATATTGTGGCAACTGTAGGTTAAAAACTTTTTCACCTACAGTCTTTGGTATTTAAATACTTGTGGCCGATATTCACCAGACTTTATTCAATCATCAATCATCAGAGAAGAAATACTGGCGAAAGTTACAACATGAAGTCTCAGTAAATCAAAGTTTCTCCACTTAGAAAAGCTGCCAAAACGTTGCGAGTGACTCACAATAATCAGTTTGACCTGACGAAATTGATGCCAAAGTATTTCTTTTAAATACACTTGAAAGGAAATTTCTTTCGAGTCGTCTCTTCCACACAATTACTCACGAGGTCGCATCAAAAAACGGGCTGTGGTTCAAATCCACTCCGTCGTAACGGTTACTTGTAAATGAATGAAATGGAAACGAAGGTAAAAGAAAAGGAAAAAGTCACCCTCGATAAGAGGATCAGCTAAAATGCCTGAAATGAAAAACATTTTTCGAGGGCTGATTTCAGTTTTGCCGCTGTTGGGTAACACTTTGAAAGCGGAGCCGAGTCCGGCCGCCTCTCCGAAGGGCAGAAAACAGCAGCGCAGGTGAAATCTGATGGTTTCAGAGATCTGACTTTCCGTGAGGGTGAAAGGTTCGTCGACCTCCTCGACCCCCTGAGAGGAGCGATCGAATGACGTTTCACCGTAGTTCAGGTCCTGGTTGCGGGCTGAAAGGCGGCGCCCTCCGAGAAAATAATGCCGCCAAATCTATTTGATCTGGCGCTGCATGAATAATTTGGGGAACAAACGCAGAGGAGAGCTACGATGCTCATAAATATTTACTGCTACATGATGAAGAAGCTGCTCTGTTCAATGACAACTTTAGAAAGCCGACGGTACACAAAGTCAGACTGACTCCGGAGCACTGATTGCTGTGAGGTCTTTGTGACCACAAAACCTAAACACAGCGGTTTACCTGCAGGAACAGCTGTTCGGCAATCGAGAAGCAGCAGCATTGGATTTGGGTTGTTATCAATGCTTGCTTTTCCTAATTGGCTGCAGGAAATCAATGTACAGTGAAAAGTGAATCGCTATAAGTGCAAGAAAAAGTTGTTCCTGTGACAGGAAACACATGTTGGACTTTCTTTTTTTTTTTTTAAACTCTGTTACAACGAGTTCATCTTTCATTCTTAACTCAATAAATAAATTTTAAAAAAAATAAAAGCTTAATCAAGCAGCAATTTCACCTTTTCATTTGTGAACTGCAGTTCTGCTTTTTCTTATTTTGGAGCCACTACGTCCCGCCCACCGATACCGGAAACCTGACTGCACCGCAGGCCTGTCAATCAAACAGAAACGCCCCCAAACAATATCTAATTAATGAGGAGATTATTTTCAGATAGACTTTATCGAGTGACACCATAATGACTCGCGGAAAAAGAAGTTATTGACTTTTTATTTCATGAGAGAGGTTGACTTGGAGTCTATGGAGCCGGGGTGGGGGGGGGTTGGATCTAACGACCTAGTGGCCCTGAGTGGTATTGCAGTTCAAGGACTTCCTTTTTTTTTTTTTTTTTTTGACTCGGAAGCTACGTCCACTTTTACATACAGTTTATGTTTTGGACATTTACGACTTAATCTTTCATTCCTACTCTACAAAAATTAACAAATGGGAGCTGAATGTAATCAGTTGGAAACTCGACGGTCCGAAGCCCCCGGAGGGGTCGCAGTCGGCGATATTTTCTCTACTACTTTTCTATTCCCTCTGATCCGCAGAGACAGACCAGGCTTGTGCCGTACAGCGTACGAGACCCCGCTGGCTGTGGCCACAGTGTGAGTGGGCGGTCCTCAGCTGCTGCTCGATACTACATCACGTCCAGATCTTTCTGTACGATCTTGCGTGGGACACGACCGACAACAACCAACTGTCCATGTGCTTTAAGGGGAACGCAAAAGATATTGAGAAGCAAAAGCAGATCAGGAAACCCTCCCAAGTCCTACGACATACAAGCAATCTGCAAAACGTGTGAAAAAAACAAACAAACATATGATTTACAAGTAAAGATTATGCGAGAACAGTCCACAGGAGAATCTAAAGGATAATTCTGGTTTATTTCAGCTTCGGTATGTCCGAGTAGTATCCTCGGATGGAGATCCCTACGGCTAGCAAATTTTTCTTTTTTTAGCTCATTAAAACATTTAACATTACTCATGTAAAAGTCCTATTTTTTCTAAAGATGCAGCGAGCTCACGCCAGTCGCCTCCTTTTATGCAGTTTAGTGTGACGCCTTGTTTCCCACGAATCTCAACAGCGAGGAGGTTATGATAATGTCCAGTGTTTAAATCCTGATGGCCCGTATTTGATTTTTAATGACCTTTTTCTTCACATCTAACCTCGACCTGCAACTTCTAAATGAGCTATTTCTCCTTCACGACTGCGATCGTGTTCACCGAAATACCAAAACCAGTTGGACACCTTCTCGGCCCCATCTTTGTTATCTTCGAACCAATAATCGCTCGTCTCTGCCGTCGGACCTCGACCGCACCTGTAGCTGCCGGTGGTTCCTCACGGGATGATAAGCGCGCAGCTTCAAGCCACATCGTGTTTGTCTCTCTCCGCGTTGTTTACGCGTCGAAGCGCTCGTATCGTATCGGAAGCGTTTCATTTATTGCTGCGACGAGACGCACGGCGGCTTCGGAGGCTTTCGTCCACTCTGAGCGGCGGGCGTGACGTAAATCACGCCTTTAAGCAACGCAACTGAGTCTTAAGATTAACAACGTTCGCAGTCAATCGTGAGCTTTCGAACAACTGCCGGAGTAGCTGATAAGTACACACCGAGACACACACACACACACACACACACACACACACACACACACACACACACACACACACACACACACTCTGGCATCACAAAGAGCCCCTGTTGGTCTGCCGGTGGGTATTGGAGTGTTTGGCCTCGGTATAAATTGGCAGCCAGCTGGAGCGACGGACACTGAAGGCCTGCATCAGTTGGACGGAGCCAGGAGGAGAGGCCTCTGCTTGTTGTGGAGGCTTTGGCTTCACTTCAAAACACACACACACACACACACACACACACACACACACACACACACACACACACTCCTAGGCCACACACACCGACTTTGACAGAATCCACACCACAAAAAAAAAAGAAAAAGAAAAAGAAAACCTGCAAAAATGGAAATGCAGTCCTGCCTGAGTATTCACACGCGTCCACCGTCACACACACAGTTATTGTCTCCTCTTAATTCTGTTTGATGGCCCTCAATCCTGCAGCCAGGACTCGGGGTGCCTGGGGAAATCAGTCAGACAATAGACGCGATCCAAAGAGAAGCAGACTGCAGCAGGCCAGGAGGGCCGGGCGCGCCTGCCAAGAAGCAGCAACACTTGAATAATTGAGCTTTGAGTTGAGGTTGTGAGGGCCGGGCGGTGGAGTCAGTGGAGCTAATGTGTAATTTGCCTCACAGGTCAGACAAAAAAAACGCAGGGAGAGAAATAAGACTCGGAAAAAGAGAAACTGCTGGAGCGTCATTTTTTTGGTATTTGATTTAATCCTAAAGCGACTTAAAGAAGGATCTGCATCCGAAGAGGTCGAAGGTCAGACGGCGGGCGACGCGTTATGCCCGAACGTTTGCTCTGACGCAGATCTGCGAGGGTGAAATACTTCCTCCTCTTTTTATTTCTGACTTCTTGAGTCAGAGCGAGCGCTGAGATTCGGCCGATGAGTCTTTCCCAGAGGCGTCGCAGCGAGAGGTTGGTATTCACAAGTCTGATCACACCGACGAGTCCGGCAGTTAAAGCACCGGAACGACAACTCGCGTTCTTTAAAAGGTTGATGTGCCTTTTCTTCAGGAAATGTGGAATTTTTGTAGATACGGTTGGAGGATTTTCCGGATAAAGACGAGGTGTGAAGCAGAACCAATCCTAAAGGGCTGCTTTTAATAATTATCGATCACTTTGGTGATCGTTTTATCAGTAAAACAATTCCTCGCTTGGATTATAAAGGACAGAATTATAAAGGCACCACTTAGTAGTTCCACAGTGGACTCTTAAATTTATTTTTAGAAAATTTCACAAGTACTGGTCATACTGTGGTCATATGGTCGTAATTATGGTCCAAAATGATGCGAAATTGCATATTTTTAATTGAAAAATTGAGCATTTTCATTGCCTGAGGACCTGAGCACCAAATACACGCACCCAAGTATCCCACAAATTTAGAGGAAAATGCTATACAGTCAAGTAAATGTCATTTTCTGATCTGACCAGACTGTTGTAGCTGTTCTATCGGTTGCTCACTTAGTCATTATATCCACATTACTGATGATTATTTATCAAAACTCTCAGTGAGTAAATATTTTGTGAAAGCACCACAATATTCTCACAATATCGATATCCGGGTATTTGTTTGCGATTTCTGACTTCGTCCATCCGAACCATCAAAATTCTCACAACTAAGACACGGAGACCCTTTGAGATGCTTCAGAAAACCCAACAGGTGGTTATTTTCTTTGACGTCAGCGAGGTCGCGCACAAATTTGGACGCCTGCTCGATGCTCCGTTTTCCTCAGCGAAGAAGTTTGAAAGACTTCCTCGCAAAGGTTTTGGCTTTTCTCTCCTGCTCCCTGCGCTCCGAGAAGGTCGGAGCGATCCCGCTATCGATCGCAGGAGCCGATGTCCCTCCGATGAGAGCCAGCGGAAACAACCGCTACGTTGAGCTGCTTGTTTGTTTACTGGAAGGAAGCTTACACGCTTCCTACGGAGATTAAAACAGCCACAGAGCAAAGCCAATTTTGTGACACTTTTATCTCTTGTGACAAAAACACGCCGGGAACGGGTCGAAAAACACGTCGCGAAAGACTCGCGAGGAGGAAAAACATACGACTGACTGTGTGCGGACCGGTGGTGGGTTTAATCACATAGATCAGCTGTAGTCATGTGTGGCTCAAACTGGGATGAGCTAAATCGATCCTGAAGGGGGAGGAGGAGGGAGGGGGAGGAGGATTGGGTAGATTACAGCTGAAACACTGACCGGGTTCGTACAAAAAAACGACACACACACACACACACACACACACACACACACACACACACACACACACACACACACACACACACTCATGACACTATAAGGAGCTTTGGACAAACGTTTCCACTAAATGGCATGCGCCATTAGCATCGCCGAACGGGGCCTCGTTATCCAGCTCCTCGGAGACGTCGGAAAAAAAAACCCAAAGGCGCCGTGGTGGAGCGCGCACGGGTCCATGTGGAGAAGATATCAGAGAGTAAACAGTCTTAATATCCAGAGGCTGAGGGACACGCTGGCAGGAAGACAAAGAGATGAGGCTCTGAAGAAATCTGCTGAAACATGATGTTCACGCCTGAGTTTTCTCCACACAAAAAAATACGCTGAGTCGTGAAAGTTACAGTGTGGGATGTCACCTTACACGACTGGATTACCTGTCCAGTTGTTTGGAAGTTTGTTTCTGTTTTTTTTTTTATATATAATTAAAGCTGCGCTAAAGCAACACTTTTACATAACAAAACCAGTGGGTCAAAATTGCAATAATGTCGTAATAAATCCACAAATAATCATCACAGGACTTCTCAATCCCAAAAAGCGTCTTTCGGCTCATTGTTTTGATTGTTGTTGTTTTTTGGCCAATGCAACAAGTGTGATCTTGCGTTTGTGTTATTTAAGTCACCGCAGATTGAATCAGTTGAGTTAGTTTCTATTGGCGATGACAGTGCAGTCACTGGACGAATGAACGGTACGACAACGATAAATAAATTAAAAAAGCTAACAATGTAGCTCGCATGCCGTCGCTTGTAGAAAAGAGATAACGAGGATGCAAAACTACAGTTGTCCATGTTTAAGCTCCCGAAATGCGTTAATATAGAAAACCTGTACGATGTTATAACTACGACCGAAGTACAGGTTGAACTGGGAAGAGCGGTAGGAGCATCTTTCCCTTAAGGCAGCTGCTAATGTGTTTAAAGGGACAGGACACGATGTTTACACCAACAACGTTACGCTTTATTCTACCTGTCTGGCAACAAAGTGAACGACTGTCTGAACTCAGTTGGTGCAGGCCAGGAAAACTGATCAAAGCAGGGGTTGAATATCACACTTATCTCCATCAGCTGGACATAAACACGACTGTAAATGAATCCTAATGTTGCTGCTTGTAAATTGGCAGAAATTCAAACTTCATAAAAGTGATTGATTGTCTGTCTGATGTGTTTTTGCAGCTTTTTTTCTGCTGCCAAAAAAACGTGTACTCGAGTTTCAGGCAGTATTCGTCTTGTTCTTATAGACAGAGAAGGTTTCCAATAATAACTTTTTCCAGTTTACTTCTTTCTTAGTATGTTAAAAAAAAAACAAGATAAAAAGTGTTAAATTTAGCCGTGATGCTCCTGCGACACCCTCCAACAATATCACCTGTCAGTTTAACTGTTTTATTGGTTGAATTTTCCATTGTTTTCTGTGACTCCTCCAATTTTTTTTCCAAACAAACAGGGGCTGTCAGTGGAAACATAAAAATGCATCACATCCTAAGAGACAGCCTTGTTTTTTTTGTTTTGTTTTTTGGAAAGCTGAAACACATCTCGAGTGTTTCCACAGCACAAGATGCAGCTCTTATAAAGCTGCTACCGGCCGAGAAAACACAGATTTCTCACAGTTTTCACATGTAAATATGAGATTATTAAGGCTTAATTTCTACCAGTTCAAAAGGTCAACGTGTTGATCGTTTCGCTTCACTGCTCCGCTGGGCTCTTGATAACAGCATGGACCACACCTTCCAGCTGCAGCCCCTCCTAACTGCAAACGCTGAAAACCTCGGCTGAACTTAACTGCCCTGTTTGTCCGACTTGAGATGCAGACACCGTTCTGTCTGTGAGGAAAAACGTCCCAATCGTTTACCCCCCCCCCCCCCACCCGAGAAATCTGACAGATCAACATCCCTGTTGGACCTTCACAATCGTTTTTTACTCGGCGGCCAAATTGGCTGATAAACTGCGCCGATACCAATAAAGAGTCGGCTTTAATTAAGTCGTGAAATACGAGTAATGAGCGGAGCTGACTGCGAAATGAAGGAAAACACGGAGATAACAAGCGAAGCAGCTGGAAAAAATGATTCCACTCGCGGGAAGAACCGATTGAAACTCAGGTTTTGCTCAAAGTACAAGGGCATAACAAGCTGTACGAGCTGAGATGTCAAGATAACAATGTACTGCGAGTGTATTTCCATGCAGCGCGGCAAAATGATCATTAAAAGCCTTTATGTGGCAAAGCAGCAACTAAAGAAAGAAAGCAGCTGGAAAAATATAAATGAACCTGAAGTAAGCTACGTCGTCGACCTCTGGACGGCCACTTGTGATGAGTGGATTAAGTAAAAGGCTATCGGAGGACTCGCAGATATAACAAATACAAATACTCATTGTCTCCTTTCATGTTGCAGCAGTGTTCTCTTCACTGCATGTTGTCCAACCCAGATAATCATCTCCGGGACCAGAAGCAGCCAAATGGAGCTTTATTTCGGCGGTGGCCGGTGCAGTTCTCCACTCACACGGGAGGGTAACCACACGACCTCTTCTACGACACGTTTAGCCAAGATTTGAGTGTGCGAGACAACTTTTTGAGAGATTTTTTTTTTTTTTGAAGATCTGAGACAAAACTCCTTTTGGAGTTGAATTCTCGGACGCTGTGAAAGATTTTGAAACATTTCTGATTTTACTGGATCAAACACAGGAAGCAACTCAGACAGAAGACTGAGGTAAGGAGATGGTCGGTACCCAACGAGAGCACGCCGTCGAATGGAGGTAAAAGTGGACGTAGCTCCTGGAAGTGCCTTAAAACTGCACTACCACAGAGGAACACTAGGGGTTGGCTCCAAAAAACAAAACAAAAAATAAAAGCCTCCATAGACTCCCGTTAGACCAGCGTCATAAAATTCAAAATACAATCAAATTTCCATCCGGTCCATGTGAAAATAATCCCGTCGTTAATTATAAAGATGATAATAATAAGCGTTTCTGGGGGGCGTGTCTGTTTGATTGACAGGCCCGTGGTGCAGTCAGGTTACGGTTAGTGCGTGTGCCCCCCCTCCCCCCCTCCCCCCGCCCCACCTCCACAACCTCGATGTTAACTTACCACTGTGATGCTGCAGATTTTTTTTTACCCTCTTGGTCTAGATTTAACATGACTTGGCCGTGTATTTCAAAAAGTGACTCGGTTGTTATTTCATCAACTGGTTAAAAAAAATAATAATAATAATAAAAAAAAGACACATCAGGATCTGTCTGGCTCAGCACAGCAGGTGATTGATGGATTAATCACTTCCGCTTTGCAGGGCGGCGTGTCCCCACTGCAAAGATTTAAACGAGCGAGGAAAAGTAGAAACGAACGAGCCTCATCAGGGCGAAGTCTGGGGAGACGTTGTGCAGCTGCATCACAGAAACAAACACGGCGTCACATCAAATACAGATTTCATTCATGACGAGCAGAGACGTCGATGTTACGACGCTGGTCGCGGCTGAGCCGGTAACCCAGACGGTATTAGCCGGCTGCCTCCGAACCGTCGGGTAAATCTTGACTCACTTCAATTGGCTGTCTGCCACAAGTTAAGATTTTCGTTCTCTTTCTGTCGCGGTGTCCTGAGGCTAAACCCCCTCCTCCCCCCCCCACCCTCCCTCCCATCCGCCCAACCCTCTGTTAAGCTAAAAATAATCTTTATAAAAGCATGATTAGAGCTGAAACAAGCGTTTGTCTGATGGACAAGATGAAAGCTTTTATCGTATTAAAAAAAAAAAAAAAAAAAAGAACAAAAAAAAAAAGCGTGTCGGTATAGTTTGAATAAAAAGGAAAAGCCACAACTTTGTGACTTAATGCTGGATACGCGTATGAAATGTCAAAAGTTAAGCTGCCGTACGGTAGCGGCAGTTTAGCTTAACTATCACCACAGAGGGAAGAGGAGGTAATCTGTCGCTAGAAGTTCAAGCTGTGACTGCATCACCGGATACACTGAAAAACTCTCCAACAGCATTAACTCCCACACTCGGTTAACGACCGTGGTTGGGCTGCACGATAAATGGTATTCAAATCACAACCTGGATTCTGGCGCATTTTATCAATCGTTCCTACTTTCTCCGCACAACAACTGACTTTTATTCACGAACATTTAGAGTCATCACCGTTTTATTTGCCTCAGTAACTTTAGGTGTTTTTAGGCATAGCTGTTAGATAGTTGTGCTGAAAAAAATAAATAAAATGAATGCCATAAAATGAATGTGGGGTGTAAAAAAAAAAAAGTGTCAAAGTCGAATATAATATGTGCTGATAACACCATTTGATTTCCTGAGGCCCATCTTGCAATATTTTTTTTTTTTGAGTTTCACTCTGTATCTGGTAGATGAGTGCGATTACTATTTATCCTACATTTAAAAGAAAAAACACAAGTGAAAGAAAATCAATTCTAATCAAAGAAAATTGCGATTGTCATTTCTTTCCAGAATCGTGCAGCTCGGTAATTTACAGGATGCAAGAGACGTCTTCTCTATACCAACACATTAAAAAAAACAACTTTATTGTGATAGACATTTTTCCCCGAATTAAATGTTCAACTGGTTGGAATGAAATAAGATTCAGTGCTGAAATCTTAAAAGTGTTTGAATTCACTCACCAGCTGTCCTCTCCTGTGTCTGTCTGTCTACAGGCCCTCGTCAGAGCTGCCACTTCTTTAACACACTCGGTGCAGACGGAGTGCAGGAGTCTCCTAACTGACACTTATCCTGACAAAAAAAAACAACAACTCTGCGATATATTTTAAACCTTTATTTACCCAAGGAGTGTCAGTATTTTCTCTCCTCAATCGCCCCGCTTCGTATTCACAGCTCCACCCGGTGAAACCACACTCACCTGCAAATTTCTGCAGCTTTAGCAGCTCCACCGGTGTCTGCTTAGGTTAAAGCCACACGAACGGTAGCGCGTCATGAAGTTCGACGGCGCTCGCTCTGTTTCCTGCTTTCATTGCTGAACCGGGAATCGATAACCTCGAGCGCTTTGAGCCATATCGTCCGCACGCAGCGGTTTATGCTCTTCAAATTACGTTCACATTTCCCTCAAGGCCTCTATTTCCGGCCGTAAAGAGGATGTTGCCCTTAATTTCCCTTTTTTGTTTTTTTTACAGTAGCAGGGGTTGGATGTAACGGCAGCCCACGGTTATGTAAAACTGCATCCATTCAATAAGAATAGTGTACGGGGAATACAGTGCAATAAAGCGACAACCGTAGGGGTCATTGTCATCATCAATTAACCTCCTGATCATCTTCTCAGTTCATCTTTTTATCTATAAAATGCAGAAAGATAAAAAGAAAAAAAGCCCGCAGATAATTCATTTACTAACATCATAAATAAAAAAAGCAGCAAATCCTCGCAAGTTGCTGCAAACGGCAAAATCTGAGTTTCAGCTACAAGAATGACTGAAGAATTTTCTGCTAATCGATTGATCTCGTCTGCTCTAAAGTAAATCGATTCCCGTTTTGTGCCAGAAATTAATCCAATTCAAACTCCCTCCAAGTCCGACCCAGTGGAGCCAAATTATAGCAGACAAAAGTGCTAAACTGTCGATATTAGTAGCTTCAAAAAAATTGAATAAATCCATTTATTATAACTGAAATTGAGGTATAAAAACCAGAAACAACCAACGATTATTTTTATTATCACTGAATCTGATGTTTATTTTCTCGACTAATGGTTTAGTTGACAACATTCTTAAAAACATTGTGAAAAAAATCTCCACCGAAATTCCTGTGAGCCCAAGATGACGACTTTTGAATGTCTTCTTTTACCACTGACAGTCAAAAACAAAAATATATTCCGTTTACGATCATTAAAATGGAGGAAAAACAGCCAATTATTCGATTTTATAAACCAAAACGAGAATGTTTTTTGCTTGAAAATGATTTCGGGCTCATTGTTTCAGCTTCAACGACAACATCGTCTCGAATTTCTGGGGATAAAGTTTACTTTTCATTTTTAAGTGAGCAGCTTGGTGGGCCATTTCTTTATGTATTCAAATAAATACACACAAAAAAAACCACCTTTTTCCATTTGAAGTGTTCAGCATGGTGGCCCTCTTCATTAACACCTCACTTCCTCTGCACCAGTTGATATTTTGTTTTTCCTCAAGACAAAAACTCACCAGGTATTCAAACGGTAAAACTTTCATTGACTGAAAATTTCCGACATACTATTCCTGATACAAAAATACATCACACAGCGTCTGACCTTTTTTAATCCCCCGTTTCTGAGATGCAAAAAGTGACTGTCAGTCCGGTTTTACACCTGTCACATGATAAAAACCACACACCGCTGAGAGAAAGCTCCTCGGGTCAGAGAGGCACCTCTTTCTGAAGGTCTCGGTCCCGCTGACGGCCGGGATAACGACACCGGAGACCCCGCGGCTGACAGGATCTGAGAGGAAGGAAAAGGTCCTGCACACAACTAACCTTTACTGAGAGGCCGTCGCAGGTCACTTCACTTTAAACGGTCACAGTGGCAGCAGGCAGACAAAAGACACGATTCAAACCCATCTAGGCTTGCAAGCAAATCACTATTTTCACGTGTTAATCGCTTTTACGACTGACTGACTCTCTGGTGTGGAGGAAAAAAAAAAAAAAAAAAAAAAGACCAATCGCTATTTCCCAAAGCACAAATGGATGCCTTCAAACTCTCCAAATTTAAAATCGAAATGTACAAACATGTAGTAGAGAAAGGCAGCAAAATGTTTTGCGAAGCTGGAACCGACACGTTCTGATCGATTAATCAACTTCTGGTTTTCCATACGAAACCAAATCCACTGAAAAACCCTGAATCCTCATCTGTTATCCGCGTTAGAGGGATGGATGTTTTTGTAAGGAACGCTGCAATTCCTCAGGAAGAAAATAAGACTCACAAATCACCAATCTATCAACCAAACTATTTCTTCTTTTTTTTTGTAGACAAAACTAACAGTAAAAATTCCAGTTTGAGTTTTGATTCAAAATAAAAACACTCCAGTGCATCATTCAGTCTGCTGTGCAGAGGAGGCTTGCTGCAACAAGGAGGATGCAATGAGCCATGACGTGGGTTTGTTGGTTAACAGGCTCGCAGCGCTGTAGTCTTGTCGTTGCTTTTTTTCCACTTTTAACCACAAACTTGTGGGCTGCAGGCCGCAGGCAGCGACGTGCACAGATCCAGAGATGACAGTTATTACCCTTTTACTGTACGAGCCGGGGCCAAAGTACGAGCCAAGCAAGTAATTAATTCCTCATTTGGGCCCACCGACGTTCATTTGCGAAAAGGCTTTCTGGGGTCGTTACAGTGACGGAGACGCTAAACAGCGCTGTCACTCGTGCATCGCTCCTTGACGGACGTCGGGGAGAAGTCAGACCTTCGCCGACCCTTGACCCCGTTTTTATCAAACAGCTGACAGACCACCAAATAAAAGCTGAGCTGTTAAGATTGTGTGTTTGCAGTTTGGCTTAAGAGGAGAAAAATCTATCTGTGGGTGGCAGAAAACGACAGACATGTGGAAGAAGCTTTTCCAAACTCACATTGTTTCTTTCTCACTTTCTAAACTCTTATTTTTTTTTTTGGTTTGGTTCCCTGTGAAATCAACTGAAAAAGCAGGACAGCAGCGCTTTGATGTTTACGTCAAAATAAACGCACTACATTTCACTCGTTTGGTCTTCAGAACGTAAAAACTCTTTTAATTTTAAGTTTGCGTGACCTATAAGAACTTTTGAGGTCCAACTAATCAAGCTGACAACTCACATGTTCAGAACTAGATTAGCTGCCTTTTTTTTTTTTCCCTTTCAAGGCATCAAGAACAAGTCGAGAACATAAAAGGCCGCAATAATACTGACGGCTGATTTTGCTGATTTCTTACTTGGCAGCTTGGCAGTTAAATCGTAAAGTTGCCGGCACTGACAGCTGGAGAGCAAGCTGCGGGTTAATGTCCAACTACCGGCCAATAAAACATAAAATAACAGAAGTGCTAAGCGTGGTTTGATCTGTTCAGCAGCAGTAGGCTGGTTTGGTTGATGGCATTAAAGACAGTATGTTGACTTTGCCTTCTAACTACTGAAGCGTCACCGATATATCCAATAATATATCAGCTGTTGGAGTCACAGAGATTCATACCAAACTGTGAATTTGTGTTGTTGTTGAACTCCACAGTTTCAACTCATTAAAGAAACAAAACCTTTTCGAAATCATTTTCCACTTGTAAAATGTCCCACGTGGACCGTGGTCACAAAACATGGATCAAGATTGATTGTTCGTTATTTGTTTACTCGAAACTTACTTGAAACTCTCAAATATTGATTCCGATCACATACCGACTACAAAACTGGCGAGCGAACAAAACTTTGTAAAGACTTTACTGGCAATAATCACGTTAGTATGTACGACAGCGTCTGAATCTCAAAACAAAATCCGTCATGTCGCACAGCGAAAATATCACTCACCGACGAGTCGACGCAAATTTAGAAAAAAAACAAAACAAAACTAAATCAGCGGCAACTGAGAACCGTCCAGCGTGGCTACGAGAGGGAAGCTCACGTCACCTGAGAGCCAAAAGAGGAAACCTTTCCAGGAGACGCTTTCGGGATCCATACAGCTAATGTGCACCGTCTTCCTGTCTTCATTTAATTGGATGAACTAACAAGTCGAGCCTGGAAGCCGCCCAGCTCTCGTTTACCAGCCTGCCACAGCGCTACATCCCGAAACACAAGAGAATGACTTCTTTACAAATGAAGTTCAACAACCGAACAAACGCGGTCGTGTCATCCGCATTTAAGGCATCTCGCACTCAAACCCGTCCGGAGAATAAAAGCGGACCAAGAAGAAGATCCGTTCACCGGATGTGAAAAACCTCCCGAATCGAGTACGAGTGTTTTTAATGTCGACGCAAACCGTTTTAAATTCACGCCAACCTGTTGAAAATCCAGTTGTTTGAGATGTTGACATAAAACAGATACGATCAGCGGGGGGGGGGGGGGGGGGGGGCACGAGCGAGGCCATAAATCTTATCTGGAGAGCCGGAGTAAACCGATCTGACTCCCAAAAATAAAAAAGATAAACATTCACAGCGAGTCTCTATCGACATGATCCAAAATAACAACAAATAAATCATCGCTACCGGACCGGGATGGAAACTTCACTGTCCATCTTCTGAATTATGTTCTGGAGAATTTCATTACACTTCAGTCCTCAGGTGAACTTATCACTTTTGGATTTTAACACTCTTCTTTGGAGAATTTTGCTTCTACTTGGTTAATTTTTTTCTTTTTAAGGAAACCACCAGGTGAATGTAAAGATGCTCTTCTCTCAAGCGGTTGTTCTCAACCGGTAGTTCTTAAAAAAGGGCAACAAACCCAAAACGTTTGAAAGCACTCAACAGATTTCTCTTTACACGCGAAGCGTTTCATTTTTTTAAGTTTCGTTATTTCCGTTTCTCCATCGCTAACAGTTCTCGAATGAGAGCCAATTACTGATGCGACAACGTTGGTTTAGGACGTTATTGTCACGGCAACGCTGGCAGCAAACGGCTACTCCGCGCACGCTGTGTCATTAGAAATGTACGTCCTTCAAAATAAAAGCGCCGTAACAAAAACCGTTAAGACTTTAAAAATAAAAGTTGGACTTTTTTCTCCCCCTTAACTTTTTGTTTTCCACTCAAGACATCTCCTAACTACTCAAAAATGGCCCCCGCCAGCTTGTTTCACTCTATTTTAACACTCTTAGTTTATTTTAACGCAGTCACAGCAGAAAGTGGAAATTCCTCTTTGCTAAATATCAGCTGTTCTGGACACGCTGTGACGTTTTGTCTCGTCGGCTAACTCTCTCAAAGCTTCTTCTTTTTTTTTTTTCTGCCATTTATTTCCACAGACATTTTGTTCTCTCTATTGTACGTCCTGTCACTAAAGAGCGAGCTTGCCAACTGGCAGACTCTCCATTCACAAAAAAAACCCCACAAAAAACCAGCACAATCAAGACGGGCCCTCATTCATGTCAATGGGACCACCGCGTCGACACACCGCGAAGCAGAAAAAGCTCAGGTAGAAAGTAGAAACAAAAACAAAACCTACAAAAAATAAAAAGGCTGAGTCGTCCGGTACAAAATTCAAAGCCGCCTTCAACTTCTGCTGCAACAAATGCAGCGTCGGCTCCCGTCGCATCGTACCGACCGGCTACGGAGGCGTCACGTGCAAGTTCTTTTGTTGCATTAGCAATTCAAGTAAAACGTCGAGACGGTGGATAAAATAAATAAATCGTACGGCACCCGACGCCTTCCAAATACTCGCACGTCACTCACGGAAACGCATCTCCTCATCCGTTAATGTCGAAAAATCGATGCAACAATGGATTTTTAGCCTTTACAAAGTGTATTATAAGCTATAATACACTTTGGCTTTTATTATTAGATGGATTAGGAGGACTAAGCCAAAAGGGTAATAATCAAACTTTTATCTGAATGTGGATTAAAAAAAAAAAAACGTTTGATACTTCAGCTGCAGCTTCGCTGCTACTTCCTACGGCTTGATTTGCGAGCGATGGATTGTCGGCGGCTCATTTAGGGAGCTGCCCCGACATCATTTCCCGTCCAAGAAAGAAAGACAAATGCATCTTCTGGCGCTTTGAGCTGCTATTGAGTTTTCTCATTATCAAGCCGCCTTTAAGAGGCCGCATCCTGCTCGCCCGTCCTGCAGGGGCCGACAGTTTTATCAGCCTGCCCGCGGGGACCATTAACATTGTTTTTAGCGGAGCGAGTGGAGATGCATGTTGGTGGGAGGATGGAGGGGGGAGGCGGAGGGGGAGGGGGAGGGTAAAAGAGGTCAAGAGCGATATTCCTTTAAGATCTCGCTTTAAAGGTGAGAAAAGCTTTTTTTTAATTCAGCTTCAGGAGAGAGAGAGAGAGAGAGAGAGAGAGAGAGAGAGAGAGAGAGAGAGAGAGAGAGAGAGAGAGAGAGAGAGAGAGAGAGAGAGAGAGAGAGTCAGAGGTCGACTGCACAGAAACGCTGCAGGTAATTTGAGTGTGGTGGAGGGTTTGGGGGGGGTGGTGGTGGGGGGGGGGTGTCCCCTGCAAGGCATGCAGAAAGCTTGACATGAAAGTTGATGCGAAGTGTTACGCAACAGACGTATCATGCCGGACCTTCAAAGTGCAGGTCGAGTGACGTTCAGCTGTCCGGGAGCCGTCAGTCAGGTGGTCATTCAAATAAATAAATAAATAAATAAAAAAGGTGACGCTGTGAGAGGACGAAGGGGATCGTCTCACTTTCAGATTTACACTCCGGTGCGTCGGAGGCCGATTCTCCAGAAAGAAAAAGCGCAGAAGACGAAGACCTGACCGTCGCCGGCGTCACGTCCTCTTTCCGACGCCGTGAAGGGAGCGCGTGCTCGCCGGGCGCCGTTCGCCGGTTCGAGGCTGAAGCTCGGAAGAAGCGGAGAAAAGAAAACGACGGTTCGTGTACTTAAAGAAAAATGTAAATAAAGCACTGATTAATTCATCAGCAGGCAACAGGCTCGCGTTTTATTCCGTTTACGTCCACTGCTGCCGGCGTGCAGCTTTAAATGTCGGCGTAACTGCACTGACTTGAATCCAGCGCGAAGATGATGATCAATATTAAAGTCTGTGATTTATTTATTTTTTAGCACATATATGCATTGATTTGAATGACGCGCAGATCAAAAATATGTGCAGAAATCTGTGTTACAGCTGTTAAAACAGAAATATAAAGACAATATTTGACTGAAGCTGCAACTAAGCTCTTCGTCATCTTCAGTTCATTTCTAGTTTGAGTCGTAAAAACCCTCGTTTTTCTTCAAATATAAGGAGATGTGACAGAATTTGGTATTTTTTTGAGGAAATTCAACTTTAAAAACATCCCCAGTAAGTTGTTGTTTTTTTTTTCCTTTTTGTAACTTGGTTCTTCCGTTGAAGACGATGAAATCGCATCTTTAAAGTGCTTAAAATGACCTCTAATCTTTCTCCTTTCTCCCACCAAAAAAATAACCTAACCACAATCTCTAGATATGCAAATATTATTTTCATTTCAAAAGTTTTGAACTACGAGATGTATCCGGTTCCATCTAAAAGTCGACTCTCGGTTCTCAGGCTCTCGCTTGTCTGAGTTGGACCGAGACGGCCTTCGAAAACTGACAGAAATCCTGCTGTAAAACCTCAAGATGTCCAAAAAAAAAAACAAGAAATAAATAAAACAAGAAAGAAAGAGAGAAACCTTCCCGCTGCGGCGGACGAAGATGAAACACGAGCAGCTACTTCTTGCCTGCTCAAAAACATCCGAGTGCAGAGATCATATTCCAGCTGAGGACAATAACAGCTTCGTTAAGACAACAGACGTGTCCTATAATTGTAATTAAGACCACGCTTGATAAATAAATAACAAGACATCAACATCTTTTTGACCTACAAGTCACCCCGCAGAGCAGCTGAGAGGCTGCAGGGTCCCTGAAGTGGAAAAGTTAAGGGGGAATCTGAAGCCTGATTTTTGTCCTGCTGTGTTTATGTGAAGGTGATTTTATTTCTTTTTATTATTATTATTATTATTATTATTATTTAGCTGTATCTCCCCCACGAATAATAAAAATAAAATTAAAAAAAAAAAAAAACACAGACTTGTTGGCTGCTTTTCTGCATGCTTCACCCCCCCCCCCTCCCACACCACCACCACCACCACCACCATACAATGTCACACAGGGTTTGCTGCTGCAGCAGCAGCAGTCTGTCGAAGGGGCGACATCCACCCAGAAGGGGAAAAAAAAAAAAATGCACCAACTTTGTGTCTTGATTTAATCCAAACCTCATGCAGATCCTCCACACACACACACACACACACACACACACACACACACACACACACACACACACACACACACTGAACTTTGGACGGCAGGAGGAAGGAGGTTAGCCTAATGGTGGACCATGAGCTCTTTTCTTCAAGAACATTCCAGCTCAATGGGAAACAGGGAACCTGGTGTTTGGTTCAGAGGAGCAACAGCATTTAAAACATGACGAGACAGGCGGAGAGGCGGCGGGCAGAGCCTCCTCTCCGGTACTGCCGGGACCGTGTGCATCCACGGCGGGCGTTAAAGCCGCCTTTTACAGCCCCACTTTTCCCCTTCAGAAACACCCCCCGCACGCACGCACACATCCCCGGGTGCGCGACTGCAGGGCCCGGCGCCGCCATACACCGCCGCACGGACACATACAACAACACGCATAGCATGCCCCGTAGCACCAGGCGGAAAGAGACATGCGAAAAAATGAGGAGGAGGAGGAGGAGGAGGAGGACGGAGGGGTAGGGAGAGGTGGGGGGGGGGGGGGTGTAGAGAGAGCGAACCGGGACCGTAAACCGGCCGCCGAGCCGCCGAGGACGGGGACGTGCGGGTGGGCGAGTGGAGTTGGGCGAAACTAACCTGTATCGGGAGCAGCACGGTCCGCTGGATGTTGGGCTGAATCCGAGTTAAATCCACTATCAGTAAAACAAAGAGGCGAAAATGACCGAGCGGCCGCGGAACAGGCCGAAACAGCGCTCCTGGAGCAGCGGGGCGCATGCGCAGAGCGAGCGAAGCCGGAGGTGGTGGTGGTGGTGGAGGGGAAGCGGGAGGAGGAGGGGTGGTGGGGGTGGGGGGAGGGAGGGGGGGGGGGTGAACGAGGGCAACTAATTTATATAGAATTGATCCGCCGAGTGTCGTTATGTATTAATTTTCCACCACTTTCGGATAAGACGCCGTTTATAAGAGTTTAATAAGATGTCAATCACATCACGTGCTGATGTTTTATAGATCAATTACCAGGTTGGATTATTGATCAGGCAAAGTGGCTCCAAGACCGTCAGCCCCCCCCCCAAAAAAAAAACAACAACAACAGATTACTCTTTTTAATTGTTTCACCCCACCCCCCCAAAAAAACAACAACAACAACAGATTACTCTTTTTTTAATTGTTTTTGTTTGTTTGTTTGTTTTTTTTAGTTTGTTTGCTTGTGCAACATTTCATAATTGATTTTAAAAATATATATACATTTCACTGTATAGGTCAAGGTGTATTTATTTATTTTGTTTAGCCTGCATAGCTTTGCTTGTGTTTGTATTTTACATTGTTGTTGTTTTTTTAATTTCTTTTACATTTTTTTCTAAAAGAAAATCTTTTTATTCTATTATTTTTTATTGTATGCACGTTTGTCTTTTTTTTTTTTTGTATCTGTCTGCGTACTTATCTTTACTACCTGTATTCTTAAACTGTTGTGACGACTACATTTCCCCACAGCGGGATTAATAAAGTCTGATCTTTTCAATTTGAGCTACTCAAGTCGCATCGACGGCGTCTCCGTCCTTCCTGTCCGTCTTCAAACTGTGTTCATCCTGAAACAAGCGTCTGTGCAGAAGATCCTTGGTATGGATTTATCCGTCCGTTATCTACACCGACTGCAGGACCAAAAGTCCTTTTTATTTGGCTCCAAAACAGTCACTGTGTTTATTTGACCCAACGTTGTTGAGTGTAGGTCAATACTCATTCACTCACGCTGTGGAAAGGTAACCTCAGGTGAATTCACAGAGCACCAAACACAAAGTTCTCCACAGAGGTACAACTGAAGAAATTTGAAGAAAGAAAGAGCACAAAGAGCCACGACCGGAGGATCAAAGCCATAAAAGCACTGAAAAGCAAATAATGAAGACAATTAGATCAAAGCAACTGTTAAAAGTGATGTCGTTAGTTTCGGGGGGGGGGGGGGTTAATGCTTAGATGAAGGCTGAAAAATGAAACAAAAAGAAGTGAAAATTTACACTATTGACAAAGGATGTGACCGTTTAACTGTATTTCTGATATAAACAGTGACTTCAAGGGAGGAAAAGGTCAAAGTTCAAACCTCTAAAAAGGTGAAATGCGTCATTAAAAATCATAAATCTGAAGTGATCGCGACTTAGTTTTACAACTAATATAGCTGTCATTCTTTTCAAACACATTTTTAAACTCTCCGTTGAAGGATATTTGTGGTCAGAAGTGCTTTAAGTCGCCTGAAAACTGTGTGTGTGTGTGTGTGTGTGTGTGTGTGTGTGTGTGTGTGTGTGTGTGTGTGTGTGTGTGTGTGTGTGTGTGTGTGTGTGCGTGTGTGCAAATTGCAAGAAATAGTCTAAAAATTCTGCTTTGCTTTTCCAAAACTCAGAATTCAAGGATCAATAAAAAAAATGTAAAAAAAAAATGAAGCATTTTCATCGAAGGTTTAGATCAAGTTTATATATTTAGAGTTAGAATAATTATATAAAATCCTGTGTTGTGATGTTGCTCCTTCAAACTAAACAGAATTCTTGTACGTTGTTGGACTGAGAAACGTAAAAAAAAAAAAAAATGATGATGCAATTTTTCATTACTGAAGACGACTGAGGCCACGCCCACCTCACCTGCTCCCACTTCCCCAATCGGCCCACCTGTTTCCACCCAGCTCATCAACCCCCTCAGTGTATAAATACCCATAATTCACAGCTGCTCAGTTTCCTGGTTGTTGTGTTGCAACTTATTCTGCATGTCCTTCAAACTTTCAGTTTCTTTACCGGCCTGTTTGTTCCCGGTTTGTTTGTTTGTTTTTTCCTCATTATTTTCTTATGAATCAGTATTTTGGGTTGTGAAGTTTTGCTTTGACTTCCTGACTCGGTGTCGAGCAATTATTATTTTTTTTTTTTTTGGTCCTTCCTTTTTGTGAACATTTAACACAATCCATCATGTTATAGATGTAAAAGACAACTTTAAAAAAAAAAGAAAAATCCACTTTCACTTACAAAATACGTTTTCTTTGCTGGGTCCTGACTGGGTTGGGAGATCTCTGAAGCTCTTTGGGTTTGTTTTTTAACTAATCTGAGCGTTTATACCAACACCTGTAAGAAGGTTTCTGCATGACACTCACCAATTGGTGTAAACCCCCCCACCCCCCACCCCCCCAAAAGGCAAAATTATATCCATTATATGGATTTTGATGCCATTAAGGAGCAACACTTTAAAAAAAAATAAAAAAAAATACCTGCACAGAAAAGAGAACCAGAATACGTAACAAATATATAAATATGATATACATAAAGGAAATCAGTGGAAGAAAGATATAAATATTGATTATTTTCATAAGTAAAAGAGAGTCATGATGAGTCAGCTGTAAATTTTTCACTGTTCCTTTCTTTTCAAATGTTTTAGGGAATCCCAACTAACAACATGATGCCCAGTAAAGAGTTAAAAAATAAAAAAAAGAGGGAGGAGTGTTTTGTCAAGTGCAGCCAGAGAGGCTAAAAAAAAGTTAAGAGGTCTCACTCTGTCCCTGCTGATAGCGACGTTAAAGATATTACCAGTACTGGGCATGATTCACTAACCTGGTGCAAACCAGAACCCAATTTTCACATATGGGTCTGGTCATCCTCCATATGGGTCTGGTCATCCTCCATATGGGTCTGGTCATCCTCCATATGGGTCTGGTCATCCTTCATATGGGTCTGGTCATCCTTCATATGGGTCTGGTCATCCTTCATATGGGTCTGGTCATCCTCCATATGGGTCTGGTCGTCCTCCATATGGGTCTGGTCATCCTCCATATGTGGGGAATCGTTTGCATTTGTTCCATCCTATACTAGACCTCGGGTTCATTTTAACCAATCAGCTGAACATATTTATTTATTTATTTTTATATATTTTTTTATTGTTTTAATGAATACCAGCAGTTCGGCAATTATTTTTCCGGTGAACAAGAGTTGAAAAATATTAGCCCTACACGCCGTTTCGTCGCTGTCACTGGCCGTCCAATCGCAGTGAAAGAAGGGGCGGGATAAACGTGGTTAACCACAGACGCTGGTCACCGATTGGTCCACCCTTCAGAGTGGCTGCGCAAACAGTAGACCGTACATAAAAGTGGATGTAGCTTCCGTCTCAGAAAAATTAGGCCTTACGTTGCAATACCACCGAGTGACACTAGAGGCTGGCTGCCCAAAAAGCGCCGGTTTCCATTGACCCCCATTCAACTTTTCGTGAAATTCTCTGTCAATAAAATGTTTTCCACTAGTTTCCCGTATATCGTTCGCTAAATTCACTCTTCCAGATTAGTGTCCTGGCAGTCCAATATGAAAATAATCCCCTCATAGATTATAAAATGTAAATGTATTGGTTTACCTTTCATCTGAATCGGCAGCATTTTGAAAAAATGTTGTCTAGTAAAATTAAATACAAATACATCTCAAATTTACAGGCTGTTTTTCTGAGTTAAAGAAAATGAACACCCAAAAGTTTGTTAAAACGAAATCTCTTATTACATCGTTTTATTGAATGTTTTGCTTGTTTTTGCCTTCAATCGTGAGGTTTTTTTTTTGGACTTTGGTCGGACAAAACAAACAAAAAGAGCCTTCTTTCTTTTCTACTCAACACGACTAATCATTTAACTGATGTGATCAACTGCCCTGCGGATCAATGCTTTCTGTGTGTTACTTTAACCTGTAGGTAGGTTAGGTTAGGTAGTTACTTTATTAATCCCCGAGGGGACATTTTTTATATATTTTTTTTATATTTAATATGTTTTGAAAACTTTGTATTTTCACTGACACGGAAACAACACCACCAAGGGCGTGTTGGGCCACTTTTGGACCGAGGGGGAGGAGTGGGCCATCTCTCTCAATAGAAGATCTTTGTTACGGTACCGCGACCGGTTCACCTGATCGTTGAAACGATGTCTGCTGACTGGTTTTCTTTTTTTTTTTTTTCCAGCCTCTTAAAGGACATAAAATGACATTGCGGTCCCTCAGAAGAAAACACAATGGCCACGCCGTTTGTTTTTAACGGATATACACCGTTTGTTGGGGGAGGTTTGTCCTTAGTTTTTCTACAGTTTACCGTCTAACCCGAACCGGTCAACTTTGACAACGCAACGATGGATAGTTGCAGCGAAGACTCCACCGAAATATTGACCGTTTCGATGCATCCGAGCGCGGAGCTGAAGAAGCTGCTGTCTTTTAAAGTGTACAAGAGGAGGTGGTTTGTGCTGCTGCTGCTGTGTTTGTTGAACTGCTCCAACGCCATGGTGAGGTTGTTGTTGTTTTTGTTTTTGTTTTTTTGTGGCAAAGTTTTAAGATCATTTTTCGCTCGTTTTTTCCCCCCCCCCAGATTTAATCATGTTTTTACGTGGAAAAATTAAAAAAATATATATATATTTTTTAAAACGTTATTACATTTAAAGGGTGAGCGCTTTCGAAGTGGGCGGGGCTACTAGTTCCGGAAGTAATTTGAATTGTCATTGTTTTATAAGGGGCAATGACTACCCTACATCCCAGGATAAACTCTCATAAATTATTTTTTTTAACACAGTGCTCATCTCTTATCTTGTTAATATAAAAATTTTACATTTAAGTTTTGAGCCGGCATCCTTATTTCATTCACAATATCTTTTAAAGATAGATAGATAAAACATAACTTTTTGGGGCTTATTTTCTAATTAACAGCGTGATTATTTTCAGACGGACCGCCAGGGAAACTAATAAGAAAGACTGACTTTAGCTTAAAAACACCATAAGAACTCGTGTAAAATTTTTATTGGCTTTGTATTTCATGAGAGAAGTTGAATGGGAGTCTATGGAGCCGCAGGGTTTTTTACAGCCAACCCCCTACTGGCCCCTCGGTGCTATTGCAGTTTATGGCGTCATTCACCCCAAAAGCTACGTCCACTTCTACATGGAGTCAGTGATGAGGACGTAGTTGGTACGACTTCATACTTCCTTAAATTTACAACCTTGCGTACACTTTTTTTTTTTTTTTTTTTTGAGTTTGCGAACAGTGCCGGTAGACAACATGTGGTGCCCCCTAATGTTTGTGTAATGTGGTACGGCTCCCCCGGGGGATGCTGTCTTTGTAAAGCAGGGTGCCCCCCCCCCTTCTCCACCACCACCACCACCCTCCTCCTCCATCACCTGCTTCCTGCTCCCGTGGGACTCCTCGTCTCTATGGGAGTTATTGTTTCCAGGGAGCTGGTGTTCCTCAACAGAAGAAGCTCAGCTGGCACGGAGTCATTCATGATGTGGCAAATAACAGCTGATGAGCCAATTAAACATCAATCTGTGACATTAATAGGCTTACTAATGAATAACTTCTGAAACTACTCAATGAGCAGGAAAGACCTGATTTTTTTTATTTTTTTTATTGGAGAGAGATATTAAAATGAATTCCTGAGTTGGGGAGACACCAGTTAATTTATTAACTTCCTTTTATGGGCGTTTATGGGAATTTTACGTTTTAATTTTGTTAAATTGAAAAGAAACGTTTATGCAGAGGAAGATGTTTCGTTCTCCCGCGAAAAAAGTTTGCCGGCACTGAAACTGGCATCAGATATTTTAAAACCATAACCAGCTCTACTTTTCAATGGTACCGGCTTTGTTGTTAGTTTACATATAACCTTAAAAAGAAGGTTTTTTTTTTTTTTTTTTCAAACTAAGAAACAAGAAGACTGTTCTGTAAATTGCCAATTAATTTAAATATCATAATATGAGTAAATAGTGACAAATATGCTGAGTCACAATTTCCTAAAACCCAAAATGACGTCTAAAAACCCCCAAAATATTCAAGTTAGTGGGAAAATAAAACAAAGGATATTTCTTTTGTGACACGTATGCTTGAAAATGGACCAAAATATTGTTATCAAAGTTGTTGTAGGAAACATTTTCTGCATATCATTAAATTTAAAGCAGAGTTGAGCACAACAAGGAGCCGGTTTCTACAGTTTCATACACAAACAAAGTTTCACCTAAAAAAAAAAAAAAAAACATCTGAAGACGTTGCATCTTTTACACGTTTTAATTCGTACCGATTTGTTTTGAATGTTTGGCCTCAGCGTTGCCGTGGACGCCCTGAATTGTTTTTCGGCGTCTGAAGTTTGCACGAGTCATCGTAGTTTCGGTACAATACGAAACCAGTGACACGCGGTGGGATTGTTGTTAAGTCTTACGACGCCAGACACGACCACGTGAAGAAGTGAGGAGAAAAAAAAAAGAAAAGAAAAGAAAATGGCCTGAGAAGCGTCGGTTCCTGCGGGGGACAACACCGACATTGTGTCTCCGAGTCAGCTGACCCGCCGGGGTCGACGGGTGCATTAATGAGGGTTTTCTTCATTGTCCCGACAACAGAGAGAAGTGCCGGCGCTGCCTTTTTATGGTCTCAGTGTTGAGTTAACGGGTCGGATTCATTAGTAAATATATTGTTTTCTTGAGTGGAAAAAGTAACTTCTTGAAGAACATTTCCACCAGTTTCTGAAATCGGTTTGATGAAACTTTTTGAAACTAAATCGACACCATTGAATTCATTCATTCAACCTTTATTTGTCGTGTCACGTCTCTGTTGACGAGAATAAAGAGCAAACTGAAATTTCCTATATGTACTGCTTGCTAAAATAATGCTGAGTTGGCATTTAAAATTTCCAGCTGAGGTTAATTTCTAGTTTTTCCAAAGTAGTCCGACCTCATTTTTCTTTTTCTTCTTCTTCGTGTGTCTCCTCCAGATATGGATCACCTTTGCGCCCGTGGCCGACCAGTCGGCCGAGTACCTGCGGGTGACTCTGGCGGACATCAACTGGCTGTCGGTGGTCTACATGGTGGTGGCCATACCGCTCAGCTTCGGCACCAGCTGGATGCTGGACACCGTCGGGTTACGGACCACGGTACAAGCTGCACTCTGAAAATCTGCCGACGGGACGTTTTTGCCGCTCGATACCCGATTTCTTTTTATTATGATTTTTTTTAACCTCTCGCCCTCGAACCGTTTTCCAGCTGATCTTGGGCTCCTGGCTGAACATGCTCGGAGCCGTGATGCGCTTCGTGGGCACGCTGCCGGGCGAAGGTTTCCGAGGCCAGTTCGCGGTGGTGATGGCGGGTCAGGCCGTCTGCGCCCTGGCTCAGACGCTCATCATCTTCACCCCCACCAAGATGGCGGCGCTGTGGTTCCCGGACAGTCAGCGGGCCACGGCGAACACCATCGCCTCCATGTGTGAGTGACCTCGACCGTTAGCAAGTAGCTACCGATGCGCCTCTTTAAACCCCCCCACCCCCCGAGCTGTTGGACAAAATATGAACCTGTTATGCCCCTAAAAATGTCCCAAAAACAATCTATTAAGGAAACTTTTTATTTGTATTACTTTCACCAACACTGGCTGTATGAAATTTTATGAAGAGCAACTTATTTCTTATCCATCCATCCATTATCTGTACCCGCTTTATCCTGAACGGGGTCACGGGGAAGGATTTCTTACATTATTTATAAAACCTTTTGAATTTGTTGACCAACTATCGACCATATCTGGTAAATGTGTCTCATGAGAAGTTGATGAATTGTCCCTTTAAGGTTCAGAGTTTGAAAAGTGGTCCAAATTTTCAGGTAACTTTGGTATTTTTTCTAATTCTTTCAAATTATCGTTGACAAATTCCATGAAAAGAGTGGAACAAACAAAGAATTGATCCCACTAACAATTCGTTTGTGCACCAAAAGCCTGATTTATTTATTACTTTATGCAACAGAGCTCCTTTGTTTTTAAAAAAAAAACGATTAGGAAACACATAATTAAAACAGTGTTGAAAACTCTTGAATATTTACTGTGGTGGAATTTAACTGAGCGCATTTACAAAAAGTCTTAAAATATCTGATGTGTATTGTAATTAAATATCAAAAGTAAAAGCAAGCGGTCAGGAATTTTGAAAACGATGAAGTTTTATTTTTTAACACTTGTTTCTCTGAATTCAAGCCGCTGTGGGTTCAAACTTTATAAAACAGGACGGGAAGCGAATCGACGAGCGACAGAATCGTTTCGGACGTGTCGTCGTCCTTGTATTTTGTGTTGGGAACAGATAAAAGGTGATATAAGGACTTCTTGATGTCGAACAGAAACTCTTTTAAATGACCCCCCCCCTCTCTCTCTCCCTCCCCCCTCCAGCGAATCCTCTGGGCATCCTCCTCGCGAACATCATCTCTCCTGCGATGGCGACAACATCTGCCCGCATCCCGGCGCTGGTGAGTCGGACTGAGACGTCTTTCAGTCCCTCAGAAAGTGGTCAGATTATTGGTTTTAAAATTTCATGGCAAGAAAAAAACTTTAAAAAATAACCTGTTTGGGCAGAAGAAAAGAAAATCCCCTTTTGTTTGCGGAGAATTAGAGGATTCCCAGAAGGGAATTGTGGGATTGCAGCTGCTAATACATAAAAATTGCAGCAGCTGAACTGGTTCTGGTCACCTGAACCTGCTAATGATGATAAATTGTGTTTGATTTCAGGTGCTACCATCCATTTATCACCACATTATACATGCGCCCTCCCCCCTCCCTCCCTCCCTCCCTCCCATCCCCTCCTCACCACCCCTCCTCTCCTCTCTCCTCCTCTCTCCTCCTAGCTGCTTGCCTACGCAGCCCCGACATGCATCATCTGTTTCCTAGCAACGGTGGGGATGCGGAGCAGCGCCCCCCCCACGCCGCCGTCAGCCAGCGCCGAGTCCTCCGGCTCGGAGCCGTTCATCCACGGGCTCAAACTGGTGAGGAAAAAAACCCGCAAGCTCGGGGTCGAAGGTCGAGCTGCATCGGGAAGATTTAAATGTAAAATGACGGCGTTTACGTTTTAATTCTAGTGCAAATCGAATTAAATCTTTTATCGAGCTCAATTCAATACCAACATTCAGCCAGACATGTTTGATGGATCAGAGGATTTTCACCACCTTATAGCTAATGAAGGTGAAGCAGAACAGGAAAACGTGTATGTTAAGACGTGCTCAAATAAGAAGTGTCAACACGGCAAAAAAAACCTGTCGTCTCAAAACAGTTTCACCACCACGCAGATGTTAACCCTGCCGTCTGGTGATACGTCGAAACAACAACAAAATACCCAAAAATAACAACGTGAAACCAAAACAATATTAAACATGAAGCTCCATCGAATTCTCTCACATTAACATGAAAATATAAGATAAAAAAAAGAACGAGACCTGAGTGAAAGTAATCGTCAGCTGCAGCTCCAGCTGACATTTCTCACCGGCAGCGGTGACATTTCGGATCGACTCCACCCGCCGTGATTGACATTTCCTATCTGCAGCGGAGCTTTCTAGCAGATGAGGACCGCGGACGTCCGTCTGCACCGGAACGTGAAGCCGGTACTTCCCCCGTGTTCCCGAGCTTCAACTTATCTGAAGACGTATAAAAGCGTCAGCTGGCGTTTACCTACAAAAAGCGGGAAAAAAAACAACAACAACCCAGAACATGTTCCCGTCCCGCGCTCGTGTTTCTGAGTCTTATTGTTATTTTCCACTCGGATTCTTTGATTCTTTGATTCTTTGATTCTTTGATTCTTTGATTCGTCGTTTCCGCTTCCCTTCGCTGATTTTGCTCGCTTTCTCTTCCGTCCGCTGCTCAGCTGCTGAGGAACAAAGCCTACCTCGTCCTGCTGCTGTGCTTCGGGTCGGGCATGGCCGTGTTCACCTGCTTCTCCACGCTGCTGGAGCAGATCCTGTGCGTTCAAGGCTACACCGACGTGAGTCGTCGTCCCCCCCCCCACCCCTCCCCTCCACACTCCCAAACAAGAAATGCTTTTAACTCTGGAGTTTCCTGAATGAACCTGTAAAAATCCGAACCGCCGCAGGACTTCGCCGGCCAGTGCGGCGCCCTCTTCATCGTGTTCGGCATCGTCGGCGCCGGCCTCCTGGGTCTCTACGTCGACAAGTCCAAGAAGTTCATCGAGGTCACGAAGATCAACTTCTGCTTGTCCACTCTGTCGACCGTCGCCTTCTCGGTGGTGAGAAAAACGAGCCTCCGTTTTAGGAGCAGCTTATTAGGATCACCACGGTAACACCGTGCAAATTAAGATGGTGTGTTTCCCCCGTAACATTATGTACAAATCGGCACCTCCCTCTTTATCGTGAATGTCGCTTTAACTCCCACGACACCTGAGGACGTCCAACGAATATTATTCCCACGAGATTTCAATTTAAATATAAAGTTTTGGGGGAAAAGAACAAATTGAAAGATGTGATATGAAGTGTGTCTTGCGATCAACCTGTAATGTAGGTTTTCGTTGATGTTAGTTTGAACTCTGGTTTGAAAAAAAAAGTAAAAACAAATTGACGATATTAATGTGGAAATAAAGTAAAAGAAAAAAAAGTGTTGAATCACGTTCAGGTTGACCCGTCGTCCTCTTCCTCTTCTTCACCTTCCTCTCAGGTGTCTCTGATGCCGCGGCAGAAAGTCGCCGTGGCCGCCGTCTGCTCGCTCTTCGGCTTCTTCGGCTTCTCCATCTACCCGGTGGTCATGGAGCTGTCGGTTGAGTGCTCGTATCCGGTCGGCGAGGCCACGTCGGCCGGACTCATCTTCATATCCGGGTACTTGTGTCTCAAAAGTTTCCCCCTTTTTTATTTTTTTGACGGCCGAGATGCCGCCGCCGCTGTTTCAGGCTCAAACTCAAATTAAATCCCGGTGCCAGAAAAGTCCTGAACATTAAAAGGATTCTTTTTTTTTTAGTCACTGTTGTGGGTGTTTCAGTAATCAAAAGTGTTTCTTTGGAAAAAAAAAAAATCTTGAATTTAACATCTTTTAAACCTGCAGCTGCCCCGAAGGAACAACATCAGATTTTCAGATTAAAACTAAAAGGATTCTGTTGAAAGAAAACACAGTTTGCAGCTGATAATGAGTCTCAGGCAGCGGAAAGTAAACAGAAAAACACTCCCGACAAATCCTTCAAAATAAGGAAATGCGATTTCTTTTTTGAACAGTCTTCAGCCGGACTCGATCTGTTTCACGTAGAAGTGACGCGGCTGTGTTTCCTTCTTCCAGCCAGGTCCAGTCGGCCCTCTACATCCTGCTCCTCCAGGCTCTGACCACCCGGCTGGCCGACTCTCCTCTGTCCACCTGCGGGGACACGGTGTTGAGCTGGAGGGGTACGTTCGCCGGCCAAATTTCAAAACCTCCTTTTTTGCAGCTTTTGTCTCCGGTGACTTTAAATAAGACCCGAGACGTGACCGTCGAGACGTTAAGATTCTCGTCTCTCTCTCCCCGTCCTCTAGTGCCCCTGCTGGTGATGGCGGGACTCTGCACTCTGTCCACCTGCGTCTTCGTCATCTTCTTCAACACCCGCTACAAACGCGTGGAGGCCGAAGAACAGGTGACGTACGGCATCAAGGAGAACAACTACTGCGGCAACGGCGAGGCCGAGGAGACGTGAAGCGGCCGAGAAGACGCACGAAGGGAAGAATCCTCGGTGACGACTTCAAAGTCGTTTCAAATCGAGACTCTTTGATTTTGTTTTAAGGAATTTGGGCCAAACCACTTTTTTTTCCCCGTACGTCGTTACTAACACGTAAATGTAATCATATATATATTTTAAGTACGAAAAAAAAACATCTCTAGGAAATAAAAAATTTTCTTCTAATAACCACAAATGAGGACAAAGCAAGAACACGGCTGCAGACTCTCTGCATTCATGCAAGTCGAATACCCGGCGGGGTGATGAAAACATTTCTGAATGGAAATCAGGTCTCATAAAAAGAGTTTTCTCGAAAGCAGCATGAAGGTACTTGATATTTGTTTAAAAAAAAACACACAAAGGTACGAACGCTCGCTGCCAAATCTGCACGGGAAAAAAAACCTCATTTTTTTAATATTAAGTAACAAGTTTATATGTTACAGCGCGTTCATGCCTCCACGTTACCTCAACGAACCGCCTTCGAGTTTTCTTCTCTGATTTCACCAAATATCGGATTCTTTTTGATTCTCAAGACTGACAGCAAAAATCTTCTTGATGTTTTTTTTTTTTAAGTTTCTGTCGTCAGTGTCTGCAACTGCTCGAAATAACTCCACCTCGTATCGTCTGAACGTCGTCCTCTTCTATTAAATAAAACACGATAAAAGTTGCCACTTGCTGGCAAACTTAGAAACTTTAAATATATTCATTTTAGTTTTTTTCTGCGGGTTTCTGAAAACGGTTTCAGACGCGACGACGAGGAACTGAAACTAGACGGTTTCCTGTTTGTTTAAATGAGCGGATTAACTCCAAAAAACACATAAAACTGATTAACACCATAAGTTCATACACTGTAAAAAAAAAAAAAAAAAGACTCATAACAACTTCTTTATCTACATAACAGTGCCTTATATTTTTAAACTTCCACCTGAAGGACTGCAGATGTTCTGAGACATGTTTGAAGGATGTCGAAGCCTCACACACTTTGTGGGTTTTGTGCAATAAAATCACTGATTCTGTAAAAATAACCTGAATGTCTGATGCTAAATAATCTGTAAACGGCAGATGAGGACACATAAAAGCATTTTTATTGAATCTTGTTACACTTTTAAAGTCCTTAAATCTGTCGAGTTTGTGTTCATAATATTGGATGAACGCTATATGAATAATTATTGTATGTATTGTAACTGTAAAGTGTTATTGGGACCATGTTGCATGATGATTCTACATTTTAAATAAAACTGAATTATAATAATTAAATGCAAGTTTTTTTTAACTAGAAGTAGATCGAAAATACTGTTGCGGTGTTATTTTCCAAAGAGAGAGAAAAAAAAAAGATTTAAATATACATGTGGGATTTTGTCAAAGTATTTTATTTCTGCTGAAATAAAAACTTTCTTCTCATGTTTTCGTGTCTCAGAAGATGTTTAGTATTTGAAGGTTAGTTATTTTTTATCGTTATTGTGATCTGAATTCAACACGCAGGAAACTAATCAGACAAACTGTAGGAAGTCGGTATGTTTAAGTTGATAAAATATTAATCAAAATGTCAATGTGCTCTTTAAATGAGCTCCCTCATGCTGCTCTTACAGAACAACATCCCTCTGATCAGTAACGGCGGCTAATCGCAGATATTTACCGATAAAGACTGACAGAGGAAAAAAAGAAATCCTAAATTTTTTAATTTAGGATTTATTTTTGAAGGCTACTATAAGGACATCTTATAAAAAAAACAAAAACATTATTAATGTTCCCTCCTTGTTTTTCTGCTGTTAATATAAATAGTTCTGGTTCTTCTAACACCTCCTCCTCCTCCAGGAGTTTAACGGGACTCGCCGTCGAGTGATGCAACAATGACAAAGCCGAGCGGGCGCGTAAAGACTCTGGAGAGTTGTTGTTTTTAATTACTTCCCAATTCCACATAAAACAAATATTAAAAAAAAGTAATGGGATCTCTCGAGATTCAGAATCACTCGGAGTCGACCTGAAACCTCTCCAGCTTTTTAAAAAGACCCATTCATAAGAAGACGAGCAGGAGGTCGAAACGAACTGATCTAAAAGACAAAGGAAATTAAAAAGAAAAGAAAAAAACAACAACAAACGCCAAAAAAAAATATTTTAAAAAGAATAAGGGGACCACTACAGCAAATTCATGACAGACGTCTTCAGTGGCGGCTGCACAATTAAATGACCATGAATGGCACCAAAACGGGAAAGAAAAAAAAAACAAAAACAAAAAACACACAACTGTAATAGAGGAGATTCTTGATGCAAGAGCTGGTAGTTTTTTTTTTTTTTCCTCTAATGTCTCGGTGTGTCACGTCAGACGAGTCTCAGAGCTGCAGGGCGCAGAACTGCTGGTAGACGGCCAGGATGTGGTGGTCGAGCTCGGCGGTGAACAGCAGGTTCTCCAGGGTTCCCATGTACTGCTGGATGGTCACATGGTGCTGCGGGGATGTTAGGAAAAAATAGTAACTCATTGTCAGTGTGTAAATTAAGTTACTGTTATGTGTGAAAAGTTTCCGTTAGTCTATGTAGATAACTGTAGTTGAAAGGTCACTACTACATACACAAACCACGAGTTCCTCTCTTGCAACAAAGGAACTGGCTTATCTAGTTTAGCACACACTTTGATTAAAAGCAAACATACTCATATAGGGTGCAAAGAGCGTTGAACCCCTACGCACTCACGGTACACAACATGTGACCTTATCTATAGGAATGTAATCACGTGACGTTTTGTAACCACATACATACAATAAAAGACGAGAGATTTCAGAGCCTCTGTGTGTGTGTGTGTGTGTGTGTGTGTGTGTGTGTGTGTGTGTGTGTGTGTGTGTGTGTGTGTGTGTGTGTGTGTGTGTGTGTGTGTGGTCACATTCGACTAATAGTCCAATCAGAGCCCAGAGTTTCTGATCCAGGAGATAGTTGAGGCCTGTTTTCACGCTCTCCTTATTTACATTATGGAAAACTAAATATGCCGAATTAACTATCAGCAGTTTCTGTTTACTGTGGAACATTTAATGCGCGAGAAAATATCAACGAATACGCTTGACACTTAAAAAAAAAAAAAAAAAAAATCTAAAAACGTGACTATTCTCAAGCAAGTTCTGTACATGTGGGCAACATTTAGTTTTGAAGGATTTCTACGAAGGTTTTACTGTACGGACATTTATTTGTGAGACACATTGGAGGTAAAATATCCTCAGAAACTCACTGAATGTAAAATAATGTGTTTTTGTCAACATTTGGAGTCATAACTCGAGCAACTTTAGTGTTGATGAGAAGCCAAACTACTAAAGCTACCTTGCCAACTAGCCATTAATTCACCTCCCTATAAATTAAAAAAAAAAATGGACCGTGGCCAAAAACCTTTTGTAGGTTTAATCGGCCTTAATGGTGCAAACGGGCGTCCGATATTAATGAGAAACGTTCAACGGTGGTGTTTTTACCATGAGGAAGATCTCCTGCAGCCGCTCGATGCAGTTCTTGTACCACGGCGTGCTGATGTCGACGCTGCCCGTCTCGCAGCGAACCAGATGCTCCGTCAACAACATGATGAAGCGCTGAGGGAGGACAAACGGACACGTTTAAAAAGACGCGCGCGCACCGAGCAGCTGCTGATCGGCGATCAGCGGAAACGCCTCGCGCTACCTGGAAGATGACGAGGAAGAGGTTCTTCTGCTCGCTCTGAGCCGACTCCACCTTCTCCTGCAGCCTCTCGATCTGCTCCTCCAGCTGCCCGTCCTCGTCCTCGCCCTCGCTGTTCTTGTCCATTTCCTCGTCGTCGCCGCTGTCCTTCTGTCAAAACACCGATGTAAACGATACAACTGAAGAAATGCCTTTTTTTTGTTGTTGTTGTTGTTTTGGTGGGGGGTTGGGGGTTTCAAACGTGACGGCGGCGGCCATTTTACCCTCTTGTGCTGCTGCTTCTCCAGCTTGTCCTTGGCCTCCTCCAGCTCCTTCTGGATCTTCTGGACGTGTTTGTTCATCTTGCGGATGGTCGAGTGGAGGATCTCCCAGATGAAGAGTCTAGACGGTGGTTTCAGAGAGTCTTTTTTTTTTAAAGGGGCGGAGAGGAACTGCACTGTGCTCATTTTCTTTTTTCTTTCCGACATTTTACCTGGTGAACTCGTGAGCCATGTCCTGAGAGAAGAGCCAGTTGGCGACGGCGGCGCAGTCCACGATCTGCGTCCGCACCATCTTGTCCACCAACACGGCGATCATCTGGTGACGAAAACAAACTTAACACCGAACGCTCCGACGGGGAAGGAACGGCATTTAAAACCGCACACGTTCACACCTAAATATCCGTACTGTAACACTTGTTTGCTTGTTTGTTTGTTTGTTTGCTTGTTTGTTTGTTTGTTGGTACCTGCGGGTGGTTCCTCCACACTTCGTACACCACTTTGAGGATGTGCAGTTTCCCCTCGTCGCTTTCCGTCAGCGTCTTCAGGATCTCGTGGAACCTGGTCGATTGGACAGAAGCAGGTGAGGCCGGCGGATATTAAAACTTCACGCACATACGGAAGTGGGTTTTTAACTCGGGACGTTATGACAGCCTGTCAATCACTGAACCGGCCCACCGTCACGGTGTAGAAATCATCACTTCCTCTTCCTTCATTTCCTTGAAACGCTGCTCACTGAACATATCTGATGCAAATCAAAGCATTTTTGTTGTTGTTGTTGTTATTCTAAACAGTATTTATGATTTAAATGGACTTTATGTCAGATGATACTGCATTTAATTCTGGTGAAAAACACGACGACCTTGCGTTTCTTTTCCGCCCCGGTGGGTGAACTTACTTGCCGAGGGCGCTGAAGGAGTGGCTGAAGGATTTGGCTGCCAGATGCAGCAGAGTCTGCAGGAACACGTCGATCTTCAGGGGGTTGAAGCTTTCGCCCTCGTCTGGGGGAGAGAGAAAGGAAATTTAAAATAAATAAAAAGGGACGGAGAGAGGGGGAGGGAGGCAGACAACGATGGGAGAGAGTTAGAGAGAAAAAACCGACATGATGAAATAGATCTCGATTCAAACACAGTAAACTGGAACTTTTCAGGGTAAAATAAAAACTAAAAAACGGGAACCGAACCGTCGTCGTCCTCCTGGTTGGGGTTCGGGACTTCTTTGAGGATGGTGAGGATCTCCTCGTTGGACGCTCGGTTCTTGATGGCGTTGCCGACGGTGATGGAGACGGGGTAACCCGGCAACGAGGCTGTGAAGGCAGCAGAAGAGTGGTCATTTTCGTATTTTATCTCCTTCTTTGTACAAAAGGCTCCGTGTGAACTCTCTGATGCTGATCAGGACGGTCTGAAAGCGTCTGAAAACTTACAAGCGCTCTCGTCTGCGTATTTGTAAGTGAAGATGGGTTCGGCGGGGATGAGGGCCGAGAAGGTCGGCGGGACGATGTCCACGATCCTCTGATGGTACGAGAGTCTGCGAGCAGAGGAGAGAGACGAGACGAGTCGAGAAAATATTCAGCTTCTGACACACAACAGCTTCTCGTGTTAGAAGTCAAATTTGGGGAAAAAAAATAAGCGACCAGATGTTTAGAATAAAAAAAAAAAACAAAGCTGTTCTGAAATTCCTCGTCGCCGAGTTTCTGTTTTCCTCCTTCTACCATATTTAGACTTTCTGCTTCCATACCTCATGCTCTTCTCCAGAACCTCTTTGACGAACTTGGGCTTCGGCTTCTCCAGATCCACAGTCAGGCAGTCGGACCTTTTTACAGAACAGATCGTATCATGAATTGTTTGGGTTTTTTTTGGAGGTTTTCGGCTCATTTAAAAATTAAAAATTTTGGGATCCCTCACCAGTCGTCCCAGCTCCATCGAAACTGGAAGTTGCTCAAATGGTGAGCGAACCAGTTGATTAGTCTGTAAAAAAAAAAAAAAAAGAAAAGAAAAACAGGAGGGATTTCAGTCGTGACATCAGACAGGAAACACTTCAGTAAAAAAAACCAGTCAAAGTGTTGATGTGATGTTACCTGTCGATGCAGGTGGTGTTCATGGTGTCCAGTCTCATGTAAAGCATCTCTGTGGCTTGAGCCAACTGACAGGCAGCGAGTTAAAGCAAAAACATTGGGTTTCATGAATGTTTAATAAAGTTGTTAAATAGATGTTTCTACACGAGGGTTAAAAATGTGATGATTACGTGATTAAAAAAAAGATTTGTTTGCGATATTAAAAAGGAGTTGCGGGAAATGTTCGGCGCAAAAAGTTTGTCCTCGACACGAACGGTCAAAGAAGGATACGACTTGGGGCAGCGATCCGGGCTGCAGCTTGCAGAGCTCGATGAGCAGCGTGGTGTACATGACGTCCATGTGCGGCGGCATCGGCAGCTGGAAGAGTTCTCCGAAGATCACCTGACAGTCAAAACACAGACTCCTTTATTAGAAAAACTTTTTCTGTTTTTTTTTTTTTTCTTTTTTAACCGTCGTCGAGCCGAAACAAAAAGTTATACCTCCACGATGTGATAGTTGAGTGGGATCTTATTCTTCCCGGGGTAGCTGAGTAGCTGAGCAGCGCTGAGAAGGAAGAAGAATGGAAGAAGTTGAGTGACGGCTCGAGGTGGAAGTGAAAAACCGCCACCGAGGGTTCTCGGCCACTCACCATGTTTTCCTCTCTTTCCAGTGAGTTCTGATGATATAGTGCAGGTTCTCCTCGATGACAAATCTCTCCACAGAATGGCTGCCGGGCATGACGGGTCCCTGAGGAGAGGGAAGAGGAGGAGATGAACTTACCACGCATTCGGTTCTCTTCTCTCTCTCTCTTTTTTTTTTTTTTTTAAGAAGATAAATTGGCGACGTATGGACTCGTGTTTTATCTCCAGCGAACCTCGGGGGCGTCGGTGTAGTCGAACATGCGGAAGATGACGCGGGGCATCGGGTACTGGGCGTCGGGCATGTGGCCCGGCGGGGTGAAGGGCGGCAGGTTGTGCTGCAGGGCCTCGCACAGCACGCTGTCGAAGGCGATGTACGGCCGGAGGATGTGGCGCTCCTGCCAGCGGTCCTTCTTCAGCTTCTGGATCTGAGCCCAGAGGCAGTCCAGGTACTGGAGGGAGGAGACGGACAAGCTGTTCGTGGAACCAAAAAAAACAGAAGACGCGGCGGTGTGAAACGGTCGATCTGAAACCCGACTCGCGGGACTCTCACCTCCTCTTGTGGGTGGGGCTTCTCCGCCGTCCACACCTGCAGCATGGGGACGTGAGTCTTCACTCTCCTCCTGGAAAACGTGGACGAGTTGAATGAAATTAATTTATAGGACTTTTACAATTATTATTATTTTTTTTTTTTTGTAATGGGTTTGATAAGAAGAAGTCAGGCAGAAAAGAGCAGGCGGACATCTCACTTCAGGTAGCCTTCGATCTGGCTCAGGAGTCGGTCCATCTCCACGTCCTTCTTCTCGTAAAGCTCCTTACCGACCCACGGCAGACAGGCCAGAACCACGTACACGAACCAGTCCGACCGGACCTGGGGGCGCAACATCAGACCGATTACAACAGTGAGTCATTCATTTCACACACACACACACACACACACACACACACACACACACACACACACACACACACACACACACACAAAATGACCAAAATCTAAAAGTCAGCTGGTGTTGAAAAGTCTTCAATGATGACGTTTATTAACAGGAATTTTTTTGGGGGGGGGACTGAAACAGAAAAGAAGCAACCAACTGAAAAAAATGAAACTTACATTTTTATCATGGAGCAAAAACTAAAATGAACTAAATACTTGCTTAATGCGAAGTTTTAATTCAAGTCACCTAAATTACTTTCATGTAGCGTACAAATATTATTATTGTTATTATTATTATTATTATTCCACAGCAAACGTGTGCGTACCTGTGGCACATCTTCCTCCTGAGTAACGCTGACAAAGTTTTCGAACATGGCCACCATGGAGGGAGCAGCGATCACGTGGCAGTTCACCAAATCAGACAGGAAACGCACCTAATATCAAAATAATAATTAAAAAAAGCAAGAGATCATGTTAAAAAAAAACAAATCTGCAAATGTTGACATGTCAGATGATAAAAAAATAAATAAAAACACACCAAGTAAACGGCTTCGTTGTACAAGTTGTTCTTCAGCGTCTCTTTGAGCTGCCGGATCATCGCCTCCACGAACTCGCCCCCGAAGTTGTAGTTCCTGGCGTTGAGGAGGCCGACCAGAGTCGTGTACACCGTCAGCTTCTCCGGGAGGATGCGGGCGCTGTCGACGAGAGAAGAAAGCTCAGTGAGATCTGCCGATCCCGAAAAAGACCGTTTCCACTCTTCTTCTTCTTCTTCTTCTCCTTTTTTTTTTTTAGATGAATCAAAAGATTTTGAGTGTGAACTTACACGGCACATAAGATTCGCAGGATTTTGTTCTTGTAGTTCGGGAGGTCGGCTTCCAGGACGCCCGCGAGGCCCTCCAGGTTGCTCTCGAGGGACGATGTGCTCTGAATGAAGGAATTTAGCATTTGTAACAAATTTAAAATAATAATAATAATAATTCAGCTGCACGAGAGAAACCGGGCGTCATTGAGAATTTGAGATTTATCTTTAGAAGTAAAATAAAAAATATCTTCTCACCTTTTCTCCCACGCGACATATCAGCGACTCCAGGCGGTCTTCGATCTCAATGGGCTCTGATGTTCTCCTCCTTTTATGGGCCTGACCTCCTGGAAGGTTAAAAACAACAACAACAACAACAACATCAGCTGAAAGAGCAAGTCAGGACTTCATGGGGGGAAAAAAAAATCCAACGTACAAAAGAACATACAAGTTCACTCTACCTGTGAATGAAAACCAATCCAAATAACCCTCTGCGACGTCATCTGAAGTTGCCTATTTTATATTTATATTTTAACTCCATTTGTGTTTTAAATTTTACGCATTTTATCCGTTTCTTTAGCATCTCATTTCTTCTTCTGTAGTTTTAAATGTTCCTTTTATATCTGTTTTTTTTAAAGCGAAACGCCGCAAAGCATGAAAGGTGCTGTACAAATAAAGATTATTATTATTATTATTATTATTATTAGATTGGGTATAAGACACCACGGATGTTCTGTTTTATGGACTTATGATCCCAATTAGATATTTATCCCTAAAATTAAAAAAAAAAAAGAGAAGCTGCGCGCGCATGTTCGTAGATGAATTATGATGATTAATTGTTGTTGTTTATTTAAAATCAGACCCGTGTTACAGGTTAATAAAAAAACAAACACGCGTGTTTCACAGGACTTGACCCCCCCTCCCCCCCCTCCCCCCCACCACATTAACAGCAACCCCTGCTGTTAAAACACTTTTTTTTGTTCTCGCCTTTAAAACCTCCCACAGAGTAAATAAACATCAACAGATATGAACAGTTTTGTACACAAAGCCTCGTAAATTAACTTAAGAACCATCAAAAAATAAATATTAAAATAAAAAAGCTAACGTGCTGCTAATTGTTTTAGCCCAACGTCTGACTCCAGACTTACCGTCGTTCTCGTCGCTGTGACGTCTCCGAGACATTTTCTTTTCTTTCTTTTTTAAACTCTCCGCCTCGTTATTAAATGCAAAACAATCTGACAATTAAAACAAAAAGAAGAAGCGACACGCCGCTTGGACGAGCTTTCTGAATTATTCCGCCGATTCAACTGCAGCAAAAATAATAGCGGTCCGAGTCCAAATGAGGCACATCCGGGTTAGGCGGGGTTCAGCCGGAAGGTGCGCCGTCGTTTCTTCGTCCGATGCTGTTTAAATTTATTATTATTATTATTATTATTATTTTAAATACTACGTGGGTACTGCAAAAATACTAGAATCTGTAGATCGTATAATTTGTCATCGCCAGAAATTCACACTTAAAGCGAGACAGGTTTAAAAAAGAGGACGCTGGGAGTTGAGGAACTTAATCTAAAAATATATATTAAACCTTTAAGGGGTAGGGAGTCTAGTGAAATACTGGAAAGAAACAGGATTGAGTAAAATAATTGAATTGGTACAACTTTTTTTAAATTATTATTATTAATTTATTGTTCGTTGGTAACTCTGGCCCATACTCCTATCCAGCAGGTGGCGGTAATACACCTTTCAATTGATGCATCCGCCATAAAAGGCAAAAGAAGAAGGAGGAGGAAGAAGTGCACCGTCTTTTTTCGTCCGATGCCGTTTGTTTGTTTTTTCTGCTGCACGTTTTGATGATAGTTGGATGTGTAACATGTTTTTATTTCTATTTTTTAATTTTATAATGTTTAAGACTTTATATTTAATATTAGGTGACGATTGGGACAGGATTTGATCATCTGGTGATTCCAAAATAATCAGCAGAGTTGTATCCTGTAAATAAAACTGTTTACCAGTTGAAGTTGATCATATATATATATATTTGTTTTTTTTTTTTTTTTTTTTTTAAAGTGTTTACCAGGATGGCAGAGTTCATGAACTGGGAGGTTGACAGTTCAACGTGTGGTGGATTAAAACGGGAGAAACAACTTTGTGCCTCGCAGCGAAGATATTACAGTTTATGTAGGAGGAAGGTGAGTTGGCGACAGAAACACGGTTTCATTTTAATATGGATTTAATTGTTCATCATTATGTATCATACAATTAAATTCAGCAACAAAAAACACATGCACTTGGTTCATGTAAAATAAAATGGATGGATTTTTGTTTTTGGTATCAACCACCAAAATGCATTATAGATTTTTACTTTACGTTTATATTTGAGTCATTGGTTCCTAACCTGCAGGTTGGGACACACTAGAGGTCCGATAATACTCAATGGAGAGTCCTTTTTCTGCGACTTTCTGGAGTCCAAGTTGGAGGACGAGTCCATCGGCATCTACAGGAAAACAACATTTCGCATCATCTCACCAGAGAAATAAAAAAATGATCCACATGAAGCAATCTGAGAATTAAACATCAAGGGGATCACAACTGTGATTTACTGTTTTTTTTTTTCATTTAAAAACGATCGACTTTGCCACATTATAAAAGCACTTCATTCTTCATCTTTCTTTTTTTTTTTTTTTTGCATCTTCACAGTCGTTTGCTGCCTTCGTGGCGTCCAGGAGGGACGGCGGTCCAAAGGAGGAGAGCGCATCCTGGAGCTGCTGCGGCCAGACCTTCGACGAACACTCGGCCGTCCACAAACACGTGGCCGGAGCTCACGACGCCGAAATACAGCAGCTCGCTCAGGCCACGTACGAGCGTTTGTTAAGTCAACTGGAAGGAGAAGCTGAAACACAGCAGCCGAACAAGCACGAGGCGGAGACGGCGGACATCTCTGCGTGGATACCTGATATCAGCCGCATCTCTGAGGAGCAACTCAAAAAGTACACGTGATGTTAAATTCAGTCTAAAATCTGATTAACGTGTCTGAGCAGTTTAATATTGACGGGCTCAGTTGTTCTCTCCTGCTTTCTGTCAGCGGTCCAGGGAAGGTTCTTCTTTACTATCGCTACTGTGCAGTGGAGGACCCGCACGTCATCTGTGCTTGGCAGAAAGCTTTGTGTGAGAAGCTCCACTTAACCGGAAAGGTGATTTTTGAATTCTCCTCTCGAATGAGAGAAACAATTCCCACAGTTGAGCTTCAAATATTAAATTCAGGTGTAACTGTCCCCTTTTTCCCAAAAAAAAAAAACCGCACCCCGATCCTCGTCCTCAGGTCAGGGTGGCGACGGAAGGCGTCAACGGAACAATCGGCGGCACCGACGCGGCCACCGACGTTTACATTGAAGCGATGCGTTCGCAGCCGCTGCTCCGAATGGACCGAGAGGACTTTAAGGTCAGATGAAGAAAGAATCAGATCAGTACCACGTCTGGTTTTCGTCCCATCAGGCACAACTTGGCCGTTATTTTTGAAACAATAGTCAGTTATTGTCTTTTTATTAGATTGTGTGTGTGTGTGTGTGTGTGTGTGTGTGTGTGTGTGTGTGTGTGTGTGTGTGTGTGTGTGTGTGTGTGTGTGTGTGTGTGTGTGTGTGTGTGTGTGTGTCCAGACCAGCGACGGTGGTGCAGAGTGTTTTACGGACCTGAAGGTCGGAGTCTACAAGGAAATCGTCCCAATGGGAGTTGATCCTGATGTTATTTCCTACCAGCTGGCAGGTAGGACAGACAGCAGCATGGAAGATAGAAATTACAGAATAAAAATAGAGGTAGTGAAAGTATAAATATAAAAAAATAAAAAAATGCATGGTATATACAACTAAAATAGAATAAGAACAAATTACATTAACAAACAGCGCGATGGTGTTAATGATGCTGTCGGATGGATTTGTCCACAGGTGAGTTATCGTTCCGTCTTCAACCAATTTATCACATTAAAGATGTAAATAATACCTCCAGCTGTTTTACACATTTCTTACTGACCGAGTGTGATTTTTATTTTTAATTTGTATAAAGGTTACCACGTTAGTCACATCTACGTCTGTTTTGCCTCTCAGGAGTTCATCTGGAGCCCGAAGAGTTTCACAAAGAAGTGGAGGCTCTCGTGGCTGAAGGGGATTCGTGCGACGACACCGTCCTCCTGGACTGCCGCAATTTTTACGAGAGTAAAATTGTAAGTAAAAAAAAAAAAAAAAAAAACTTTCTTTAAATAACTACTGACGTTCACAGAGACTGTAAATTAATTCACAATCTGATCCGTTGTTTGTTGCCACGAACAAGCGGCCGGAAGAGGAAGACATTATAAAAATGACAGCGTTTTTAGCCGAGTAAGCAGTAACATTAAAGTGGCTGTTAAGTCGGTTCTGCAGTATTTTATGGTGAACTGTTCCTTTTTTAAAATAACTTGAAGAAAGGATTAAATACTGAATAACTGTGATTTTTTTTTTTTTTTTTCTCCCCTTTCCATCCAGGGGCAGTTTACTCAATGTCTGGCCCCAAACATCCGGAAGTTCAGCTACTTCCCGGACTACATCGACCAGAACCTCGAACTGTTCAGAGACAAGAAGGTGCTGATGTACTGCACGGGAGGCATCCGCTGCGAGCGCGGCTCCGCCTACCTCCGCTCCAAAGTAAGCGTCTGGAAATAACTTTTTGGGGTTTTGTTTTAAGCTTCTAAACTTGCACATGTTGCAGGCTGCTGGTTTTGTCCACAAGGGGGAGCTGTTTTGCCACAATTTATTTTTTTATTTCTTTAAAATTGTAGTTGAGAGATTCAACACGTTTGCAGCATTTGCAGCCTTCATTGTGAATTCTTCTCAACATTTGACTCCTGAATCTCTTTTTTTTTTAATTATTTCTTTCCTGGCAGGATGTTTGTAAAGAGGTTTACCAGCTGAAAGGAGGAATTCATAAATACGTGGAGCGTTTCCCGGAGGGTTTCTACCGAGGGAAACTTTTCGTGTTTGACGAACGTTATGCCATCTCCTCGAACGATGACGTCATCTCCGGTTAGTGGGCGAACAGAGTCGGCATGTTGGATAATGTAAAGAAATGGTTAAATGTGTGATTAATTCAGCGTCCGTGCTCAGACTGCAGGTACTGCGGCTCTCCGTGGGACCGGTACCAGCTTTGTTCCACGCAGTTCTGCTGCCAGCTGGTTCTGTCGTGTCCCGGTTGCAGACGGGACGGACGCACCGCCTGCTGCCCCATCTGCCAGACCAAAGGACGGGCTCAGTGTGAGGCGACCCCGCACCACAAGGAGGAGTGCGAGTGCACCGACGGACGTCCCAGAATCCCGCAGGACGTGTAACGACTGGACAAATGTGGCTCGGATAATAATCAAAGGAAGTTACGTGGCAAATTTTAAAGTCCTTGATCTTTTAATATGAATGTTGGGAATTAAGTCCGATATATTTGAAGACAGACTCATCTTTCATATTGAGGTTTAATGAAACCTTTTATTCGTCTTTTATTGTGAAAATGTGAGGAACCTATCTGTCAGTTCCTGCAATTTTATCATGTAAATTTTGTGAACATGTCATCAGTAATGAAAGCTGAGTTAAAGCATATTTGTGTATAAATGTGAATTTCTTTTCACATCAGCGCTCTGAGTTGTGATTCATGTTGTTCATTTCACAAACAGATTCACAGATATTTCATTATAATAAGTCATTTATAGTTTTTGTTTTTTTCCATAGCTACAAATTTGCAGAACATGTATCGTGCACTACTTTTACTGTGTGCTTTCCAAACCGTGCCAACTTCTAGTCAAAGCGGGTTTCCTGAGGTGTTGCAGGTGTTGCTCCAAACAAACCACAAGCAGCGATGCATGTGTGCCTCAGTTGGGCTCATTTGTTGCAGAACCTCCCTTTTTGTATATTTAAAAATAAATGTGTGTCGGTATGAAAGCTCACAGAAAACAGCCCAGAGGTGTAACAGCTAAGTATTCAGTTCAGGAGGTCTCAGGATGAAGGATTAAGATAATAATAAGAATAAGAATAAGAAGAAACTTTATTTGTATTGCACTTTTCTAAACTGCAGTTACAAAGTGCCTGAATTCTAACAAGCCTCAACAACACAACATCCAACAACACAATGATCGTATAAAACAACCATAAAAAAAACCGAATTAAAACGGTATAAAAGAAATAAGAGTTCTTCACTAAAATCAGCAAAGGCTCTCCAATAAAAGTATGTTTTAGAAGAGATTTAAAAGATCTCATTGACTCTGCAGACCTTTATTTCCTCGGGCAGCTCGTTCCATCAGGTCAGCTAAATTTAGAGAGAGGCTATGAAGTGTCTTAAAAGTCAACAGTAAAATCTTAAAACCAATTCTAAAACATACAGGGAGCCGATGCGAGGAGGATAAAACGGGCGTGATGTGGTTCCCTTTTTCTTGGTTTTAGTTAAAAGTCTGGCAGCTGAGTTCTGCACAGTTTGAAGTCGACTGATGGATTTTTTTATTTTTCTTATCTAGCTCTATGATTCTCCCGCAGAAATATATTCAGATAATAGATGTAAATTAAAACTGCAGGCAGTGATATGCGGGCCCTCGCAGCTTCACGTCGGGGATCCAGCGGGTCGGGGCCGCCGGCTCCCCGACGTGCAGCACGCGAGGGTCGGCATATTATATATTTTTTTTGGCGACTTTAACATCTTCAAAAACTCATGAAAGTTGGTGCCTGATGCCAGTTTCATGAGTTTTGGAGCATCGTTTGACCTTAAACATCAACTTCCTGTGTCACGGCGAAACATCAAACTTAGCTGCATTGCCATGGCTACACTATATACTATATACTATATACTATATTCTATATACTCTATACTAGATACTAGATACAATATACTATATACTCTATACTATATACTAGATACAATATACTCTATACTATGTACTAGATACAATATACTATATACTCTATACTATGTACTAGATACAATATACTATATGCTATATACTCTATACTATATACTAGATACAATATACTCTATACTATATACTCTATACTATGTACTAGATACAATATACTATATACTCTATACTATATACAATATACTATATACTCTATACTATATACTAGATACAATATACTCTATACTATATACTAGATACAATATACTATATACTCTATACTATATACAATATACTAAATAATATATACTATATACAATATATACTATATACAATACACTATATACTATATACTATATACAATATACAATATACTCTATACTCTATACTATATATATACAAAAATGAATTTTGGGTCACTTTTTGGACGACATGCATGTATGTACAAGTATGACTTTTCTTTGAATATTTTGGATGACTTTTCATGACTTTTTGGAGTATGACCTTTTTCTGAACTTACTTTTTCTGAAGTTACTTCTCACTGTGAGATATCTCCTCTAACACCACTGTGTCATACTATACCATGTCCGAAAAAAAAGAAGTCACTTTTGGACTTTTATTTTGTTTGTTGTTTTGTATTAGTATGACTGCACGTACAAACTTGTGTGGCTTACCCTTAGAGGGATTCGCCTTAGGAGGTCTCGCCCTCTGTGAACCACGTGGCTTAGTAAGGGGACTCGCCCTCAGTAAACCATGAACCTCATGTGTTACCTCGGCGGGTAAACCATGAACCATGTGTGTTTCCTTGGCTGGGCTCAAACCCGTGTCTTCATGAGGTCGTTTCCAGCTCGGAGTCGGCGTCGTAGACCGAATAACCGCTTGAATTGGCAGTGCATTGTAGAAATAAAGATTATTTGTAATATAAATGGATTATGCATATAACAATATAATGACACAGATAATTGTAGAACAAAATACACTTCCTTTCATCCCAAACTGTATTTTTTTTTTTTTGTGTATATAGTGTGTGTATTTATTCATTGGTCTGACTTTTTCTAAAAAAAAAAAGAAAAAAAAAAGAAGCTCTATCTCATTTTATTGTATACGTATTTGTGAACTGTGTTTCTATGCTGCTGTGGGATTAAACAAGTTTCATCCGTCCGTCCGTCCATCTATTATCGCGCCCTTGCGCAGACCGTCCACCAGGGGGAGCGCTCGGACCGCAGGCCGGTGGAGCAGCGCCGCTCTCAGCTCCTCGAACATCCCGACCGGAGCCTTCAGCTCTCGGCCAAGGCTGCCCGGGTCTCCGCCGACCAGCAGCAGCCACCTTTCATCGCCCCCCCCCTTTTTTTTTTTGCAGGTGGAGGGAGGTGGGTGGAGGGAAGGAAGGAAGGAAGGAAGGAGGGAGAAGAAGAAGCTCATGTGTATTTACCGACCGGTGCATCTGCGGGCGTAAAAACCGGGAACCGGGAGGACCGAGCGATGTCCGCGCCCGGTCCCACCGACCGGAGCTGCAGCCGGAGCGCGACGCCGAACGGAGGAGCTGCGCCCCGCTACCAGAACGGTAAGGCGAAGGCCGGAGGGAGCGCGGCTGCTTGTCACTCTCGCGTCAGTCCTGTCGTCTCGCCCTGCTGTCAATCAATCAAAGTCACGTTGAACATCTGTATTTGAACGACGTGATGAACTCGGAGGGTTCGTCGAGCTGCAGCTAGCCGGTTGCTAACGCATGCTAACGCATGCTAACGTCCAGAAGCGTTGTAAAACCCGGTGGAGTTGGCGGGCTAACACGCTAGCTTTCTATGCTAAGCTAAGTGTTAGCTGTGTAACAGATTTGCGCGTCATTGTTTCATAAATGTCTTTTTTTTAATTATTTATTATTTATTTTTATTTTTTTTGGAAGCACTAGATAAACAAAACACTTTAATTTAACGCGCACTGAACGAGTTGTGCTTGTTATTGATGAGCTGTGGATGCTAACAGCTGATGGAGCTCTCTGATAACTGGTCACTGGATTATCTCTCAGCTTTTAGATCCACAGGCTTCATTTAAAACCACTTTAAAAAGGCGGCAGTGGAAGGAGAAATTATTGTCACTAAGTCTTTCCTCCTCCTCCACCTCCTCCTCCACCTCCTCCTCCACCTCTTCCTCCACCTCTTCCTCCACCTCTTCCTCCACCTCTTCCTCCACCTCTTCCTCCACCTCCTTCCAGGTCCGGTGCAGACCTACCCATCCATGTACCCACCCAGCGGCTACTATGGAGCCCCACCTCAACAACAGAGCTACCCCACCATCCCCGGCCACAAAGCCCCCGTCACGAACACCGCCCGCAGTCCAAACTACTACCAGAACAACCAGCAGCACCACCACCACCACCCTCCTCAGCAGCACCACCCTCCTCAGCACCACCACCCTCCTCAGCAGCACCACCCTCCTCAGCAGCACCACCCTCCTCAGCACCATGTAGCACCCTTGCCATACAGTGCTCCTCCATCTCAGCCGTACCTCCCCTCTTCAGCACCTCCACCATCGACTGCCCGGTACAACCAACAGCCGTTGCAGCAGCATCCACCCTACGCCACCCCGGGGTCCTACTACGGACAGCAGTCGTACCACGCTTCCCCTGCGCAGCCCGCTCAACATCAACAACAACAACAACAACAACAACAACAACAACAACAACAACAACAGCAGCAGCAGCACCAGCAGCCCAGTTTGGTTCCCGCGCCACCGAGCGGACCCGGCGCTCCCCTCTACCCGATTGTTTCGTACCCGTCTGCGCCGGGAAGCAGCCAGTATGGCACCCTCAGCTCCTCCCAGAGCACCCCGACGCCCGGAGTCATGGCCACCCAGAGGGGCGCGCCTCTGCATCAGTACGGCGCCGCGCCTCCACCTTCCTCCTCCTCCACCTCCTCCTCGGCGGCGGCGGCGGCGGCAGTGCAGCCCGGGTATGGCGCGGCTCCTCCCGGTCAGATGGCGCCGACGGTCAACGGTCAAGGAAGCACAGGTGTGTGTGTGTGTGTGTGTGTGTGTGTGTGTGTGTGTGTGTGTGTGTGTGTGTGTGTGTGTGTGTGTGTGTGTGTGTGTGTGTGAAACCATCAGCTGCATACACACACACAAACATACCGGTGATCAGATTTAAAAAGTTTGTTTTATTGTCAGTACAAAACTGCCAGTGTGCCGTTGTAAAATACTTTTTTTTTTTTTTCCACGTCCTTCACTGATTTCTACCTGTACTGTTGCTGATACTTGCACTTTTATTTAATTTAAAATTTAAATAAATTCACACATTTTTGTTTTAAAAAGAAAATAAATTGTGACATCAGTTGTATTTCCGAGAAAAGAAATCTGCCGAGCTCGGACATTTAATAGTGACTTTGTTTTACTGTTTTCCAGTCCGTGCTCTAAATTCAGCTCTTTTTTTTCCCCCCCAGAGCATCAGACCTCAACACAGAAGTTAGATTAATAAACAGATAAGCCATGACATTAAAACCACTGACAGGTGAAGCAGAAAGTACAATAAAATAGCCCAGAAATAAATCCTCCCTCCACGAGGATTAAAATGTTCAGTTGTTATTCATTCTACGACTTATTTAAACGGTCCTCGTTGGAGACTGTAATTTGCGTTGTTGTTGAACTGTACCGGATTATTACTAAAGGGGTGTCCTGAATATTTTGTCCCCAGATGCAACTTTGTCCATCAATAAGTGCGGCTTTTTAGCAGAAAAAAAAAAATGCTGCTGCTAATGTTATAACAAAAAAAAAACATGTTTGAGGAGCAGCAGGCCGTGTGTGTTCAACCGCCACCTGTTTGTTTTGTTATGCAAATTATTGTCCTTTACATGCTTCAAGGTCAGATTTTGCATGAAACCTAGAGACAGTAGATTTGTGAAGAAATTATGGAAAAGTTCTGATGCAAATCCTACAAAAAGAAAACTTAAATTTTCCATTTGTGTGGAAGGGCTAGATTTGTCCCACCACTGGATTTAGTGATTAATTTTTTTTTTTTTTTTAGAAATAAACTCTCCCTGAATAAGCAAAAATAAATAAATAAATAACATTTACGGAAAATGTGCAAAGAAAATTGCATAAAAAACCCACTTTGCTATTCCATTATTTTAATGTCAATATGTAACACTTAATATGCAGATCTTGCGCTGTTTTAAACTTACATTAAAGTTAAATTGAAATAATACACTTAAAATCAAGCAACTAAAATGAGTGTGAATTCTGTGTGAATTAGAACAACTTCTTTTCTTTTAGCATTTAAGATATCTGGAGGACTTCAACAGTCCCACGTAGCGCTCAGGTCTTCTGCTTGAGGATATTATATTATATTATATTATATTTTCAGTTCTTTATTTTTTATTTTTTTTACCCCCTGCAGCCCACCAACACTACGACCAGAGCCACCCGGCTCCTCTGAGCTACGACTCCTACAGCGGCGGCGCCGACGGAGACCGACCGCCCTCCAGAACACCTTCCACTTCAGTCCATTCCTCGCCGGGCCGCCACCACCAAGGTAGTTTCAACAATTCCCACAGAAGCCAGGAGGGAAAGATCCCTCTTAAACCCGACAGACGGGTTCATATTGAACCGAGACCCAAAACACTTTTTTTTTTTTGTAGTTGAAAAGTCAACAAGAACACTTTTTCCTGGTGAAGTGAAACATGCATTAGTTTGAGACGGTGTCATTTTATATGTGTCTTGAATTTTGGTTAAAAAAAGGGTCCGAACTTGTCTTGAAGACTTTTTCTTTTTTTAACTTTGTGTTTTAAAGTATTGTGATGGTTAAACATTAGGTCTCTGTTTTCTGTCTTTTCTGGTGCAACTTGTTCAGTGAGTCCAGTCCTGCATACTGTGTGTGTGTGTGTGTGTGTGTGTGTGTGTGTGTGTGTGTGTGTGTGTGTGTGTGTGTGTGTGTGTGTGTGTGTGTCACATGCCCACAGCTGCACTGGAAATGTAGCACATGTTATCTGTTGCAAACACACACACATTAATTGCGACCTGCGGATTTTGACCACTGTTACCTTTTACTGGCAGGTCAGGTCAATCGGACTCTTTCACCAGCAGCATTTGCATTTAAAAGTTATTTGGGTTGAAAAAAACAAACAAACAACAACCAAAACAGTTTGCGTCCAGAAATGAGACATTTCTTCAGTTTTGTGTCATTACATTTCTGCAGTAAAATGTGTCCAAATCAGTTTCACTTCTCGGTAATGTTGGTCTGAGGCGAACCGAAAACATGTTGCGCAACATCAGGAGAAGACGACAAAACAAAAGGACACGCAGAAAATTCACAGCAAATTCACGTTAAATCGAGCGCCGCGATTTTATTGATCTGGGATTGTAACACTGATCGTCATGACCGATTTTAATATGACGTCAGCAATGATGATTTTTACAAAATACTACGTTAATGTTAAAACCTGCCTTAGCAACATGCCTTGTTGTGACTTTCGCTCTCAGAAAATGTTCTCGGTCTATTTCTGTTTTGCTGGAGGTGTTTACGAGCAACGAAAACAAAGATCAACGAGCACTTTTCTCCGCGTGACCTCAAATGTGTCGACGGAAACCGGCGGCTCATCGTCTCTTTTGATCAATTAAACACACACACACACACACACACACACACACACACACACACACACACACACACACACACACACACACACACACACACACACACACACACACACACACACGGTATCTTCTTCCTGATTGCTGCGACCCCCCCGCCCCTCCTCCACCCACCCACAACCCTCCACCCGTTTCCTGACAGTCACTCAAGTTCTTCTTATGTACCCCTCCCCTCCCCTCCCCCCTCCCCCCTCCAACAGGCATGCAGTACGGATATGTTGCTAATAGTGGAGCTAGCTCTGCCTCTGCCGCCACCTCGGGCCCCGCCGCGGCCCCCTCGTCATCCAGCTCTGATGATGATGATGAGGAGGAGGAGGATGAGGATGAGGAAGCAGGTCTGCTTTATAGCTTTTTACCTCCCTAATCCCTTTTGTTTTGTTTTTTGTTGCCACTGTCTCTCATCTCCCCCCATGAACACAACGTAGTTCTCCATAAACTGTGCCATGCCCACGTTACTTTCTGCATTTCTTCAGACTCCTTCTCCCCCCCACCCCACCCCTCACCCCACCCCCTCCATCTGTCACTTCTGCTGCTCCATCTGCAAAAACACCCTCTCCGAATCAGTCCCACCCACTCATCATCTGTGTCGTCTCCTTTTCTAATAGGCTAATCAGATTTCTTTCGTCCGGCCGTCCTCGCAAAGTTCACCCGTTGTGTGCCATACCCCCCCCCCCCCCCCCCCCCCACCCCCTCTCACACTCATTCAGTGTTAATGTTGTAAAGTCTGCGTGCATAAAATATTTTTCCTTCTCTCAGAAAAGGTGACCGGTAAGTAGATCAGAGGTTTTTTTTTTTTTTTTAAGGCTTCTGTTGAGTTTATTTCTGTTATTTCATTTCTTTCATGTCAGGATTGTATTTTAATGCAGATGCAACTTTGTCCATCAATAAGTGAGGCTTCTGGCAGGTTATTCATTATTGGTTGACGAGGAAAAACACGTTTGAGAAGCAGCAGCAGGCCGTATGTTTTCAACCGCTACCGATTTGTGTTTGTCAGGCAAATTATTGGCCTTTACATGCTTCAAGTTCAGATTTACATGAACTTTGAATATACAAGGTTACACAGATTTGTGAGGAAAGTATGGACAATTTCTGATGCAAATTCTAAAAAGCAAACCAGATTGGGGCAGATTTGTCCCACCACTGGATTTAGTGATTAATCATTTTGATTAAAAAGTAGAAATAAACTCCGCCTGAATGAGTAAAAAAAAAAAAAAAATATTTACGGAAAATTTGCCAAAAAATGTATAAAAAACAACAACTTTGATATGCCACTATTTTAATGTCAATATGTAACACTAATATGCAGATCTTGCGCTGTTTTAAAATGAAAGTTCAATTTAAATAATACGAATAGACTTCAAATCAAACAACTAAAATGAGTCTATGAATTCTGTGTGAATTAGAACAACTTCTTTTACGTTTCTTTTAACATTTAAGATATCTTGAGGACTTTTAACGGTCCCACGTAGCGCTTAGGTGCTCTGCTCGATGACGATCCCGGAGGAGCCGTGTCATCAGCCAGAGGTTAACGTGTGTTTAAATATAGCCGTTCCCCGCCGACAGGCGTGTTCGCTGACTTTCCCGTGAGGGAGCATCGTCAGCGCTGCAAGCGGTCATTAGCACATCTGATAATAACACGAGAAGCAGGTTTTAGCTTCATCCCTCGTGATGTCTCCACCTCCCACCCGCCCCCCGGTAATATTAGTTGTTGATTTTCTAGAAGCCGTACCAATCCGTAACGTAATAATTAAAATGATTATTTTATTAGTAATTAATTAAATGATCTTTTGGTCTTAAAAATATTAAAAATTATCCTCACAATCTATTAAATCCAAAACAAAATCCCAAACCCAAAACATATTTCATTTTACCGTCCACAAATAGTCACTTTAAAATAAACACCAACCGGTGCATTAGTTGCGGATTAATCTTCCTCATCAGCTAATTGATTAAAAGTCTTATCTGCAGTTCAATCGACTCACTGGAGTCGACCTACGCTCGTTTCCTTTTCCCTTCGCTGTGTCTTGTTGTGTCTTCTGCTGAGTCAGCATTACCACCGGTGGCAAAAAAACAAAACCGAACGCCATAAGATGTACTCGGTTGTCATGGCGAGGCTGAGTTGTTTACTCAAATACATGTTGCATCACGTACATGCGGACTCCACTCCCCCCCCCCCCATCCACCCGTCCCCATTGTCACACTTACTGTACATAAATCAGAAAGGAGGAACCTGTCAGCTTTAATTATTAGTAATCTGAGGAGGGCTTCAGCTTCGAGGGAAAACAAAGTGAATTTATGGAGGTGTCAGGAGAATCTTGGAGGAGGAAGAGGAGGAGGAGGAAGGCTTAGCTGTCCTGGCGTCCTCCTCTTCCCGAGCTCATAATCCAGGAGTCTGCTGGTCCGATTTAGTCGGAGATAATTGGATCCCGTTCTGACCAATGAGCTCTCCGCCTGTCACGCCTCACTTGGCTTGTTGTTGATCTTTTTTTAGGTTGTTTTTTAGTTGTTTTTTTTATGGCCCACTTGGATTAATGGGTTCATTTAAATATTCTGCCCATGTAATCCTTTTGGAAAGCCTATTCATTATTTGACATGCAAGGACACAAAAAAACCAACCCAAAAAGCATGTCATTTCCAAGACTTATGGCTTGTTTTTGTGTCTTGTTGAGATTTATTTTTGGACATTTGTTACTTTCATTTCATTTGATACTGAGGCAAAGAAAAAGTGAACTAGTCGGCAAAACATGCAACAAAAGGTTGCAGCTGAACTGCTGTTACATTAAATATATCAATGTATCATAGGACTCGTTGAATATTTGATAAAACTGTACTAATTAAAAAAACAAAACAAGTACCACTTGATCCAAGGTGTTGTTTGTTGTCTTCAAGAAACTCGTGCAAATCCAGTTACCTTATTTAAACTGAACATGACCAGGAAGACTGAGTTTTTTTTACAACAAACTAGGCCTCATGTCCGTCTCACTGGACCGAGCTGCCTTCCCGTTCATGAAACGGTTAAAAACCAGCTGTACCTTGACCTTGAGCAAATTATGTATAAATGGAGTCAAATATTAACCACGGGGGGACTTGAAATACCTTCTGAGGATGATTCTTCTATTCGTTAACTCTGCTGAATCTTGAATATTTCCTCCACTATATGTTGTAAATAAAACCGTTAAGTTTCCTTCTAAAGTCGACAAATTATTCAGAAAAAACTTGAATGAAAGTAAATTAGAGACTGAAGAACGGAGGAGCCGTGATCTTAAACCTCCACAGGTAAGAGTTCGAGATGATTATAATGACTTCCTGTCACATCGTCTTTGCTTTTCTCATATTTCCATCCTCCATATTTCCTGTCCTCGGGGCCCTGAATCTCCCCCACAAAGCAAAGTATGTGCGTTCGCTCGTCCTTTTCTTGGTTTTCTTTGCAGCATTCATGGCTCCGCCTCCTCCCCTGCTCCCTCTGAGGCCCGAGGGAGTCCCGGCACGGCACACTTTTCACGGCCAAACAAAAAGAGCTACTTTTGGTTCTCTTTCATGTTGTTGTTGTTGTTGTTGTTTTTTACCTTAACCCTCCTTCCTTCCTTATTAACTTCATCTACAGCTGCTGTCCTTCATCCTCTTTTATTCTCTTATTTTACTGTTCTACATTTCTTGAACTGTTTTTGTCCTCTTTCTTCTTCTCTTCCCATTGGTCATCTCTTTGCCTCTCAAGCAATCTTCAGCTTTTAACTTCAGATATTTGAATCCTGTTTGTTTTTTATTTCCTTTTTTTTTTTTCTCTCAGGCGGTGACACGTCCTCTTCCACCACCGGCAGTGCTTCTCCGGTGCCCAACAGCTATGATTCCCTCGAAGGAGGCAGCTATCCAGGTATAATCTTCATCACTGACAAAAAAACACCAACTAAATCTGCACTATAACACCTTAATAAACTGTTATAATGTTCTTTGTGGTAACAGTTAAAAAAGAAGAAGAAGAAAAAAAAAATGCATCGTAGACTTTATAAAATAGTCATGCAGCTTTCACAAAAAAAAACAACAACATGAATGTCCAGTTCAGACTGCAATGAAAGATATTGTGCAGTCTGAAACCGGCATGACGGAAATAAAAGCTGGAAAATCAAAACTTTAAAAAACATCACCGACTTATTTCTACTTTAAAAAGAAACATTCGAAGCAGTTTTAAGAATAAAAAATACGTGCATTTTGCTACTTTTAATTATACACATGATCAGCAAGTATCAAATATATATTTTATGCATTGATGGGGTGATGTGAAATTGTAAATTGCCGGAACGCACTGTGATCTTTTCATTTTTCATAATCATATTAAAACCTGTGAAAACCTTTTCCCCCGAGTCTTAACCTCCATCACATGACTCTCTAATGCTGAACAATGTGTTGTGCCCAGATTCCATGCCACCTTCCAACGATATGACCAACCAGGCTCCGCCCTACGGTAGCTACGGTTACCCCCCCAGCATGCAGCCGGCCTACCGGCAGGGGCCGCCCGCCCTCGCCGACGCCTCCCCCTCCCACGACCCGTACGGCCAGGCGAGCTACCAGCAGTACTCACAGGTGAGGAACGTCATGTTTTTAAATTCTAGTGGTGGATTTTATTGTGAAAAACCAACCTGGATTCAACATTTAATCACTGCTACCGATAGAAAATGAATTTTTAATTATTTTTTTAAGATGACGAGACCAAACTTTGAGAATATTTATAATATCTTTTACATGTTTTTCTACTTTCTCATATTTTGTAGACATACTGATTAATCGACAGAATAATCAGCAGATAACTGATTTGGTCGACTCTAATAGATTTATACTTTCCATGTGTAAAATCTCACTCTTACACACCAGGTGTTTTTGTTTTCCTGGAGTTTGTTGGTGTGTTTTTTATTTGTTTCAGTGATTTTTTTTTTTTATTATTATTATTTTTTTTTTATAAAGCTGATACACAAACGTAAAAAAACAAAAACAAGCCTTAACTGTTTTGTTTTAATCGTGAATTTGAGCTGCTGTTTAAATCTTCCGTCCTCATCCAGACGTTTTTCTCTCCTCTCCTCGAACTCACTTGTTTTCTTTTTCCGACCCCTCCCTTCTCCTTCAGCCGTTCCCCAACCTCTCCCAGCTGTCCGCGGCCCTCGGGGGTCTCAGCGGGGTGCCGGAGCTGGAGGTGGAGGCCCTGATGCCGATCAACCTGCTGCACGAGAGGAACCTGCTGCCCCCCAGACCTCTGGAGGCCCCCGAACCCAACCTCAGCCCCGACCTGAAGAAGGTCAACTGCAGCCCACAGTAAGTCAAGCGGTTATAACGCAGAATCTTATGAACTTTAAATTAGGAAATGAACGTATACAAATATAGAAACGTACAGTTATAAACGGGACGTAAAAGCCTTCGCGTGTCGTCTCATCGTCTCTCCGTCCTCGTGTTCTTCCCGTCAGGACGTTCAGGTGCACCCTGAGCAGCATCCCCCAGACGCAGGCTTTACTCAACAAGGCCCGACTCCCTCTGGGCCTCCTCCTCCACCCTTTCAGAGATCTACAGGTACGAAACTCACCTCAGTAAAACACGCAGACACAGAACTTTGTTTTTTCTAAGATGGATGTTTTCGTCTTGGAGATAAATTAGCTACAAATATTCAGATTTCTTTTTTTTTTTTTTTTTTTTTTGGACTAAACCGAAGCCGTTACTACTTTGTGACTAAATGAAGACTCTTTAACTTTGACCGTTACTTTGCCCTTAAAATGAACGGTTTTGTTAAGAAATCTTTGTATTTATCACTTCGAAAAAACATTTCTTACACTATAGTTTGTTATAAAAACTCAGGATACTAAATACTAGTTACATAAATCATGTGCATTGTAGATTTGCTGTCAAAGAAGTTTCTTCATCCTTAGTCTTTTTTTTTTTTTAATTTAATATTTTCATTTTATTTTTTTTAACCTTGTTGCACTTTGATTTATTATTTAAAATTCAAAATATGCAGTGAAGAACAGGGGTTGCTTTTTTTTTCTGCAAAAGAGGAACCAGTTTACAGATCTTTAGAGTATTTTACAGCAGACAGTTTTGCGATATAATTCGTCTTTATGAAAAGAAATTGGTGATTTTGACGCCATTTCCCAAACTGAACCCCGAGAGAAAGGAAACGATATTATTTAAAATGTCCCGGTGTTAACACCACTGAGGCAGTTACAGGTCTTTTGTGGACAGTTGGCAGCTGTTGTTACGGCAGCAGGAGGATGATGAGGTGAAAGATAAATACGCGTATTTATAGAAGTGTCAGGTGACGCGGTGTCGGTAGGGACGACCTGACGGACAGCAGGGATGCACTGATACCTCGTGGATGGCAGAGCAGGAAGTGAACACCAATACTTTGAATGCAGCTCAATGGCTCGGAAAAAAATGATGAAATGCTCCGGTGCGTTGCAAGGGGACGGGAAAAAAAAAAAAAAGACATAGAGAAACACATCGGTTCATATTAATGTAGTAAAACAGCTGCGCAATCACGTGTTCAGACTCTTCAGCAGCTGTCGGGCTGCACTGCTTTCATACGAGATAACTGTTAACGCAGCTTTCACAGTCCACCATGTGCCGGTTTTCACACCACACAGCTCCTGCAGTTGTGATCATTTCTGTTTTGTAGTGTGAAACGAGACGTTCGTTCTCCTCCGTGGTTCGAGCGGTGAGTGCGGTACTTTCTGGGTGCTTCCTAAAAGTCTGAACATTTTTTTATTTTTCTTGGATCAGCCTGGTATCACGTGTCAGATTATCCTCAGTAAATGGGACTTATGACGAACAAAAACAAACCAGGAGGAACATTTATTTATTTGGTAGAACTGTACAATAACGGAGACAGAATATCCCGGGAACGAACGAGTCGGTGCCGTCGTGACTGATTGGTGGAAGACGTGGGGGGAAAAAAGTCAAAACATGTCTCAGGTGACTCTGCAGAAGTTCTCAGTTATACAAAAGAGGACAAAGGAAGGCAAAGATTCCTTCAATCCTCCGGGAAAGAGAAAACAAAGCCCTCTTCAGTCGTCTGCTGAGTCACAAGTAGAGGAATGTTTCCACGCAAACAAAAAAAGTCACGGGATGAAAAGTTGAAAAGAAACTTGAAATGTAAAATGTTATGCTCACAAGATGCATTTTGTATTTTGTAGTTTTCTTTACTCTATCATTTTCGAACCTTTCTTTTCCCCTCCTCCTCCCTGCAGCAGTTACCGGTGATCACATCCAACACCATCGTGCGCTGCCGCTCCTGTCGCACCTACATCAACCCGTTCGTCACTTTCCTGGAACAGCGCCGGTGGAAGTGCAACCTCTGCTACCGGGTCAACGACGGTAAGAGTCCAGTCACATGCTCTTTTTGTGCCCTTTTTGAGTGTCGGTTGCTGTTTTGTGTTTGTAATTACTTGAATTCTTCCATCATCTTTTTGTTCCACGTAGTCTTGCAAGATGTCAAACCTTATTTCATTTTTTTTCTCCTGCCTTGTTTCAGTACCAGATGAGTTCATGTATAATCCAGTCACGAGGTCGTACGGTGAACCACACAAGAGGCCAGAGGTCCAAAACGCCACCGTGGAGTTCATCGCCTCCTCCGACTACATGGTAAAAATGTCCACGTGCAGTGTGGTTGTTTGTCCACCAGAGGGCAAGCTTGCATTGTAGGAAAAAAAAAATCACCCTATTAACCTTAAATTTGAAGAGGCTGCATGCATGAGAGTTGCCACTTAATGTAAATAATTCTGACATTCAGTCAGCTGATTTTTATCCTCTTCATCACGTCTCGTGCTCGCGTCCTTCAGTTGCGACCTCCTCAGCCGGCGGCCTACCTGTTTGTGCTCGACGTGTCTCACAACGCCGTGGAAGGAGGATACCTGAAGTACTTCTGTGAATCTCTTCTCGACAACCTGGAGAAGTAAGACGTCGATTATCGTAAAAGCCTTTAAAAGTAGCTGCTCCGTGAGGGAGAGCAGATGGTTTGCGAACACAATCCCAGCTCTTCGGTTGCTGACGGGATTGCGTTTTTTTGTTTGTTTTGTTGCTTGTTCAGGTTGCCGGGGGATACGCGCACCAGGGTGGGCTTCGTCACCTTCGACAGCACCATCCACTTTTACAACCTCCAGGAGGGACTGTCCCAGCCGCAGATGCTGGTGGTGTCGGACATCGACGGTAAGTTCGCTCCGTCAGCAAATCGGTGGAAGACGTATTGATCTGATAAGACCTTCAATTCACATTTAAAACTTTCAGAAATATAAAATGTCTTGAGACGTTATTTAGATTTCCCTTAGAAAACTGAATGCACTTTCTATGCGGTTTTATTTATGGATTAATAAACTGTGTTAATATTATGTTTTTGTTTTGTTATAATGTCTCTTTCTTTTTTTGCAGATGTCTTCATACCATCCCACGACAGTCTGATAGTGAATCTAAAGGAGAGCGCCGAGGTAGACTTCTCTTTTCTGTGTCCTCTCTCCTCTTCTTCATCTTCACGCCCCTCGTCTCCTCTGCCTCTCTTTCTGTCTCGTTCTTTACTCGTTTCGTACGACGTGCGATTAAAATGCTTGGTTACCGTTCAGAGTAGATTTAACTCGCTAAAAAGGAAGCAAATATGAAAAAAAAAAAAAAAAAAAGTTCATCCAAAATGTCTGGTAACAACAAGTCCTTGATGGTTTTTGTTTGTTTGTTTCCCGTCATTACTCCCTCCCTCCCTCCCAGCTGGTGAAGGACCTGCTGACGTCGCTGCCGGCCATGTTCAGCCAGACCAGGGAGACCCACAGCGCCCTCGGTCCCACCTTACAGGCCGCCTTCAAGCTGATGTCTCCCACCGGCGGGCGCGTCACCGTGTTCCAGACTCAGCTGCCGACGCTCGGCGCCGGCAAGCTGCAGTCCAGAGAGGACCCCAACCAGCGCTCGAGCCCCAAGGTTGAGGATGTTTCTGTTAATCTCTTTGTTTTTTGCACATTTTGTCTTTTACCATTTTACTAAAATAGAAAATGGACTTCTGCTGTAAGAGTGATTTATTAAGCATAACCCCCCCCCCCCCCCAAAAAAAAAAAAAAAAGCATGACAAATGAAATAAGACCACAGAGCTATGACTATGTGGATTTATTCCTTACTGTCCTCGGTAGTGTCATATTTATATTCCCACTACGGACCTCTTTTATTACCAGCTGCAACATCACAACCGTATCTCTACAACCGTTTCAACTGAAGTTTCCCTTTTTTTTGTGTGTGTCTTCCCGTTCCTGGAGATTTTTTATCGACGCTCATCATCTCATTTTCCTCTTTGAAATAAACTGTCATGAAGTCACAGAAAAAGGGATTTCCAGAAGTCACAAATTCATCCCAACGAAGAACAGATGTGCTTCGTGCTCAGAGAATGTCACTTTCTGCTGGTTTTATATGCTTTTTGAGGAAGATTTAGAGGCTGAACAAAAACAAAAAACGTTGCACTCTTGTCAGCCAAACAATTTGCAGTCTGTTCATGTCATACTTTAATCCCCCCCCCCCAAAAAAAACCCCCAACCCCAGTAATTTCTTCAATATTGTGACCATCATATGGATCTATTGGTAATAACTCTGTATGTTTTCCAGGGAGTTCAGCACCTCGGCCCCGCCACAGACTTCTATAAGAAGCTGGCTCTGGACTGCTCGGGGCAGCAGATCGGAGTGGATCTTTTCCTGCTCAGCTCCCAGTACGCCGACCTCGCCTCGCTGGGTGAGATACACCGACATTTCCACCTCACGGACTCTTTCATGACGAGCTACGTCAAAAACGAGGAAGAAACGATCGCTGTGGGGTTTGAATAGGTGGCCGTGTAACGTTTGTAGCTTCCACCTGTCCACAGATTGATTACTTTAGATCCTAAAATGCAAACCAGAAGTGCAGAATTATACTGAAAAAAAAAAAAAGATTTTTATGGGCAAATCGGAGGTCTTTGCTCCACAACTATACTCAGATTCTTCATCTTCTGGTTCCTGATCGTTGTTGTGGCAGCGTAACATTTAGTCCTGAAAGATTTGATCAAGACTCAGGTCTATTTTCAGGACTTATTTTTACACCTGTTTGCCTCTAGGAAATGTTCACCAACAGCTCACAGCTGTTTAAAAACAGATTTGGTCTCTCCTCCACCTGAATCTGATCTGAATCATAAACTACATCAATTCTGGAGACTTAAGAAACCTTCACAGTCTTTTTCTACACAGATTTTAAATTCGTCATCTGTATCTTGTTTGACTCCTTTAAGCTCTGTTTTGATCTCTACCAGCCTCTGACGTTAATATCTAGCCGTTTAGCTAATCAACTCTTATTTCCTCTTATATCCCTGTTCAGATTATATATATATTTTAATTCATGTACGTTGCAGTGTTTGATGGTTAGTATGTTTTTTCTTTGATCTCATACGTTCAGTCGTCCCAACATTAACACACTTTAAAGACGACAGCGTTTAATACTCTTTAATCATTTGATTGAGTTGTAAATAAATGACCGTCCCTCTCCTCTTCCTCCGGCTCTTCATCAGCGTGCATGTCCAAGTATTCGGCGGGCAGCATCTTCTACTACCCCTCCTTCCATTACATCCACAACCCGACCCAGCTGGAGAAGTTCCAGAGGGATCTGGAGCGCTACCTCAGCAGAAAGATCGGCTTCGAGGCGGTCATGAGAATACGATGCACTAAAGGTGACCGGGTCGGCCGTCGCTCCCGCCACATGTCGAGATATTTAATGCGTCGTGTGCTCTTTTGGAGCTTCTCTTACTTTGACTCCGCCTCCTCCACTTGCTCGCCCCTCAGGTTTATCCATCCACACGTTCCACGGTAACTTCTTCGTGCGCTCCACCGACCTGCTGTCTCTGGCCAACGTGAACCCCGACTCTGCCTTCGCCGTTCAGATGTCCATCGATGACTCCCTGGCCGACTCGTCTCTGGCCTGTTTCCAGGCCGCTCTGCTCTACACGTCGAGTAAAGGTAGACACACACACACACACACACACACACACACACACACACACACACACACACACACACACACACACACAAAAGATCCTCATCAGTCCTTTGTGGATGACGATTCTGTATTTTAACATTCACAATAATATTGGTATGATTTTTTTGTGATAATGGGGCAGTATTCGGTCTTGTCGATGTGATGTGGTGTTTTGCGGCGCAGCGGTGTGTCTTATGTTTCGTGCACAACTTGCACACAGCAGCAGCAGGATGTCGGCGTTAGTTCGTTAGAGGAGCAATGATTTCAATTGTGATCAGATATCCAACAAACCACAGTAACGTGTACATTTTTTACAGAATATTTGAAGGTAAACTTTATGACATCCATATAAGTCTATAACACTTATTATAAATGATCGAATATTTATTCCATATTTTAACTGTCTTTTATTTTATTTGATGTGTTGTTTGTGTTTAATTTGATCTGTTGTTTTGCATTTTATTTCATTTTTAAATGACATTTTAACACGTTTTTTTTATGATCTTTAATATCTGTTGTTGTGTGTGCGTGCAGCACAGCAATAGTATTGCTTGAATTATAAGCTGCTAAACGTATAAAGTTTATTATTATATTTTGTCACATCATCAAGCATATTATTGCCAAAATACGAAAGCATAGTGAGAAGAAATGTTCTTTTTTTAATTACTGTTCACGCGTCTCTCCCTTGTAGGGAAGCGGCGTATCCGGGTCCACACGATGTGTCTACCGGTGGTCAACCAGCTGAGCGACGTGTACGCCGGAGCTGACGTCCAAGCCATCACCTGTCTGTTAGCCAACATGGGTGAGTCCTTAACTATTTTGTAGCTTGTAAAACAAAGTGAATCACAATTTAGAAGCAGCGCTTGTTTTTTTTTTTGTTTGTGTGTTTTTTTTCAATGTGTCATAGTTATTTCAAGTATTGGATTGAATTTATCGGATTGTGCCAATAAAAACTTGGTCTGACATCCCTAATAAACAATTATATTTGAAATATGATTCTGGGCACTGAAATAAAATAAGCTTTTATTTTATGAAAACACTCCTTCAGTGTTTCGCTTGTTTTTACACAAATCGTACACAACTTAGACTTCCTGTTGACTATTTTTGCAAACTTGTCTTTTACTGTTTTTACTATTTTATTATAATCAACTCAACCTCAAATTTCTGTTCAGAGGAACGGAAGGAAGCAAAAATCCTCTTTAATTCATGTCTGTATCTTCCAGCCATCGACCGGTCGGTAACCTCCAGCCTGTCGGATGCCCGGGACGCCCTGGTGAACGCGGTGGTGGACTTGGCGAGCGCCTACAAGAGCAACGTGTCGAACCTGCAGCAGTCCGGGCTCGTCGTCCCGGCCGCCATGCGCCTCTTCCCGCTCTACATCCTCGCTCTGCTCAAACAGGTGCGGCGCAGAAAAAGACACACAAACACGCACACACACACACACACACACACACACACACACACACACACACACGCTTAAAACTCCCAAAAGAAAAAAAACAAAACACAATGAAACAGTCTGAATATCTGCAAAGGTGTGAGTTTGTGTACAAACACGTAATAAATCACTTTTAACAGGCTTCCTTAGGGATTTTTTTTTTCCGATGCAGTTTGAGAGTCTAGAACATTTTACACATCTTGAAAACAACCTTTACCTGAACTACGAAATGTCTTCTACACACACACACACACACACACACTTACCCACTGTTAAATCCAGAGTTCACAGTCACAGACTCTGAATGACTGTATTCATCCACCCAAGACGTGTGCATTCATACACGCAGGGTGTGATCGCATTCAAACACCCACACACCTATTTTTTTTTTATTTGATTTCTCTGAGTCAAACGGTCTGCAGCCGTTTACACCCTCGACCATTCATGAGTGTTAATGCGGCAAAGAACACAGAATAAAGAAGTACTTAGTAAATGACATCATCTGTGGCAGATTATTCCTGCTGATTTAAAAGGTTGAAATGTTTCTGAAACTTTATGTTCAGTTTATTAACACGTTTTTTTTTAAAGTGTGTACAGTGATTTTTTTTTTTTTTTTTTTGAGACTGTAAAGCAGCAAAAGACTTAAAGTTAAAGTCCTCTACGCTCTCTACACATTCTCCATTTCAGTTCTGGTAGTTATGAGTTTGCTTTATAATGAACCCTCCGGTTCTGTGACAGATCTCGAAAAAAAACTTCATTTCCCCATATTTTTTATTTTTTTAATCTCATTGGGACTTCCTGGTAAAATAAAGGTAAAAAAAATAAATGAATAAATGGCAGAAACAAAAGATTTGCCTTTCGTTCACAGAAAGCTCTGCGGACCGGCACCAGCACGCGGCTGGACGAGCGCGTCTTCGCCATGTGTGAGTTCAAGACGCAGCCGCTGCAGCAGCTGATGCGGATGGTTCATCCGGACCTGTACAGGCTGGACAACATGTCCGACCAGGTAGGACGCTGAACAAACACATTATGACACACTTACAAGTGAACAACTACACAGAATTTAATACCTTGAGAAGAAATCTGAGGCGCTCCAGAGGGTGATTAAAACCTGCCCTGACGCGTTGGCGTGAGTTTTAACTGTGACTGAATGGCAGTGAGTGATTAAAGGCTTTTTGATTCATTTAATTTGCTTGAGTAATTCAGATTTCAACTCAAAACCAGTTTGATCTCCAAACTGAAGAACAATTCACAACCCGAGCTGCACTCCACGCTGACGGAATTTAATACGTATTTGTTATTTATTTAATAAATGATGAAATATTTATTCATTTCAAATGTTAGTTTGTTAATCTGACCGGTCCCGTGTGACCTGCAGGGGGCGCTGCATCTGAACGACACGGTGGTTCCTCAGCCTCCTCTGCTCCACCTGTCCGCCGAGACGCTGATCAGGGACGGAGCGTACCTCATGGACTGCGGCACCGTAAGATTTCAAGATGCTCCTCAAAATATGATTTTATATTTCTTACTTCTTCTGCCGCTCCTTTCAAGTAAATTAAAGACAAGTTGTTTCGGTCCAAAAGAACAACAAGTGATAACTCCGGTATTGGTTCACCTTTTGTGTTTGGAAGATATGATTTCATTTAATTGGCATTTTTCCACCCCGACAAATAAAACACACAAAAAAACCTGAATAATTGCAGTTTTCTGAGAAGATGCTCGATATCTTTGCAAAGTATCTGTCAGAAATGGAAGATATTTGATGTTTTATGCTGTGATGCTGCTGAAGCTTAGTCATGACTCAGCAATTTTTTTTTTTTTTTATTTTTTTACTGAGCTGTTAACTTCAACGATCGTTGTGCTCTCCGCTCACCTTTCCAGGTGTTTTATCTGTGGATCGGTAAAAGCTGCAACGGCATGTTCATCCGGGACGTTCTGGGTTGCCCCGACTACGCGTCGATCCCCCCCAACATGGTGAGCACAACAAACAAACGAACACGAGGCGATTGTTCGTCTTTAGAAAAAAAAAAAGAAGCACATTCATATTCAGTCCACATCCATCATATCAGGAAAAATACAGAGAATAAGTGTGATTTAGGGGAAATGGATATCTGTACTGACAGTCCACGTTACCGCCCAGCTGCTGGGTGAATGATGCAACGCAACCTTGCACACGTTTCCCTGAAAAATGACTTGCAGTTGTTCTGCACAATGAAGGAAGGAACTCTGTATTTCTATTATTCTCTCTAAAAAAAACAAAACAAAACAAACATCTGATGCAGCAAAAACAGATTTGCTGGTTGAAGCGTTTGTGCAGCCACCTAGAACGTTCTGTCGTTACCGCACGCCGTGGGCGTCACGGCAACACCCAGAGCAAAAACAGCGAGTGTCAGCGCTCGTTTGTGCTGTTTATTTTTTATTTTTTTTCTAGCGACGAGGTCGCCGAGTCCCACAGTTACCTAGAAAACCCTCCCAGTCCCAAAAAAAAACCTCCCACAGGCATGTTTTTTTGTTTTTTCTGGCGGCCGCAGCGTGCAGCCGCGATGAATCTGCATTGTTCTGAAAACACGACAGTGAAAACAGCATGTGTGATGTTTTGGTTTCTCTCTCTCTTTCTCTTTCTCTTTCTCTTTCCACGAATCCCAGAGTCACATTCCTGAGCTGGAGACTCGGCTGTCCGAGAGGCTGCGAGCGCTCCTCGACTGGCTGCAGGACAACCGGGCGTTCTGCTCCTCCGTACACGTCGTCAAGTGAGCGCCGCCGCACATCTGGACTCGCGTCGGACTTTTAGCTCGTGTTGTTTTCGAACGTGGGCGTCATCGTCTCGCATTCGGATGTTGTTGTGCCACAAAGTCGGACGGGGAACGTATAAGAGCGCAGTTTTTCTGTGACCTCGGCGAGTTTCACTTCATTTATCGTCATGCGGCACTTCCTGGGAAAAATACAAAATAAGGAGTTCATCTCATTGAAGTACAATTAAGAGCCGGAGAAGATTTCAAAAAGTGTTTTTTTTAGAGCACTAGATATATTTATTAGACTCCTCTTGATGCCGTGATATCGTTATGGAATCAGTAAAGTTTTAATATCGTAATCTAAACGAGCACGAAACACTGATGAGACGAACTTTAGTTTTTGCGGGTGTTTTGGTCTTAAAGCAGAGTTTAAGTTTTGAACTGATGGTGGCGCTAGAGGGGGGAAAAAAAAGTTTTGTTTTTTTTTACAGGTCAACCGATGAAAGAACACAAGTTTCCATCTGATCATAAACTGCGGTGGACAAAACTATTTTGTCTGAGACACCTTTCCCGCCTAAAAAACTTTAAATTACCTCATAAAAATCCTTAAAAATAACATCCACGGCTTCTCCCTCATTGAAGATGTCAAGAATCTACGAATATTCAAATATATTTCATTCGTAAAGTTTTAACCTTTGGACACGCGATGAATTTCATTTCTTAGTATTTGGACGCTTCAAGTTTTCCCACATCATCGTTTTGCGCAAGTTGAAAACTGGACCAACATCGTTTGTGATTTTCTGAATCAAGCTCGTAGCCCCGCCCCTTTAAGTCCCTTTGGGGTTTTTTTTATGACCAGAGAAACTTTGCATTTTTAGCATATAAATGTAAAAAAAAAAAAAAACAGCCTTCAAGTGTCAACAAACTTTTTTTTCTTTTTTTTTTTGCACAATAAAGTTTAAAAGTTCAACCGTAGAAAGAAAAACCCGTTTTTGAAGTGGAAAACAGTAATTATCTGTTTCACCTGTGAAGCCTCTGGTTCAGAGTTTACATCCGTCCTGAAGGGGAAACGTGTTCTCATGTGACGTCTCTCCGGGAGAAAGAAAGAAAAAAAAACAACAACAACAAAAAAGCTGCTCTCGCCGGCTCTGAACACTGAACAGGGTGTGGACGGTTTCATGTTAAAGAAACCCGGCCCGAGGTTGACAGAAACTATTTCCAACGTAAACAGCCAATCAAGCAGTGAGGTCACTGATTGACAGCGGCGGTATGAACGCATTGTTTCCGTATCCTCTCTCTCGTGTTAGATTTGACATGTTCAAGTTGCTGTAATTTAAAAGAGGAGCTAAAAAACAAAACAAAGCAGCGGTCGGGTCTCCATTCGACCCCCAAACAGGTTTTTCCAGCTGTAATCATTCACTCCAATGAGCTTCCAGTCGAAGTGAAGTCGGTTATTGTGGCACAAAGACAGAAAATACAGGAAGGTTGTTGTGTATGTTTAAAAAAAAACAACTCTTTAACTCTCTTCTTTGTTGTTGTTTTTTTTGTTTGTTTGTTTCTCCTGCAGAGACGATCCTTCGGCGAACGCCACGTTGTTCCAGCACCTGGTGGAGGACCGGTCCGAGTCGGCGTCGTCCTACCACGAGTTCCTGCAGCACGTTCAACAGCAAATGTCCAAGTAGGCTCCCCATCACACAGAGAGAGAGAAAGAGAAAGAAAACCTCGGGCCGCTTAAGAATCCTGAAAACCAGAGCGAGAGAGGAAAAACAACAACAACAACAACAAAAAAGGACTTTGGCCTCGTAGAGTGAGAAACTAGCGGGTTAGCCCGTCGCTGCCGTCGGACCGGTTCCAGCGAGGTGGGTTCCCTCCCCTTCTTTAAAAAAACAAAACAAAAACAAAAAAACAAAAATCGGAGCTCGACGATTCAGTCGTGATCGGACCGAGGGGGAGGAGGGAAGTAGTTGTAGAAAAGAATAAAGATTTTACATAAATAAATAAGTGAATGAATGAAGGAACGGCGGCTTGATCGCCGCCTCTTAACCACTCGAATCCATCGCTCGAAGGGGGAAAGAAAGTCGAGCCAAGAAGACGCCACCTCAACACGTTTTAGTTCGGTTTTGTTTTCGTGAGCCTAACATGTAGCTAGTGCTGTTCATTATTATTATTATTATTATTTTTATTTTTTATTATTTTTTTTTTTTTACATCATAATTTATTCCCTTCGGTTTAATTTGAAGACTTATATTTTTGAATACACTGGAGAAAAGGAAAAACAAGAAATCGGCATGTGCTTTGAAGACGCCGCTCGTCCGTAACCGGGGAAACGCGACTCAACGTCGTTTTTTTGTTGGTTTTTTTTGGGGCGGGGGGGGGGGGGTTTGGAAAAAACCTCCGTCTTCTCTGCTCCGCCGTGTCAACTCCCGATATTTGTCGAGAATCAGACCCCCCCCCCCCCTCCTCCTCCCCCTCCCGTCGGCAAATCTTCTCATCGTTTTTATTTTTCCAGGCGCTAAACTGAAGTTGCTCTCCACTTTGTAACTACTGAAAAGAATCTTTTATGTGCGATAATTTATGAACCAGCTTATTAAATAAAAACAAAAACACAAAAAAATAAAACTTGCTGATGTGATGTTGATTAATATGTGATGTTATCGTTATGTATATAGGCTACCTCACCTCCTGTTAGGTCTAACCCCCCTGCCCCCCCCCCCCCCGGGCCTTTTACACCCCAATTTTTTTGGTGACTTTTATAGCAGAAAAATCTCATAAAACAAAACAAAAAAAATGGTTTGTCTAAACGTACAGCAGCATCAGAAAAGGAAATGATCAAACTCATCGTCCGGTTGTTTTCAGCCTCGTTCCGACCTTCAGACGACCCCCCCCCCCCCCCCCCCGGTGTGAGAGTTAAGTTTGTTTTCTGTTTAGGAAGGAGCTGCGAAAAAAATGCTCTGAAGGTAATCGACTGCAGTAAACACACAAACACGACTTGTTCTCCCAACGTATCTGGATCCCACATGTTCTCACTGCTGCTGTTCTCACGGGGAAAACAAATCTCAAATATTTCCTCTGTAGTCGGGCTTTCGGTTGCCAGCCGGCCGGGCGGGCGGCCGAAAACAACACGAAGCCATTCCAGTAGTTTGTATCAGTCACTTCAAAGCAGCAGCGGCCGTCGTTTACGGACTTTGTTGGCGAATGTAAAACTGTTCCGACGCCAGATGTTCATTGTTGTGCGGCATGAAAAAGTCAAACTCTTGAGGGTTTTTTTTTTCATGAGCCTCTGGCTTCTTTTTTTTTTTTTTCACCCAACGAGTGAAGCGAGTGCCGCTCTGGCTCGGCTATATTTAAAGCTCCAGTTTTGACTGGTCCGGCCCGTCACACACCCACCTCCAACTGTCAGCCCCCCTTACCCCCCCCCCCTCCTCCTCCTCCTCCTCCTCCTCCTCCTCCTCGCACCGCTCCGGTCCAGCTTCTTACTACAGAGCCTCTTTTGATATATTCGAGACCATGAAGTCACAATTTCCCCACACAGCTACAGGTCACATTCACGAGAGCAGCAACAGAATTGATGTTATTTTAATACATTCAGTGTAGATATTTTGTATGTTTAACGCTCATTAACTTAAAGTAGGATGGAAGTTTTTGACCTCACGTTGATGCCATTGGACATTTTTCAACGGTTGTGTGACGTCATAGTTGGTCGTGTCAGCGTTATTAAAGAACACCGTATCTGCTCATCGCCCTTAATATCACAGTTTAAGCCCCCAGGAAGCTTATATTATATAAATATTACATTTATGTTTATGACTGGCGTTCAGAGAGCTGTCTGTCGTTATTATTGTTGAGTTAGAGACTCCGATAATCTCAGCTGACCGGCTTGAGGTTTTGATCAGGTCCGAGTCATCGTTTTGCTGGCTCCTGATTGGTGGATGGAAGCACATGATGTCATCTTTTTCCACCTGCTTTACGAGACTGAAACGGTTCATTGGGATACCTCACACTCAAAGAGACGTTACCTGTTCATAACTCGAGAGTCTGCAGAGATTCCATGGCATCATTTTTTTTTAACTTTTTTTTGCACAGGTTTTTTTCTCTTGTGTTGATTTAGATTCTTTTTGTCTTTGATCTCTTTCTGATCTGCTGGATCAGCTCAACTTGTAAAAAAAAAAAAGAAAAAAGAAACTCTTTCGTGTTCCTTTTGTCCGACCAGTCGTCCAAAATCAAAAGTTAATCCATCTGCAGTGTTACGAAACGGAGAAAAGCAACGAATGTTTTGGCATTATTCCTTTCATTTCTCATGAAAACTGCTACGCTGCATTTCTCTGTTGACTGTTATTAAATTGAATAATTGGGTGTCGGCACTAAACGTCGGTGGTGGAATCACTGCAACTACTCGTAGTGGATTATTAAGTGAACATGACTGCAGCTCCTCAAATGTGACAATTTGGTAACTTTTTTTTTAAAGTAAATTCAATATTTTGGGGATGTTTGTGCAAAAACAAAGACATTTGATGTCATAAGTTTGGGCTCCTTTTTTTTTCCTAATATTGTATCAGTCATAATATAAATCAATAAGTAATTGTTATAGGCAGCCATATTAACAGTAGCGTCAGTAATTAGTCATTACATGTGAGAAGCAGCAGAAAGTGGATGAGTTCAGATCTAAATCTGGAACAATTTCCATCCAATTTCTTTTTTTTTTTTTTTTTTTTCTAAAAACATGTGGAACCATTTTATAAGATCAGATAAGTTGGTGCCTGCAGCAGGAAAAAAAAAAAAAAATACTGAAGAACTTAGGAGGACTGAGGAGGGAAGCACTGGAAGATAAATCTCTTTAAGGCTGCAGATGCTCTTTTAAAGTTGAACTGAAGTCTTGTAGAGACGTCCGACCAGTTGAAACGCACTTTATTCCTTCGCTTCGTCGGACGGATCCTCAACTCGAACCGCATGCGAAAATGCTCGTCATCATAAACTCCTTTATTTAATTTTTTTTTTTTTTTTTGTGCGGCGCGGCCGGCGTGTTGTCGCGTCAAGCTGCAGGAAAGCTGAACAAACAACACTGTTTGTCCGTCGCCGAGATCCCAAAACATTTAATGATGCTCTCGCGGACAGATGTTGATGAATCCGGGCTTCTTTTTTGTTCACGCGTGCTTGTGGAAAAAAAAAAAAAAAAAACGTCGACCATGAGTAAATGAACTCTTTAAAATACAGTCAGAGAGGAAAAAAAAAAAAAGGCCACAGAGACAAAACACGCATCGGAGTAAACAACTTCCCAGCAGGAGAACCGCAGGGATGAAAAACAGGGACCACGAGGTTCCCCCCAAATATTTCCCCCCTTCGACTGCAACAAAGAACTTCTCTCTTTATTTTGACTATCTGAAGTACATCCGCCGCGACAATACCCCATTGTTTGCTTACGGGGGAGGAGGGGGGGAAGGGGAGAGAGGGAGAGAGGGGAGGGAACGAACATAGAAACTGCTTTTGAGTGAAGCCACAGACGGGACCGTCCCACGTATCGCTGACAGATGACCGGCGTTGCGCCTGCGTCCGACCCGTCTCGCTTTAAAAATGTCCGAGGGGAGGGGGGGAGGGGAGGGGGGGGGGGGGGGGCGTTTATCGTCTAACAGCCAGCTCAAATCAAATGTGAACAAATGTTCTAACTGCTGTTTTTCTAGGTGATTTTTTTTTTTTTTTGTATTTTGTGTTATTGCTGATGCTCGGCTGCATCCTGCTGCACCGCAGCCGTTTAAAACAAATAACACATCGATGAATGTCACATTTTTCTGTCATCGCACAAAAGCAATGATTAATGTGATTCTCATTTGACCACTTTATGAAGTAATTCTTGTGCGTTTCAGACAAATTTGTTTGGCACGTCGACGCGGTGGCCAAGGTGCCTTTTTCCTGCCAACGGTTTGCCTCAAGTCGTTGGAAGAGAAAATAAGGCCATTCGGGTCTGTTTGGATTTTCTGTTTAATTCTGGCTTTGATTTGAAAAGTACGTCATGCAGCTGACACCGAACCCGAAACGACGTGTCCGGTGAATCATACTGAAAAGCAAGAACTGCATTGTTGTGACTCATAAAGATTATTTCTTTAAATTAACTTTTGCATTAACTTTTTCTCTTCCAATCGCAGACTGTATATCAAAAATTTGAATTAATAGTCATTTAAACGTATATTACCCTTCGCAGGGAAATTCACTGTTTGAGTGCAGTGATGTCATTTTGGACGCAAATGTTATTAAACTGTTAAATATCCACATACTGCATATCTTAGCCGAACTCCCGCCGATAGATCGATATTTCTTAACAATGGTATCGACCCGAAAATCCAGTAACGGTCAGGTTGTAATTTTCCTATATCTGTTTGATAAGGTCAGTATTTGGGCTAATCCGATCAAATCATTATTTAGCCTTTTTTTTTTTTTGGACACGATCAGCCTCGTGAGCGATAACAGAAGCGAGAAAGACGCAACAACTGTCAAATACATGCAGCGGAGTAAAAAAAGAAAAAAGTTTTCCCATGAAACGAAGAGTGAACTCGTACTCAAAACAGTATTTTGAGTAAATGTACTTCTCACCGCTGCTCGTTCTTGGGCTCCAGATTTTTTTTTTTTTTAGGATGGACTAAAATAACGAAACGATCACGTGACGGGTGTCGAATGTTTTCAGAGGATTTTCTCCTTTTTAAAGCTGCGTAAACGGACAAAAGGCCGATTTAGCTGCTCCGAGTTCAGTTGAGCTCTCTTAATACTCGTCTACGATAAAAGGGTGGCGTTTCTTCAGCGCCGCTCCTGTTGTACTTGGCCGGCAGCGTCAGCACCTTCCCCAGAGAAGTTACCCACTCAGGGGGTGGAGGTGGGGGGGTGGGGGTGGGGAGGGGTGGAGAGGTGTGTTTGACGTGGATGGTAAGAATCACCCCCTTTACATAAGAGATCCTGTCTTTCATGCACCTCCTCCACAGCTTTCTGCTGCCTCCCTATTGGTCGAATCTCCAGACCGACTCAGGAAGTCGTTTCCTGCCGTCGAGTCTCGGCTTCCCTTTCTAGGTGTTTGAAAACATTTTTAGCGCTTCCTCCTCGAGGGCCGGGCCGAGCGTCAAAGAGGAGACCGAACCGAAAATACCCAGATGGAAATCTCTCCGCGTTGCTCGTGTCGGCCTGGTTCAGCATCAAAGAGCTAAAATAAAAAAAAATTAAAATGGGAGTCCACGCACGGTGCTGTAAGAAGAGCCTGGATACGAAAACAAGGCGGGATTTGTTGAACATTTGAAAGCGGCGCTGGTCGAGAGAAATCGAGCCAAAAAGCAACATTTGTCTGGTTTTACTGAAGATTTAAAAGCACGATCCGTCATCAAAATGTGCACCGAAAGGTCAACCAACCAACAGCACGGTCACAGATCCCGACCGAGCCTTTTCACCGCATTTTGCCTCCCTACGACTTTTGTATTTTGTTGTTTTTGGGGGTGAATTCCTCGCGAGCTCTTTGGTTTCAGGTCCGCGGCGAAAATCGCTGTTGGTCACAAAAACAGGTGTAACGTCGGGCTCGTGTTGTCGGCCAACCCGGCGGCGCGGCTCTCGGTGAGCACGTGCTCAATTTAGCAAAACTCGAGTTTCGATTTAACTCTGCAGGTAAAATGAAGATTTTGTTTTTGCCTCGGAGAAAAGTTCGTACCCCTCCCCCCCCAAAAAAAACAAACAAACAAACCAAAACCAATCCCTCAAACTAGCGCTGCGTGTTGTTTCCACCTCTTTCAGGTCGGTGTGAAGCAGACCCTTTCGTTCCCAGATGTTTTTTGTTTGACGAGGGAGCGCCGGTCTCACATCAGGACCGTGTGCCGACCGTGAACCTCGGCCAAGAAGGAACGCTCTCTTCCAGGCGTCGGGTAAAACCTCGCAGCCTCTCTTTAATGAAAACAAGGCTCTGTGAATGACGAGGGGTTTCAACGGCGAGGACGGAGACCGCCACGGATCTGTTTTCCTCCACAAGGACCCGGAGATTTATTAATAGAAACCTACCGCGCGTATCTGATTCTCTGAGGATTTACCGTCTCGCGAGGAGGATGAGGCTCCTTTTCTCAACACAGACCCCCCCCCCCCCCCCCCCCCCGGTGTTTGTCTTGGATTTATTTCCCTTCGCAGCGGTCGGACGAACCTTCCTCGCGTGGAGACGCGTTGATGCTGAAACGGAGACAAACCTATTATAAAGCCCGACTTTAGTAACCTATGACACAGTTACTCTTCATTTAGAACAACAACAAAAAAAAACATTTCCAAAATGTCAAAAACACAGTTGCCAGTTAGAAATACCGAGTAGGTGGATGTTTTTACGATACAGAGTCAAACTCGAGGCTTCGTCTGCTGTCCGGTATCTCGTTGGCTTTTCTTTCTTTCAGCTGCAGGTTCTTGGTTTTTACAGTTTTTACCATTAGGTATTGGAAACTTAAGGACTTGAACACATTCAGACAACACTTACTTTGTGAATGTCCCAAAAACATACAGCTCGTACAGAAAATGTACAAGTGTGGCCTCTTGAGCACTTGTGTATATATATATATATATATATATATATACATATATAAATATATATATATATATTGACGAGCAGTCGACGGATAAATCGGATTCAAAAAAAAGTTCTGGTTCAAATGGTGTTTTGTCAAATAATTTTATTGAGGATTTTCAGCCTTTGAAAGATAAATTCTTGGTAAATGCCGTGCAGGAGCCGTTATGATGGTTTCCCAGTTTTGAAAGTCTTTTATTTATTATTTATTTTTTATTTTAATCAGCCAACTCGTATCACGACATCAGCCGCTGACTCGGCAGTTAAACAGCTGTGAATCCGCCCGACCATCTGTACACAAGCGACAAACAACAGCGGCTCCGGTGAGGGGCGTTCGTGGAGGGAGTTGGACGTCTGAGCCTGTAATTAAGTGTAAAAAACCCAAACACTATATTCTACTGTGTGTCGCAACAAGCCGTCTCACCTCCGGACCGATCCCGTGGCTCGCTGCAGGAGTGCCACACAGGATCACCATGATTCAGACTCTCGTCACGAGTACGATTACCTCAGGGTTGGGTTATTTGCTCTCGACTGTTCTCTTCAAACCAGATGACGCCCGAGACTAATGTTAGGTTTAGTTACGCTAAGCCGATGTTGCGCTACATTTTTCAACATCCCGTTATGTGCGATAAAACTAAACGTGGCGCTGTTGCATGTTACAGTGATGTAATTAATAATATCACTCATCAGAAAATTGTATTCAATTTAAAAAAAAAGGTAGTACGTCCTACGTAAGAGCCAAACAAACCGGTCAATCCAGAAAATGACTGCGTGGCCTTTGTAGCTCATTATTCAGGTTCATTTAATTGTGTGCAGTTTATAAACGTATAAGATCCGTCATATCCAGACAATATAATTTCATAATAGGTTTAGTTTCGAGCACTTAGCACCTAAATGAAACATTTCTATCTTTCAAATGATTGATTTTTTTTTTTTGTCCGCCTTTAATCGGTTGATCAATTTTCTTGAAGCAGTGCATTGTGGGAGAATAATACGAAATTTATCGGCTACAATGGCTTGAAATTAATATTTAGGTCACACATGAAAAATGAAGCAATAATGAATAATTGTAAATAAGTAGAATCCAGATTTGTTTTGTTTCTTGTGTTTAACAGCCGGGAAAAGATCTCGACGCACAACGAAGCAGAAAAAACCCGATATGAAGAAGTCCGTTTCTTTATCTGCGGTCAGCGGGCGAGGACTGGGCTGTCGTAAACAGCACACAGTGTTTCGGTCTTATCTGGACCGTTAGGCGAAGAGGACACGTGGACAATCCGGAGACGCTTTTATCTGTGGGACAGTTTGCTCGAGTGCAGCGGCAGTTTGAAAGCAGCTTCGTAACAAAACGCACTCGGACGGCAATTTGGACCGAGTGGAAAAAACATAAATAAAAATAAAATGGTTGGGGTGAGTCCCTTTATCCCAACACGCACCTTATTTTTATTCACGTTTGACGTTTGTTTATCGTCAAAATAAACTCCTCCACGGTTCAACAACAAAAACGCTGCTTTTCTGTCATGTTTAGTCCTCCGACTGTCAGGAAGCTCATCTGAGCTTCTTGATATAAAAAAAACAGTATTAATTATAGAATTAATCTACATGATTGTTGAATAGAGTCACTGGGATCTTTTTTTAAATAACTTTCTCCTTTTCATTTTGTATTGCACAATAAGAATAACTGTTTAAATGTTTTATCTTTATTGGTGGAGTTGTACAGTTTATTACCTTTGGATTGTCCATAATAAAAGCATGATATGAATAGATTAAATGACATGTACAATTTATTTTAATGAGAGTAATTAAACAATTAGGCGATAAAAAGCTGCACAGTGAAAGTGCAATAAATATTAAACATTATTTTGAAAGTTTTCAAAAGGAGAACAAAAAATAAAAATAAATCAATCTCCATTGAAACCGATCCCTCTAATTACTCTAATTTTTTTTTTAATATCTGGTCTTTTTTTTTTAATTGTACTGAACATTTTCATTCTTCACTAAAATCTTTTAATAAATCCACCATTTATCCTTTTTTTAAACATCCTTCTCAAGTCAAATTCTCTATTTAAAGCAACTTTTGGATGATTTCAGTATGTTGTTGTGTCGTGTTGCACCGCTGATCTCGTTTACAGGTGAACTTTGGATCTTTCCTTCTTATCACTGAATACGACCTTCAGCACTTCAGTGCTGCTTTGTTGAACGTTAGTTTTTCACAGTGGAAGATTTTTAGCTCCATGAATGGCAGTTTTGTTTATTTATTTTTTTAAAAGTATTTGTCTCCCGAAGCAAAGAAACGAAGAAAAACGGTAAAAGCTCAATAAGCTAAATAAGAAAAAAAAAAAAAATCAATAAATTCGCCAGTGAAATTGTAAGAAGATGCAGGAAAATGAAATACCTCGGTTGTCTTCGTCCAGTCTGCTAAAACATCAAACATCTACCAGACATTTGTTGTTTTTCTGTCATATTTCCAGGACCTGCTGCATCTATGGTACTTTTAGTACTTTAGAAAAACAAGAACTGACTCATTTTCTGAATTGTAACCAGTTTTCTTTCTTTCTCTACGTCTCGTCGACGACATGGAAACATATTTTGAAGGTTTCCGTACGTCCTCCTCCAGCCATTGACCACAACGACCAGACAGATACCAGTTTGCACCTATATTTAAAGTCGTGGTAACATCGTGCTACGAGCTGTTTTGTTGTAAAAAGTCCACCGTGTGCGCTAGCGCCACCTTCCTGCCGAAGAAACGGCGGATGATTTAAAGTCCACTCACGAGCGAACAAAGCTGAAGTCAGTCTACGGAAATCCACCGACCTTTGACCTCCTCGGTGTCCATATCGCAGACACGACTTCGGACCTAATTTTGTTCTTATCGACTTTTAAAAGATGTCAACATCACTTTCCACGTTAAACTTTGCCCTTTTGGCTTCGTGTCCTCTTCTTGGTTTCAGATGATTTCACGCAAAAAAAGAAAAAAAAACCCAACATTTTCGGCTTATGCATTTCATAGATGATTAATGCTCAAACTCGGCTCCATTAAAACGACTTGGTAAAATATGTGCTGTCTTGCACGGTTGGCTGGACTCGAGCAGAAAAATCAGCCGGCTGTGCGGTCACTTAAGTCGAGCTTTTCCGTGGGAGTACAACATAATTATGGGTCTAATCAAATTCCAAAGATAGCATCACAAAGAACTGTTCGTCTGTGTGTGTGTGTGTGTGTGTGTGTGTGTGTGTGTGTGTGTGTGTGTGTGTGTGTGTGTGTGTGTGTGTGTGTGTGTGTGTGTGTGTGTGTGTGTTTATCGGGCCTGTATTTACTGTTTCTGTCGTGTGAAATTGGGCTCGCTTGATCAGGACGTTTCCTTTGCAGCCTTTAGTCGGTATCCGTCTGATCAAAGCGAGTCCACCAAATCTGAAGTTTTCACCCGTTACAGTACAACAGAGGAGACAAAAACAAAAACAAACACGCCTAATAACGCTGAGTCAGCGGAAAAGCACGCCGCGTACTTGGGTGTGTGTTAAGGAAGTGGTTGGATTGATGATTTAAGGAAAGAAGCTTATTTTTGCAGTCGTGCTTGAACAGGTGTCCCGAACGCATTGTCTTCTCTTTCAGTCCGTCAACATGTTCAGTGCTGAGAGAGGGAAGGACTTGCGAAAACAAACAGGCAGATCAAGCTGAAAGGAAATTAGATCCTTTATCCTTTGTTTATTTTTTTTTTTTTAAGGCCGAGGCTCTTAGTTTAGCAACATAAAAGAAATCGACGTAATATGTATATTTTTTTTAAAAAGCTTCGTAAACAGCAGTGAGCTGAACTGACCAAGCAGCAACCGACCGTGACGACGACGATTGTTTTGAGAACTCACGACCTTTTCGGCATTTCGGCCGTCGCCATCTTGCTGAGTGACCATATTTGGAAGAGTTGTGCAGAAGCCAGGGTGGATCTGACTTGATGAAGTCCCGCCCACCGATAGCGGAAACCTTTCAATCAAACCAAAAATGCCGCATTTTGAGGCCTAATATCCAAAAAACGATGGGATTATTTTCAGATGGACCAACAGAAAACTAAAAAGTAGGAACGACTCAAGCAAATGACACCACTATTATTCGTGGACATTTTTTATTGAGAAGTTGAACGGGAGTCTACGGAGCCGGAGCCTCTTTTGGAGCCGACCTCTAGTGGCACTCGGTGGTATTGCAGTTTAAGGCACTTTCGGATTCCCTTCGGTTTTCTGAACCGGAAGCTACGTCCACTTTTATATCCAGTTGGTCTTGTCCAGGTTTCATCGGGGATTGTTTCCAGTCACTACATCCTAATAGGCGTTGAGCTCAGGTTCATTTTGAAACAAAATGCCGAGCTCCTCCTTTAAATTTTGACTTTGACCTTTTAAAGTCTTGTAGCCATCTTAAATGTTATTTTTGCATTATTATTTGGTCTAAATGAATTGTTTTTACTTTGCCGCCCCCCAGTGGCAGCGTGAAAAACGTATTCCCTCCCGGACAAAAGATTAACTGCTCCAATTGTTTACAAATCAAAATTAATTTATAATTACATAATATTTTCAGGACTAAGATGATGTAATTTGACTCTTTACTTTCTATGTAATGTACATGGATTGATGACATTTCTTGACATGACATCACAAACCATAACTGTCGACTTCCTCGTGATTATTTGTAGTAATTATCCGACCAAATTATTGCTGTGATTCACTCTATAAATTCTCTCATTGCGTTCCTCTGAGCGGAGCTGGAGTTGTGGCTTTGACGTTTGTTCCTCCTCCTCCTCCTCCAGTTGTGATCGGGAGGGGGGGGAGGGCGCAGCGCTGGTGGGACTGGCCTCATGACGTGCCTCTGTTGACAATAGTAAAGCCTCCGCACGCACACACACAACATACACCCGCAGTCAGTCACACAGCGCCTCCGCCGAGCTGTCAGTGAGCCGCCGCCGCCGCTCGCTGCTCCATCTCTGCGTCCTCCGCGCGTCCAGCTGCGCGCCAACATCTGGGCTCCAAACCAAGAGCTGCGAAGCGGAAACACTTCAGAAAGGGGGAAAAAAAAAAAAAAACTTGTTTTATTTACCACTGGGGAGAATATGGCTTCTAAAGCGATGGAGTGCCTGAAGCTGTCGGAGGAGCAGGTCAAAGTGCTGGAGGAAAATTTCAACAGAGTCAGCAAGCATCCGGACGGGACGACGCTCATGCTGATCGCCGCGGAGTGCGGGCTGTCGGAGGAGGAAACGCAAGTGAGTCGAGAAACCTCCTGCTTATAATCACTCTTTCTGTCTCTCCTTCCTCTGCTGTCTGTGTTTCAGCGGGAGTTTGGTCGAAAATGTGGCTTTAGGTTTTTAGTGTTGAACAAATGTGCCGAATTTCTAGAAATAAGAACGCGTTTGAAACACCAGTGTAATATATGTCGACTGATAGTGAAAATTAGTGATTTAAGGACTCAATATTTGGACTTTAGTTTTCATTACAGGCCAACAAGCCTTTATGTGCTTTGTTATATTAAAAAAATGATAATAATAAAAAAAAAAAATATATATATATATATAGCTTAGTGGCACTTTAAAAACCTGAAAGATGTTTTTAAGAAGTTAAAAGTACCGAATGCCTCAATGTAAAACCTTCCTCATACAGTAAGAGTAGTCTGTTCAATCTGAGGTGACACTTCATATTTTTATGTCTTTAATAATAATAATTTTAAAAAAAGTACTGTATAATTATAACTGCAGGTTAATTGATTCTTCTGTGCAGTTTTCAGATGTTTAACCTGAAAAAACATCCATATAGTCTGTAAAGGGACTTTATGGTGTCACAGCTTTACGAGAACACAAGTTCACGAGTCGTTGAGTGTTTAAAGAGGTTCAGTCAGGTGACCTCTCACCACAAAAGGGTTGAAGTCGACCCAGAGCAGGTTGGTTGGAGGGTGTCGGTGAGCAACACTTCTGTTTACATCACAGTGATGAAATAAAGTCCAGCGACCCGTCCATCGTCTCTGGAGCGGCTCCAGGTTGCTTTTCCTGATGAAGTCGCGTCAAAGAGTCGAGTTTCGCGCTGCCTTTTTATTTATTTTTTTCAGATCCGGGTGCAGCTATTGTTAAATTGTCTCACACGGTGATTCATCTGTGCAGGGTGACGTTAAGGAAAAGAGGAGCTGTCAATCACAGATGGGGCGGGACCGTTTCAGATGATCCTCCGTTGTTGAGGTTTCTGTAGTTTGTGCTGCATTCATACACGTTCAGATGTAGGAAATGCATATTTTCATGACGAGTGTAACGAGTCCACTGACAAGAAATGGATCGGATAGTCATTTCATAATCGGGTATTTTGTCATTTTCAAGCACAAATGTGAAACATTTGTTGGTTTGATCTTCTTAATTGTGAGAAATTATGATGATAATGTGATACTAAACTTGGATTTTTAGACAAAACAGGTCATTTAAGGCGTTTTTCACTCATTTCTGACACTTAATTGACAAAACAAGAAGCGATTTGTCATGTTAAATGTGAAGGAAAACATTTTTATGTAACAAAATGAATTCAAAACATACCAAAAGTATTTTTTTTTTTTAAAACGGGGCTTTTACCCACATCTTCATTAGAGGAGGGAGTTCGTTCATACCCCAAACTTTTAAAAAAAAGTGTTTTTTCTAAAGTATGCAACCACAAAGAACAGCGGCCGTGTTTATGTCACATCACGTCAGGGTTCGAGCTTAAACATCAGTTTTATTTAGTTTTTCCTCACAAAATGTGAATTCCCAAGTTAGAGCTTCAATCAAGCTGCGTCTAACACGTATTTTGACTAAAAAAATGTCCATCACACTTTCATAGAGTCCCTTGCAGTGTCACTAAATCTCTTACGTCATCTGACAAAAGTCCAAAACCCCGAAACACTTTATGTCCTGTGACGTTAAGCCAAGAAAAAGCGGTCAGTTTTTCCAACTGTGAAGGTTAGACGACAGAATATTTAAAGTCTTAGACAAACATTGGCTAATTAATTTATAGACTTATTATTGCAGCTCTTGAGGATATAAATTATGATCATTAAAATAAGACAAAAGAACAAATACACAATCAGTCAGCATTTTTTTTTTTTTAAGCACAAAAAAATGGATTAAAATTGAAGCCTGTCATGAAGTGAAGTAGAAAAACAGACATTTAATGACATAAAACTTGACTTTATTTCTTCGGAAATTCAGTTTCCATCACCGCTCTCCCTCCCTCATGTAAACACCCCCGCCGCGCCCTTTATCTGAGGAATGTCTTCGGCCTACTGTAAAGTCTGGCCGTCTGTCACATCAGCAGCCAGATGTGAAGCGTCAAGAGCGCCGATAACGTCACGAAGCGCGCCGAAGTTACGCAGAAACCTTCGGCGACAGACGGACGAACGGCGAGTAAACGGAGGACGTCTCCTCTCCGAAAAAGGTGAACTCGGACATGTAAATTCTGTCACTCGAGTCGACGCAGCGTCACGTGCGTTTCTTTAGGAAAATTTCCGTTGCTAGGTTACAAAACATTTCACCAACCCATACCTCGGGTGGTGTGCCTCTCATTGCTTTTTTTTTTTTTTTAGCTCCGACCAAACAAACCGGTTCCACCAGATCTCTTTGAGCCGATACTTCAGAGGCGCGAGCAAACTCCAAACACAATGAAGACCGAAGTGCAAACAGGTGCAACGTGTCGTTTCGTATGAAAAACAGAATCACAGGAAGAATTTTCACACTGGACCAGAGATCGTATGTAAAAGTGGACGTAGCTCGAAAAGTGAGGCCGATGCAGGAGCGCCTCAGGCTGCAATATGGCCGAGTGCCACTAGAGGTCGGCTCCAAAAAAATGCCTCCATAGACTCCCATTCAACTAGACTCATAAAATTCTCAGTGCATAAAATTTCTCTCCAACTTATCTCGGTGTTGTTAGCTAAAGTCGCTTCTTCGTATTAGTTTTCTGGAGGTCCGTCTGAAAATAATCCCATCGCTAATTAGGAAATGAGCTTTAAAAAGCTGTGTTTTTTGGGGAGGGGCGTGTCCGTTTGATTGACAGGCCTGCGGCGCAGTCATGGTTACGGCTATCGGTGGGCGGGACACTTGAATCCAAACAAAATCCGCCCAGAGTAAAGTGAGAGGAAGCAAACCGGGCCGACGAGGCCGTCGGCCGTCGGAGGAAAACCGGTGTCTTCGCTCAGGAAGTCGTTTGATTTACGACCTTTTACAAAAGGTCGTCATGCAAATATCTGAAAAGCTCCGGGGGGGGGGGGGGGGAGTTTATACAAGAAAAGATACGCACTTGATTTGCCTGCTTCACTTCCTGCCAGGCCTCGTGTTCAGCCAGTCGGTACCGTGTCGGCGCTATCTGCCCGCCGAGCCGGCTCTGTTTCCATTCACCGTATCACAAAGGTGAAGTGAAGGTCTGGCCCCTCATCAAAAGACCCGACTTAATCTCCAGCTGATATTGTTGTTTTTTTCCTCCTCTTTCTTCCTGCCACTCCTCCCGTCGAGTGTTTGCTATTTAACTCGAAGCTCTCATTGGTTGGAAGCCCTTTTTTTTTTTTTTAAAGCTTGCAGCGTCAGAGTCGAGTTTAAACGACTTCCCTTCATGCGAGCCAGAGCTGGTCGACGGGGAAAAAAACACACGAGCACCGTTGTACATTGTAATAATAATAATTGTAAATCTGGTTATTATTGTTCAGAAATGGCATGTGTGAAATGCTTTTACACTAGACCCTTTTTTTAGTCCATTGCGGGAAAAAGCAACAATTTGGAAGAGAAAATTTGCATTTTTTTGTTGTTGTTTTTGTTTGTTTTTAAAGACAAACTTTGAAGTCCAAGTTCAGAGATCCGGTTCTGGATCTGATTTAGTCTCCGCATTTCTGAGTGAAAAGCCAGACGACTGCGAAATGGGAAATCCCACGTGTTTGGAAACCGTCCCGCCCGTCGGCCTCATGTCTTGTGTCAGAGGGCCCGAATCCCTCCCTCCTTCCTCCCTCCGGCGTTATCGAGGTTACGTCAGCGCCGTTTGTGAATCCCTTGACGACTCGACTTCTGGTCAGACTTTTTAGCGGTTATTGGCTGAGGCTGTCCAGACGCACCGGCCCGGTTAGTTGCAGCAATCTCTTGAAATTCGATGAAAACATTTAGTTTTTCCTGATAAAAAAAAAATGTAGCTTCAGGGTCAGTGCTGTTTTCCTGTGAGTCAGCGATCACATTTACATGCGCCCAAGAAAACGTCACTTTGAAGATAAGAGAGAGTCTTTATTCAATCATAGTTTTAATCACTGTTTGTCGTGACGACTGTTTCTAACAAAACAAAAACCAGTGTTTTAAAGATTTCAAATGCCCCCCCCTCCCCCTAAAAAAATAAAATAAAAAATAACTCCCTTACCATCCTAGGGTTTTTATCTTTTGGTAACATACTAAACACAAAATGTAAAATGCTAAATATCAATGTATGATTAGTTGTACAGCTTTTAACACGTACTAACATACTAACGTTACGTTAACGAACAGATTATGTGAAGAAAAGCTAGAAATGGCAATATTTTGCTCCAAAATGTTGTCTCGACGGTCCTGATTGTGTAAAGATATCGTAGATATAATATGTTCGGCTTTCCGGGGGAAGCTATTTTTTTTGAAGCTGAGTTTAACCACATCCAGACTGAGAGCTTCGAGTAGCAAAGAAACACAAAAATAGGCCTATTGTTTCTAAATGTTAAACTCCTTTTGAACAAGGTGTCATATAGCAGCTTTTCATCGTCTTTAAGTTTCACGTGGACACAATATTGTGTAACTCTTGAATACTCACAATAACAAAGCGGGCGATAAGGTTTCTCCTTTGAGAGTAATGTTTGCGCTCCAGCTGCTATTGGCGGTAAAATGATTGTCCGCACGTAAACGTCGTCGCCGTGGCCTGAGGATGAAACGCGTTCAGAGAAAACACCGCCTGTGTTTAGTTCCTGGAAATACCAGACGTCCACCTGCTGAGTCTTCTCGGGATCATTCATGTCGCGACTGTAGTTTGTGTCGGAAGAAGTCGGGTTACGTCGGCGCCGATCGCGTTTCAGTGGATTTCCGACATCTGTTTTTAACCTCTTTCTTTCTTTTTTTAATTTTTTTTTTCAGAAATGGTTCAAGCTACGTAACGCACAGTGGAGGAGGTCGGAGGGTCTTCCAGACAAACTGGGATCGGTGTTGGATTGACGGGATTACCCCCCCCCCCCCCTCTCTCCTCCTCCTCCCCTCCCCTCCTCCCCCCGCCCCTCCCACCTTCTGGACGCCCCCGAAGCTCCTCGCTGACCTTCATCTTCCTCATTCACTTCCCCCTCTACCATCTCTCTCTTTTTTCTTTTTGTATCTATGAAGCTATTTTATCTTGCAGAATGTGAAGGTGTTAGTGTTGTTGTTGCCATTATAACCGCCATGTTTACAGAAATAAATTGTTATTGTAAATTAAAGCGACGTGAGTGGTGCTTGGGGGGCTAGAGGGGTGTGGGGGGGGGGCGTACAATAGTTGGGTTGAGGTTTTGGAAAAAGGGACATGGCTTTTTGTTTTCACTGCTTTGTTTACATGTCAGCAGGGAGCAGAGCTGGATGCCGTTCACTCGTGACTATAAAAGATATGAGGAAGCGCCGCGGTTACAATAGACGCTGCTGGACTCGCTGGAACTCCTGAATCTGGAACATTTCCAGTAGTAGAGAGAGGAGGAGGAGGAGGAGGAGGAGGAGGAAGAGGAGGGGAGGACATGACCGAACTGAATGGCATTGTGGGCTAAACAAATGGCAGGTGATGTCATTTCATTGTGTCCTTTTTTTCCCCATGACCGAGCGCCGTGAAAAGGACGTGATCTCACCAGAAAGTTGGAGCTTTATCCCTCCAACGGGGGTCCGCTTTAAATAGATGAGGCGACCGATTGTCACACGTATTTTGTTAATGTCAACAAATCCCATGAAAAGGACCCCCCCCCAAAAAAAACACCCACCAAATGCTGTTTGTGTTTATGAAGCTCGATATATCGCCTTCCTGTCATCGTCCAGAGAAACACATCAATAAGCCAAACATTTGTTGGTTTTAGCTTCTCAAATGGCAGAATTAGTATCGTAATGTGATAATAAATTTGGACTTTGGACCAAACAAATTGAATTTCAAATTTGACATTTATTTGGGCCAAACAAATGGCGAATCGGCAATTAACACAGACACACACTCCAAAATGTAAACAAATATAGCCTAAAATGGAGCTCATGTTATCATGTATCCATAGCAACGTTATACTTCCAGTACCTTCACAACTATTTACTCAAATGAGAGCTTTTTATGTGACATTTTTCAAAATCCCATGTTAAAAAAAACCACCAGTTAAATTGCTATTAAAGCTCATATTCTTCACATTAAGTGCCGTCGAAGCTGTCCTCTTTAGTATAGTAAAGCCTTATTATGAGTTATGACTACAAGATAAGGCCTCCAGATTCTTTCTTTCTTTCTTTTGGTGCATGTAATGTTCTTCTGTAAAAAAAAAAAACTTAAAAAAAACGTAAAGAAAACTAGTTTCCACACCTGTAGATCCACAGGTGACCATACTAAAGAAATGAGGCACAGCCGCAGGAAACTGGATGAACTCCAGGAGCTTCAGGCCGATTGAACCGCAAGTTTGAGATATTTGTGTTGCTGAGCAATGAAAAATTTGTTCGGGCTAAAACAAAAAAGTGTAGCAAGAAATTTTGTATTTTACAGGACAAAAAAAGAAATCCTGTGTGTGTGTGTGTGTGTGTGTGTGTGTGTGTGTGTGTGTGTGTGTGTGTGTGTGTGTGTGTGTGTGTGTGTGTGTGTGTGTGTGTGTGTGTGTGTGTGTGTGTGTGTGTGTGTGTGTGTGATTGAGGTTTCCTGCCAAACAAGCCGGTGGTGAAAAAACGCTCTGCTCGTGGGAACCACCTGCACAAAACGACCTCGACAGAAACCGACGGCGACCCAACAGGTAGTTCAACCGCTCGTGAAAAAAAGAAACGACCCAACGACACGCTGCTGCTCCTCTCCGCGGGTCCCGTTCGCCGATTATAAGCACATTATATTCATATTCACATCTTCAGTGTTTTTTGTTTTTACTTTACTCTGATTTCTTACCTAAATGTTAAAGCTCCCTCTGTGAGGCTACGTTTACAGACGCAGCGTGTTGTTGTGTGTTTCCTGAGGCTGTTTTTGTTTTTTCTCTGTTCAGCTCAGTGTGAAGAAAAAACAAGTCACACCCACTAAAGAAAAACAAGACCTTTTTTTTTTTTTTTTTTTTATAAAATTTATAGTCCCTGCTGAAAACACGCATTATATCTGAGACGCTGCCCCTCTTTACTGCTCGCTCGTAAATCAACGCTTCACAGCTGGGATTTCACAACACTGAGAATCCGTTTCAGGAGTTTAAACGCCACTGTTTGGTTTTTTTTTTGCTTTTTTTCTTTTGCTTCTTTTGCTTCTTTTCTAATACATCAAAAGTGATCACGGTGCAGCAGCTTAAACGTCTATAAACCAGAAGATAATTACATTTTTTAATACAGTAAAGCTTTGCTTTTGGAACTTTCATTGGCATAACCTAATCTAAATGACAAATCACATGTATTATTGTGACATAATTGTGTAACGGATACGGTTGCATTTTCTTGTCGCAGTCCCATAACCCCCCCCCCCCGACCCCTTTTTCACTATAGAGGCTAAAAATCCTGGAACAATTGTTTTTGTTGGACTCTTACGGTGAAAGTAACGAGCTTTCACGTTGTTTTTGACGTTAACGCAGAAAATCCTTCTTTAATTGAGGCTCATCGCTCTAAAAACGCCACTTTACTTGAGGCTAGAGAAGCCAAAACACATTTAAAGTCATCCTGGAATTAAAAAACAAAACCAATAAGACCCTCAATATTTATGGTAATTATTTGGGCTGCGCTTTAAAAAAAAAAAAGAAAAAGAGCTGCAGGGAGCTCGGATATTCGCCGTCTTTGTGTCCAGAGGTGGAGATGAACTCCGGTGTTTGGCTGTCGGTGATGTCAAGGAGGTCAAAGGTCACCGAGCCGTGATGTGTTTACTGCACGACGGAGAAAGCGTTGCCGCCCGTCCCGGCGTCGCCGCGGTGAAGAGGACGACGCGGCGGCCGGATGAGAGCGTGCGCAGAATTTAAATGGACTCCGGTTTTTGTTCGTTGCCAAGAGGAACCCGGCGGAGCTGCGAGGAATCTGACAGCCTCCGTCTGCGTTCGCTTTCTGCAATCCGACTTTTTTGTTCCACTAAATGTGAAACGGATCTGATCGTTTCAAACCACCGGGGCTGAATTCCATCTCTTTCTGACACCTGATTTCTCGTTCAGTCTGCAGCCGGTTGACGTTTTTAGTTTCTGCACCTGAGACTGTTTTTCACTTCAAATGTTTTGTTTTTTTAATATTATAAAAATCAGCACCGCTCAAGTATTAAAGACACTTTTTCACTTACTGGCTTGAAAGTCAACACAGTTGAAAGTATGAACATGTGGGAGAGGAAACTTCTGGCCTCCGATCTGCGGCACCGATCGATGCGACACGTATTCCAAAAATTTATTAGGCATCTGAGAGAACAGCAAAAACTAGCTCCGAGACAGGAAACGGCACCTCGTCTGTCCTCTGAACTCACTTCAAGCTCAGACTTCACCGTCCCTCCACTTGTAAACAGCCAACATCAGGATGAACTCTCACATCCAGAATCTTTCACTCTCTTCCTCCGGATCGTTTCCCTCAACGTAAAAAGTAAAACCATGTGGGTTTTCTGGTTTTTACCTGATCTTATATACGTCATAAATGGTGTTTAATTAAGAAAAATCCAGCAAATTGATTTAGTCCCAAAAACCACAGCAGCATCATCTGCTGCCAGCTTCTCGCTGCCCGGGGGGATATTTACCAGAGAGGGTTTATGTTTGGAGAGAGTCCCTGTAACTCCACCCTGACTTGGTTGTTTGCAGAGTTATGCAATGCAAACAGAAATGTAACCAGAAATCTTTTTTTTTTTTTTTTTAATGTGGAGCTTCTGGATAATTACAGAGGTAGATATTAGTTTTGCACTGCGGTGTGAAGCAGGAAGGATTCAAACCAATGAAAAAAAACAAACCTAATAATACGCAGCTATACGGCAGACTGAGCGATTGCATCATTATCGGAGAACGTCTTGTTTTTAACAGCTTCCTGTGTTTAGCAGAAGGTGGCTGTACTCAACACGACATCCTGCGCGAGGCCGTTGGCACAAAACACGTGACGGAAAGAAAAAAGAAAAAAAAACACGAAGGTGGCAAAGAGGGACGTCGCACTCACGCTGTAAAGTTTGAAATCACGTTTTACTTTTTAAAAACATTAGAAAGCGGTGAAAGTAGTTGTTTTTGAATTTCTTTCTTTTGACCAACCAACGCTTCAACGCCCAAAGATCTTTCATTTACAGCGACATGAAACAGAAGAAAAGCAGCAGATCTTCATGTTTGTGAGGCTGCAAGGAGCAAATGTTTGAAATTTAATTTGATAGAAAAAAAAAAAAAAAGCCACAAAATGTTGTTCTTTCTGATGTCGAGCCAATTTTCGGGAACATTTGGAAGCAGTTATTAGTGTCGTACAGTGAACGACAACATTTTGCAGGGCTTTTTTTCTTCTTCTGAGGTGAATGAAATAATATAAGGTGGCCAAAATAATAGGAACACCTTTGTATGGCTCCGTCCTGCGAAGTGAAGCGGTGTGGAGGAAAGTTTGATGAGTTAGTCAGTCTGTTTCTTTTTCAGATTCTGTGCCGGCTCACGCAAAAGGACACATGCAAGGATGCCGCAGATCCGGATAGAAACCGGATACTAAAAAAAAAGTAAAACAAAGCAAAGTGCTAAATTAAAATTTTGCCTTGAGAGAATAAAGGTTTTAGAAATCTTAAAAACTTTGTTTTAAGAAGTCGTCGCTTTCTGGATTATAATCTTTTTCTGGTCTGATATGGTGCAAAAGTGAGCCCTTCTTTGTTCATCCCACAGTTTCAGATTCAGATTTCGGAAACCAGTTTTTCATTTTTATTTCTTATTGAAAAACCTCCTTGTTAATTGAGTCCAGATTTGACTAATAATGGTTTCAGATCGGCTCAGATGTGGTTTTGATTTTGAGAAAAAGTCTCCAAATTGATTGCATTTTTAGAAAGAGAGTAAAGGTTTAACAAATCTGAAACTGTGTTAATCAGATCCAGGTTTGATTCAAACAGGGTTCAAGCTTTAACAATAATGTCTAATCCCATTAACAACAAATAGTGTAAAAAAAATAAACTTACTAGTGTAACTTAATTTTCCTTTCAACTGACAAATTAAAGTTAACGTCAGTGTCGTCTGTAAACATAAAGATTCTTCAGTTCCACCTGTTCAGGTTAGTTTTGATCCAATCTCTTAGAGACGTTTGTTCGGCTACAACAGCAGTCTTTCTTTTTATTTTTTTTATTTCTTTCTTTTTGATTCTGTCGCAGTATCCCCTTCTCCTCCTCCTCCTCCTCCTCCTCCTCCTCCTCCTCCACCTCCTCTTCCTCTTCCTCTCTAACTCACAGTCACAGGTCATGATCACTGCGGGTTAATCCCAGATTAGCCTCCCCGTCTAGGTTCAATCTCCTTTGGTGTCTGGTTTGCCTTGCGCCTCGAGTCGGGCCGCAGACCTTCTCTGATGTCAGAACCACGCTGGCGTCCACCTCTGAACCGCGAGCTGTGATCTCTTTCTGCGTAACGTTCACTAACAGGCAGTGTAAATGGGATTACGGTGGGTGACTAAAACTAAAACTTGCCAAGTCGTGATTTTTTTCAAAGGGGCTGTGAGCGTTTTTTTCTGATACTCTGCTGAGTGGAAGAAAGAAAAAAGACTCTTTAAAGTCTAGAATAGATTCTGTAATAAAAGTCTGTGACGTGGAAATGTCACCGTGCACAGATTCAAACACACATGGTTGTAATAAAAAATGCAGCTCGGCTTCAAAAAGCAAAACTCCATCACGCCGAGACTCAGACGTGTTTTTATTCCCAACATTATTCTCTGCTTCTGCCAAAAAGATCGGTAGATTCAAACCGGCTATATTTCAGGAGTCGTTATATGACAACGCTAACTCATTTATAGTTTCATATAGATGCATCAGCGTTTTCCCCCTCCAGAGCACTCAAAATAATATTTTAAAGCTGTAGAGTTCATACAGAAGCTGAGAAAACCTTCCAGTCAGATTAATCTCTGTATGGATTTTACAGCTGTGGTTTGTGGCTAACTTCCAGTTTAGCCCGATGCTAACTTAAATTTGGATAATATATTTAAAACTTGTAGACTTTCCAAATGTTATTGGATCAAATTCGGACACGAAACGAGTCGTTTGGTGGAAGTTTTGAGCCGTTTTATTTCATTTATCCTCTTTATGTCGACAGTGTTTCTGTAATTCCTTGAACTGACAGAAGGGGGAGACAAAGTCCTGCACTGCAGGTTTGAATATAATTAACAGTTTCGAAATCCAAAGTTCTGATTTTATTACCATATTTTCACATCTTATAATAATTCACTTTAGTTCACTTTAGTTTTATTAATATAAAGAATTCTGGCACCGTCTTGATTTTTTTTTTTTTTTCATTTGTTTGGAGTTCAGATAGATTTAACGTTGGGCTTCTCTGTTTGTGTTTACTCCGTAGCAAAGGATATAAACTAGAAGACACTGACTTGATCGTGGAGTTGACGGACGCTCACACGGTCCGGACTTTCTCCCGCCGCCACTCTGGTTTTCGTGGAGGGATGTAGTCTTTGGAAAGCTGCTTCGGTTCTGCGAGCATCTCAACGCGAACGCTTGCTGTGGCTTTTTTGGCTGCTCTGGAAACCTGAAATTCAGACGTCGTTTTAGATTTCTGTCCTTCATGATGGTTTACCACAAACTGTAAGAGAGCTTCAGGGTCTAAAAAGTGAGGCCAAGGAGAAAGTGCCTTAAACTGCGATACCGCCGAGGGCCACTGGGGGGGTTGGCTCCAAAAAGGCTCTGCCTCCATAGACTTCTATTCAAAAGTCATTTTGGTGTCATTCGTTGAAGTCACTCCTTCTTATTAGTTTTCTGGCGGTGCATCTGAAAAAAGTCTCGTCATTAATAAGATAGTAGACCTGAAAAAGCGGTATGTTTGGGGGGGAGAGAGGGGGGGGGCGTGTCTGTTTGATTGACAGGTCTGGGGTGGAGCCAGGTTACAGCTATCGGTGGGCGGGACGTTATTATCCTCGACTGATTAATTTGCTATCGGATCGAGTCCGATCCACCGCTTGTCCAAATATGGCCACTTCTGGCCCCCAAAAATATCAAGACGGCGACGGCCAAAATCCAAACTTTCAGAACGGCAGATCACAAACCGATGGGTGACGTCATTGGTTGCCATTTAAGTAGTTTTTCCTCACAAGTAAAGTACGAAAATGCTGAACTTTGAGGCTCCTTAATGGTATTGATCTCGCATTATTGAACGCTTCAGAGTTAGCGAGTGCTCTTACGGGCCAGATAGACTCCTCTGGGCGTCCGAGTTCGTAGCAGATGTTGCTCTCCTTCAGTCTGGGCAGCGACAGCTGGACGAGTCTCGCCGAGATTCGCGACGTTCTCGACGCAAAGGAGACGACGGAAGCGACGCTCTGTGGACGAACAGATTTGAGGAAGTTCAGATTTTGTTTATTTTTGTCGTCACAATGAATCCCAACGGTGTCTTGATTGTCAGAGAAGTTCAGAGGATTTCAATTCATTAACAGCCATTTAAAAGCATTTAGGATTTTTCCTAACACCACCAAAAAAAAAATTGTTTCTATCATAACAAGACAAAACATATTTTCACCCTGATTATATGCCTAGAAAAATATTTAATTAAGTCATATTTTTTTTCTTTTTCAGACTATTAATCATGGTTCTGTGTTGATTACACGAGAAATCTGGAATTAGGTCTCCAGATTTTACCTCCCTGTTGCTCTGGTAGTCCCGATGGGTCCGTTTGGGTTCGGAGAGCTGCTGCAGTCGAGGAGTGATCGCAAAGGTTTTCACTTTGGGGTCGATGTGCCAGATTGGACAGTTTTTCTCACACTGAGGCGTGTGAGGAGGCCTGTGGGACGAGCAGACAGCACTTTAAGAGGTAAACAATTACTGTATTTTTCTGACATGCCTCTAAAATTATTACTATTTTATTACATTAAAACTAAAAATCATGCTTTTATTTTCAAAATATTACAACTTAATCCTGAAAATCTCTGTTTGCTTCATAAACTAATTGGCGATGCGACCATTTGTTGCCGATCGTTCCCGACCAACATTTTTTTGAGCCACTTATATCACAAAAACACGCAATGTGTTCATGCACTGTTAAAAACCTAGAATAAACAAAAATAAGTGCAACAAAAATGAAACTAGATCTAAAAACAATGAAATTGCAGCATCAGAAATTCTGCCGACTTCAAACTAAAAGTTTGACCTTCTTTTGCCTCAACTTTTTCTTTCATGCACAAATCTGTCACTCGCTCAAAAATGACCCCACGGCCCGCATCAGTGTCATGAACCAACAGTTGAGAACCACCGCCTTGCTTGTTATTACTCCATTTAGGTCGTATAATCTGCATTGAGTAAGCGATGTTCTTTGGTATCTCTCTGGTTCTGTAGTTAACCCACTATCGTCTCCACCACAGCTATTTCTGGAAGCCTCAAAGGAACTTTCTCTGATGATTTGGTCGAGGCGGATGCTTTTGTTTTTTTTCGTGAGACTAATTTCCAAAGGAGGATGGTTTGATTTCCATCTGTCGTGTTTGTTGCATTAAAACAGCAAATCAGTGTGATGTCTTGTGACGCACAGATTCAGACATCTACTTGTCGTATTGAATTCAAAACAAACTCCAGATGAATCCCTCTCTCTCTCTCCGCGCCCGACATGTTCAGCTGCTGCCGTGTTCAGGATTTATAAAAAGACTTCCGCGGCTGTCTATGGGCGTCCCGAGGGTCCTGAACTTTGGACAATAGGCTCTATTGTCTGCGGTCTTCTCACCGCCACAGTCTGACACTGAAATAACAGATGTCCCAGCGTTGGCTTCCTCACGCAGCGCCGGAGACGTTAGTGTTGGATCTGAGCCTCTGCTCGGCCATGATATGTTTCATTCTGCTGCGATTAAACTCGAGACTTCGGTTTGCATGTGGGCCTCCTCCCGCACACTGGCAAAGTGTCAATAAGATGCCAAAAAAAGGTTTTAGGCCTTTTTGTGCTTGTGAAACAACTGAATAATTGGCGAACCGTTTACGCAAATGAAGTAAATAAGCTTTACTTCTGCTTCAACATAAACATAAATCACATTTTCGATTAAAGTATTGAGAGTTTTAAAACAATATTTGTGCGTAGCATTTTACAGTATAAAAACAGCTGCTCAGCGCCCTCTAGTGGACGCGCCACATCACTGCTTCTAGATGACCCTCGACACCTGTACAGCGACGTGATCTAATATTACTGAACGTGCCGCTGTGTTCGCTTCCAGTTTATCAACTTACGTCACGAGGAAAACTATCGATGGCAACGCGGCATTGAAAGCAACATTTTCAAAATGACGTTGATGTTCAAAGCCTGTGTTGTACAAAACCTCTAGACTTCGAATAGGGAAACCAAAAGGTGCATTACGTAACAACAACATTGGGTTTTGGCGATTTTTAAGTCTAAACTTCAGTTTAGTTTCATTGCAAGATGATTGATTGTTAAAATGTTTAGGTGACGTGTAAAGTTAGTTTCACGCACGTATAGTCAGGGCACGATTCATTTCTAAATATCATCGTGAAAGAAGTCCGAAAGATGCTTGTGATTTAAACCCGATTAAACTTACTTGGCTCTAAAAGCTGCAAACTAGACAAAAGCGCTCGTTCGATTCGTGATTGGTGCAGTTTTAACGTCTAACCCTCGTTTACCGTGCTTCCTGGGAGCGACGGCTTCGAGCTTTGGGCGTCGACAGGCGAACTGTGTTTTCGTACTGGGACGTCTTAGAGGAAAGACGCTGGGTCTTCCTGGAGAAGCTCGCCTCTTCCTCCTTCCTGCAGGAAAATGGAGAGCTATTACCACGTCCATTACAAAGTGTGTTGTGTGGGACAAAAGATTGTTTCGAGCCAGAAGGAAAGCAGGACGGGGGGGGGGAGATACAGAACAATGGTTTAGTGTCAGTCCCCAGTTATTGACGGAGGTACGAGTGGAAAATCGTCTGCACCCGCAAAAACATTTCAATTTTGTTAAACACTCAGTCGGGACTGTGGGATGACCCGCCAGGTCGCGTTAGGCTTCCCGCTGACAATCTAATTTAGACTCATTGTTTTGGTCTCAAAAATTCACGTCGGGAATGTGTCGTCTCTGCAAAATCCTTTCAGATGGATTAGAAGTAAAAGATGTGGTCGTATTGGATTTTTTTTTTTTTTTGTGGTCAAGAAATCCGACAAGAAGACTGATGCCACCGAAGAACTTGATCCCACTGACAAATGTATTAGTTTTTAACTAATTATTTAGCTGACATAATAAAATGTTGACTAAAATGCCGCCACGAGTTCCCAAAGTCGACCTCTTTAAACATCTTGTTTTGTCCAAGAACCCAAAAAGTCCAAAAGATATTTGATTTAATACGATAAAAACAGTGAAAAGCGTAAAATGATCACATTTGTAAAGCAGAATTATAATTCGATTGTTTTCTAAGTAATTTAATCCATAAAATAATCAGTAGAATAAACAAGAATGCAAAAAAGACATCAGCAGAACAACTAAATTAAAAGTAAAGTTGAAAACTACCAGATACCAAGACTATTGATATCAAGGTATTACAACAATAGTGTATAAAAAAAATTATAGTGTAGCCAAACCCGAGCCAAATAATTCAATTTCAAATAAACAAAACAGACTTCTCGACTGCAGACTGATGTGATTATATCGAACAACGGGCTAATCATCAGGCATAATAGACATAAATGTAGTCATTAACAAACCAGTGGGGGGAAAAAAAAAATCCAGTGTATCTATACACATATATTCAGCATCCTCAACATCAGTGTGACTGATGCTTCCAACCAAACCAGCAGGTTGATTGCCGTCATCTTCAATAACAGTCAATCCTTATTATCAGCTGCACTTCCTGCGCGTGGGCTTCTGATTGAATTACGCTGCATGTAATCTGACAGCTGAGCCAGGAAAACAACAACAAGCAACATCAAAATTAAAAAAAAAAAAGGCCCCTGCAGCTGCAGAACTGCCATCGCATCTTCTCGCCCGCTAATTGAACCCGACGTCTCTCTGGGGGGGGGGGGGGGTGATCACCTGGCATCAGTCCTAAACATCACTTTGCAGTTTCCAGAATTGACTCTCCTGCAAAACATTTCCACAGAAATGTGTTGACGCAGCACGACTTTAAAAAGCTTGTGTACACTCTCTTCAGAGCTCACAAACAACCCTCCCTCTCATGCCTTTTTGATGGGAGTCATCAATAATGTTCGACGGGTGCCGACGGGCTACAGTTACCTCCGGTGGTCCTCCCTTGCTGAGAAGTCTCTTTTGTGCCTGGCGAGGTGTTGGGTTCTCGCACTTGGAGCGGCTCCGAGCGCTGCGGCAGAGATCGGCCACACCGGCTCCTGGTTGCCCCAGTTCAGCCTTTCACTGATCAATAACAGAAAATAAATACTTTTTTTTTTTTTTAAATGAAAAGCTTCCTAAAGAGGAGCCGCGATGATGAAAACGTATAAAAAAATGTTTTCCAAACGGGCAATTACCAAATGAACAAAAGAAAATGACAGTTTCAATCGACTATGACCTCTGTTCATTCTTCCATTGTTTCCCCGTCTTTCAAACACGCATGCAGAGCAGACATCTGCCTTTCATTACGCAGTTCGGAGAAATTGCTCCTCAAAGAGGGAAACACTGACCACATCGGCTCCTGGATTCTTGGGAGTCAATTTCACGCTGGATCAATGAGCAAACATACAATCTGGTATGATGTAGCAGCTGGAACGGACCAGTCCTGCAAAATGCTCAACGTTTAGTTTTACAAACATGTTGTGATGAATAGAGGCCATTAATCAGAAAAATAAGAAATGTTTTTCTAGGGAGAATCTGATTTTAATCAGGAGGAAGAAGTTTGCATGACTCACCAAGGAGTCGTGGCCCAAACTGTTTTTGAGGTTTTGTGCTGCGCCAGTTCCACGATTCTGCCAAATAACACAACGTTCACAAAACGGCACAAAACCGGCGTTAAATGTGAGCGTACTCCGCGGGAGGAAACGTGAAATCACTCGGTTGGGTTTCCTGTCTCTGTTGAGGCTTTCGTACTTCTTTACCGCTTCCAAAAAAAAAACGCTCTCACGGTTCAAAGTTTGGTTTTGAACTCCAAACCTCAACGTGGCCGCTGATCAAACTCAAAGACCAGAAACCGTCTGAGTTCATCTGTGAGTCATTCTTTCTGTTACAGTCATTTTTGGTTTTTAATTCTGTGACTCCGTCTGAAAAACTACAGTTTGGAGTCTTTGACTGAGACTTTTCCATTCGGCTGCTGCATGGTGACCCTTCACCCTACATGGACACAAACATGCTGCATAAATATTACTGTTCGATGAACTAGTTATTCCTGACTATTAGTTAACTATTTCCACCAGTTATTCTGTACTTTTAACTAATTGAAGTAGTTATTCCTATTTTGACTGATTATTTCTTTGTTTTAGCGAGCAATTATTATTGATGACTTTTAGTGACCTATTTCAACTAGTTATTATTGATTTTAAGATAACTATTTTAACCATTTATTCTTGACAATCACAACAGATTATTTATCACTCTTAGCTGTAACAGGTTATTCCTAATTTTATGCAAACTTTTTCAACTCTGTATTCTTGACTTTTCGCTGATTGTTTTAAGAAGTTATATTTCTTAGTTTTATTGAACTATTTCAACTATTTATTCCTTACTTTTAGTTAACTGTTTCGACATCTTATTCTTTAGCTCTAGCAACTGTTTGTTTATTGCTTTCAGCTGTTTCAACAGGTTGTTCCTTAGTTTTAGCTCCTATTTCCACAAGTTTCCATGATTTTAAACGACCTATTTTAACTTATTTTTGACTTTTCGGTAACAAGTTACTCTCAACTTTTAGCTGACGACCTAAACTGTTAATTGCTTTAAGTTAACTGTTTCAACGGGTTATTCTTGGCTTTAAGATTTCACTAATTTTACGAAACACTATACATTAATAATAGCACATTACTAATGAATATTTAATTGAAAATGTAAGTAGATAAACAAATACACAAATAAAGTTTCAGTTGGTAAAGATCCTTCAGGGAAGTCATTGTAATAACAAAGGTTAAACTTTTTGATGTAAGTCAAGGAAATTCATAAAATGTCTTCACCTGTTTGACGGACCAAATCTGGACTGAATTCCTGAAAGAACTGAGAATTAAAAAAAAAAAAAAACATTTTTAAAGATGGCTTGAAAACATTAGACCAGCATTGTTTGCACATAGATGTTGATAAATGCACCTTGTTTTCCAGACACCATCTCAGCTTGCGGCTGCAGTAGGGTTGGATGCGTCGGCTCGCCGCCCGTCGATGGCGTCGCGGTAATCTCCTGCTGTTGCTGTGGAGCCGCGAGTCCTTAGCAACCAACTCCACACCTGAGGACTCCTTGAAACTGGAGTCAGTGCGGTTAACCCATCCAGCTGACTGACTCAAGACTTCCGACACGGGACGTTCAAAGGAAAAGCGATACGTTGAGGTCAGCTGAGGGGGAGGAGGGCAAACTGCTGCTGTGTTTCTGGAAGAGCTGGAATCAAAATATCTTTGATGTCGCGACGCGGTTAAAATGTCAGGAGAAGTCGAGAGAAGTCGGTCTGCATTCCCAGAAAAAGTTCCATCAAATTCATCAAATAACCATGAAAACACGAGAAAAATTTAGTGGAAACTTTTTTTTTTTTTATTGAATATGAAAAAACAACATTTAAGACAATATCAAACAACACTGTATGTTGACCATGATTTGGTTTTGAAAATGACAATTTTATTAAAATGTGCTCTTTAAAGCCTTTTACATTCATCAAAAATTTTACATATGAAGGCTTTGCACACGTCGACTGTATGTAGTTCATCTTTATCTCGCAGTTTACAGAAAATAAATCCGACAAATTTTACCAAATAAAACAGCACTTAAGACAAAAACAATTACGATCAAGTCATCTCTCCAAACGGGGAAAAAACCCCACAAAAGCTCATCCAAAAAGAAAAAATATAGCCGGTGTATATTCTATTTTTAAGATAAAGCAAATTCCCTTTTAAACGATTAAGATGAAACACACGTCAAATGAGGTAATGATGAACTTGTTAGATAAAAGTGTGTTTTTAAAGCTGTAATCCAACACTTTAACTCGTAGTGTTGAGTTTTGGTAACTAGGTGCCTTATTGGAGCAAAGAGTCCAAACTTTCTGCTCTGCCTGGCTCAATAAAGAACTGTTTTAAATTCCTGTTTTATATTTAAAAAAAAGTTTTGATATTAATGATACTACAAAGAGCTTGTTAATGTCTGATCCTTAAAGCTGCACTTGGAAAGTTTGCACGTTGGCGGCCCCAAATGGCAGAAAGATGCGCACATCGAAACGTGCAGAAATCACGTCGCATCCCGACACTCAACTGAGTTGAATATGTTTTGTGGTTTACTTTAAAATTTCCGTCATTGAAATTACTGTGGAAAAGAGAGAAGAGCATCACTTTGTAACCTGACATCATCTGAAATGATGGATTTATTCCTCTTTTCTTTACCCAGTAAAGTTTTAAATCTTCTATGTCAAAGTATTAAATATTCTGTAGCTCACGACACGATAAACATTATAATTCATCTGAAAACTGCTTCTACAAAACATTCAGAGAGGCTTTTTTTAAAGCTTTGAAACACACAGTAACAGTCTTGTATATTTATGGCTCTATCCATCAGCTGCTGGGACATAAAGACATTTCTTGTTTTTTTATGGAGATAATGTTTGAGTTGTTAGGAGGGTCAGCCTCCCCGCTCATTCATAACATCTGTCCCTTTTTTTATTTTTTTTAAACATGCAATATGTAAAAAGTTTTATTGAAACCTTTCAAAAACTACAATTAACAACAGAATTTGAAGAAAAGAAAAATAGCAGTTTTGACTAAGACTCTTCTAGATGTCTTCAAGCGTGAACAGGCAGATAGTGAGTCACCGTCTGAACTCAGTCCAACATGACAGGACGTCGTGCTGTAATTAATGGAACGGTAAACAAGGTATTAATTTACTCAATTAGCTCTTAATCTAGCTGGAGCGCATTTATGATGCGAACAAACCAGGCGTACCGACCTTGTTTGCTTAAAAGGGATTTTTTTTTTTTTTTGTGAAAGTAGTTTGAAAACACAAACAGGGCTGGAAAACATTACAAAAACTGTGGACACGTGGTTTTGCTGTACAAACACTACTGGGTCCATCCAAATCAAATTTACAGTCATCAGTTGTAAAAAAAAGAAAAGAAAAAAGGACCCAGATAATAACTAATAGAAAGGGAAAAAAATATATTAAAATATGACCAAACTGCCGAAACTGGGCCGGCCTGAGGGCAGACGCTAGAATGACTCACTCTCGCCTCCTAATGTACGAAGTGGTATTACAAGACGAGACTTTGAATCTTACATGATGAACAAGGACACAAAGACGGTGGATTTTTTTTTTTTTAAACTTTAACGTACCAACAGAAATAAATAAATTTCAACACATATGGTATAGTGAAAACAATAAAGTGGGAAAACCAAAAAAACAATCAAAACTCCTGCAGAGCGTTTCATCTGCTGTCACAAACCATCTGGAAGATCAGGTCGCGAGCGTCCTGGACGCCCGAGCTCAGCTCCGCCTCGCTCTTCTTCACGTAGGTACCGATGAGGAACAAGCGCCGGTCCCCGAGCTCGGACAGAGACAGAGCGTCGTGGAGGTCCGTGATGCTGCAGGAACCCGGAAGGTCCTGGAAACCAGAAGATGAGGTAATGATATCCTTTAATACTAAAAACACATCCGAGTTTATCTTTTTACATCCTGAAGGCCCAGATTAAAAAAAAAAAAAAAAAAATGTGTCTGAAAACGGCTGTGGAACAAAATACTGTGTATTAATAGTTTAATGTAAGAAAAAGTACTCCAAAATAACAAAAATCAAGGTTCCTCTTTGGTCTTTTGATTTCAAATTAATCTTTTTATTTTTCTAAATACCTTCGGAGGGCACTGAAAATGTTGTCTAAAATCTCTTCATAATTTCCTAAAGACTTTCTGATATTTAACATCTGACTCTTTTTTTTTTTGTCATCCCAAGTTTTATTTATTTATTTTTAAATCTTATCTTATTTTATTGTCTATTATTTTTGTCTTCTTGTGTGCACCTTTTTATTTTCCTAACTGAGTTTCTATCTATCTATTTATCACCAGGAGATGTCATAGAAAGTTCAACGCTAAGTCACACCAACTATTAAGGATGGCGTTTTTCCAAATTTGCTGATAACTACCCGGCTATTGTTCAAACATCTCTTCTCCCCATGCTGCATTAGAAGGATCTAATTTGAACCTCTTTTGTTGAAAACCCATGTGAAGTGTTTTTCGTCTGTCACGCTCACCTGTTTGTTGGCCAGCACCATTAAAGGCAGGCTGGGGCGAGAGATCAGCAGCTCCTGTAAATGCCTCTTAGCGACTGGAAAGAGCTGCGGGTTGGAGGAGTCGACCACGAACACCAGCAGCAGAGCTTTGGACATGTACTTCTGCCAGTACGCCCGCAGATCCTCTTTACCTCCGACTGACAGACAGACAGACAGACAGACTGACTGATTAACACTTTTATCTGCAGGGTTGTTGTTTTTTAAGACCTTTAATTACCACATAGGATGCAAATTAAATACGTGTTTCAACATCACTAAGCGTGTAGGGATGAGAGGAAATAAACATTACAATTACGGTTTTATATGCAGCGGCACCAGGGTCCATTGATAATTCATCAGTTTTAATGCCGAGTAGGTCCCGAAAAGCAGAAGGAAATAAAACTTTAATAGCTTCCCGAATGATTTACTCCCCTTTTACTGACTTACTTTCCAGGAACTCGACGTACAGGTCGTCTCTGTTGATGGAGACGGCGTTGAAGCCCTGCGTCGGCTGCATGTCCTGCTCCGGGCTGCCGGTGGCCAAACAGTGCAGCAGGCTGGTCTTCCCGGCTCCGTCCAGACCCAGAACCAGAACCTGCGTGCCCGCTGCCTCCACGGGCCGGGACTGGAGGTATCAGATTAAAGGTTATGGGTATTCATACCAACACTTAAAAGGATGCTTTTCTTAATGCTCTCAACACTTTAAAAAAATAAATAAATAAATAAAATTAAATTAAAAAAAAATATATATATATATATATATAAACATATAAAACTTATTTTACTTTTTATTGAAATATCCCCAATTCATCTTGATTTTCTGTCAACATTCAAAATTAAAGCAAATTAATTAGATAATTGCAGATAAATAAAATTGATTATTTCTGTTATTACAAAGCAAAAAAGTAAAATATTGGCTGTTTTAAATGAAATCTAAAGAACTGTGTGTAAGTTGAATAGCAGGACTGTTATAGCCTACATTTCCCAGAATGCCACAGTATAAACCCCAGAGTGGTGCACTCAAATATATATATATATATTTAATATCAGCATAAATATTAGATCTGTTATAATTAAAGCGCGATTTTTTTTTAATTATTATTATTGTTTCAGCACATTTTGAGGTAAAAACAAGATTTCTTATCTTTTTATTTATTTTTTATTTATAGAAATCATTAATAATTTCCAGGTGTTTACCTCTGTTTTCGGAGCTTCAGCAGGAACCACAGTTTCCTCAGCCGGAGCTTCTTCCTTCCTCCTCTCCTCCTCCTCCTCCTCCTCCTCCTTTACACTTTTGCCTTCTCCTCTGGGCCCCGGCCTTGTCTCGGGCTTCTCCTTCCCGGAGGAAGACGCGTAGCTCCAGATAAGATACGCGACTCCTCCTGCCAGAGCGACGGAGGCGCCGAAGACGCCGGCTTCCCTCAAGCCGAACATGGTGCTCTGTCGCCGGCTTCGCTGTTGTGCTCCGGGCGCCGTTTACCCGTCTGTTTCCGCCATGTTAGCGAGTTTTAGTGACGGTTTGAAGTTGTTGTCCGCCTCCTCCTCTTCCTCTCATCAACAAGTGGATTTAGAGACAGGAAGCTCCGGAGGAACTTCTTCAACCGATATTTCCGGCTGAAGTGCGCCGTCGTGTTCCTGCAGTTTCACAGTCTGACCGCACGATGGCGCCATTATCCCTACGACGTTTTAAGGATATTGAACACGTTGTTTATTAACTGTACTGTATATAAATAAAAGCTATTTTATTTAAAATAATAGATCCAATAAAGTCCAATAAAAGCCAAGTTATCACTTACTTTTGCTGCACTGTAATTGTGTAAAAGTAATGACACAAAATTATTAGGTAAAAAAATATCAGACAAAAGTTTAGGACTAATCACAAGATAGGATAAAACGTATTTTTTTCTTACATAGTAACTCAAAATTAAACGTTTAAAAAGTTACATGTCCAAATCGTGAAATAAAACAAACAAAAATTAGATTAAAAAAATAATTTAAAAAAAAGTCTAAAATCTCAGGTTTTGATGAGATGAAGAGACGAGGCTCCAGAAACAAATAAATATTTATTGATCAATTTAACAACAAAAGATTTCAGTTAAAAACAGAAACTGAAGAAACCACGATGAACAAAAACAAACTCAAATCAGTTCACTGAAAAACAACGCAACTTCACGCCTGGTTGGTCCACCTCGCCGTCCCCCTCCCCTGAGACTCGGGAGCGCTCAAGATCCAGACCTGGAGGTTGTCCTCCTTGGGCACCCCGAGGCTCTCCCAGGTCCGGGCCCTCAGAGAAGGCCTCTTCTTCCTCAGACCTTCCCGGATCTGCTCGGCCCCCCAGCTGGACGCGTCCACCGCCTCGGCCCGTCGGGTCCTCCTGGACCCGGACGCCTCCTGGAACCGGCCGTAGCTCTTCCGCTTGATGGAGGACAGGAGCGCGGCTCTTCTGCTGCAGGACTCCTGCTCTTCCTCCATCTCCTCCTCCTCATCACCACCAGCCGTCTTGTCTTTGTTGACCTTTGAGGGGGAAGTCTCCTGCTGCCACGTGAGGAACTCCGACACGCAGTTTCTCAGGCGGGAGGCGAAGTCTCGGTGGATCGCGTCGACCTGGGAGCTCACCTCCTTCGTGGCCTCCTTCATCTTCTCGTAGTGACCCTGGATGTTGGCCACCTCCTCCAGGAGGTCTCCGCACGCGAGCTCCCGCACTGACGTCGCCCCGCCCAGAAACTCCGCGCGCGCGGAGCCCTCCCTCGGCCTCCTGCGCTTCTGGAAGGAGAGGAGGTGCGGCATGGCCGTGAAGTGGAAGGCTTTGGCTTCGGCGAGCTTCCGGTAAACGTAGGCCGCGTCATGGTGCCCGCTGTCTGCGGTGTCCGCGAGGAAGGCCCGCACGTGGACCCAGTCCCTCAGGGCGACCCTGATCTTCACGGGCGGCGCGGCGAGCTGCGCGTGGTAAAACGCGAACATCAGGTACAGACCTCCCACTCGGATCTGGTAGCTGTGCGGCGGCAGGAAGTACTTCAAAGCGGTGGCCATGGCGACCCTGCAGAATCTCTTCAGCTCGCAGGTGTGGCCGGTGCCCCTGAAGACGTCCGGGAAGCTCATCTCCCTCCAGATGGCCGAGAAGACCTCGTACCTCACCGAGTCCGCCCGCTGGAAGCGGCCCAGCAGCTCCTGCACGTCCTCCGTCAGAGGCTGGTAGAAGAAGTCCGAGTAAAGACGCACGCGATGCCTTGACCGTCCGCGGGACATCTCGAGCAACTTGTCAAGGTGTTAAGTGGCCGAGCGCAAAAAGCAGGTGTGTCTCGTCGTTGGTCAATTACCGAAAAACAGGGCCGACAAGCGGCAGGAGGAGTTAACTAATGTCCGACTTTTTTGGGGGGGAGTTTTTGGAAGACAAACTATAGTATGACTTTTTTTTATGCCATTTTTGACGATATTCTATAGTATGACTTTCTATAGTATGACTTTCTCTATAGAATGACTTTTTGTAGTATGACTTTTTATAGTATGACTTTCTATTGTGTGACTTTTTATAGTGTGACTTTCTATCGTATGACTCTATAGTATGACTCTTTATAGTATGACTTTTTATAGTATGACTTTTTATAGTATGACTTTCTATAGTATGACTTTTCTATAGTAT